>NC_142134.1:81036693-81345161 GCF_024610735.1 Ursus americanus | reverse complement strand
GTCGCCGTCCGGGACTCGGCCGTGCTCATGGTGTGCCTGGGGTCTCGATACTACTGTAATTTGCAGTTCTTTGATGACATAGCATGCTGACCCCCTTCTGTGAGCTTCCCTGTCATATGCTTGCACCGTGTGGCTTGTCTTACTCTCTTGACGTGGTCTTTCTCAGAGCAGAACTTTTTAGTTTCAGTGAAGTCCAGCTGACAGGTTCTCTGTCTTGTGGACGGAGCCTTCAGTGTTGTATCTGAAAAGGCCTCACCAAGCCCAGGGTTATCCAGCTTTTCTCCTGTGTCATCTTCAAGTGTTCTTGTTTTTTATTTCACGTTTAGGGGTGTGACCCACTTGGGGTTCATTTCTGTGAAAGGTGGACGGTCTGTGGCTGGATTTCTTTTTCTGCGTGGGGGGCCCGTCCTGTGGCTCCAGCCCCATCTGTCAAAGATGCTGTCTTTGCTCCCTTGTGTCACCTTTGCTCCTTTGCCAGAGGTCAGCGACTCTATTTGTGAGGGCCTCGGGCTTCTTTCTGATGTCTGTTCACCTTGAACACATTGTGGTGAGAAGAAGGCTGTTGGGACTTGGGCTGACATGCCGCGGTGGCGTCAGGGTGTCTCTCGTGTCGGGAGAGAACGGACATAACAGTCAGGTGCTCACCAGTGTCCCGTGGACCCGGGGCGGGTGTCTGTGAGCTCTTGGGGCTGGGCGTCTTTATTTTCATTTTACCGACAAGGCAGGTCAGGTTTCTGCGCGTCAGAGAACTTGCCAGTGCTCGGGTGCAAGTGCGTGCCGAGGCTCAGACTGCCCCAGGGCCTGTCCGGCCGCCTGCATTAAACTGGCTTGTATGGCCTGTTGTGCCTTTGGTCATCTGAAAATAGCCGTGAATGGTTCTTGCTCTAAAAGTTATCAGTTACTTTTACTTTGCTCAATGGATTCTCCTGGTTATTAGCTCAGCCTAATCCCATAGCCTCCCTGTCTGGAGCGGCACAAGCTTCCGGAGGGTGTGAGCTGGTCTCCTGGTATTCCTCCGGGAGGCTTGTTGCGATGAGGAGGACAGGCCAGGAGGGATGAGGGAAGTGAACGGAAATGGGGAGACGGGGAAGAGCCATTGGGAAAGGCGGAGGGGTGTAGCAGAGACGCCAGGTTATTCCCATTCTTCTCCTCGGTAGCAGTGGCTTCGGTGCCTTGCTTTGCACGGAATCAGGTATCAGTGGGGCTGCAGCTCGGAGACAGAAAACACACCAGGATTTGAGCAAGGAAACGGCGAGCAGTGCTAAGTAGGCCAAAGGTGGCGAGCTGCTAGAGGGAGAGCCTTTGGGGACCCTGGGGCAGGCCCCGCGGCAGGGGCGGAGCAGGGGCCAGTAGGGGAGAGGCGTGAAGCTCAGAGGCCGCGCCCTAAGGCCACGCTGCCCCTGCTTGCAGGGCCTCGCTGCTCCCCTGGAGACAGTGCAGAAACCAGTGGGAGTGGAGCCCCCGTGGGACTGGACAGCTGTCCCCAAGAAAAATGGTACAGCATTCACTCACCACCACCTGGAAGACATCCAAACCCAGAGCAAGCTCCCGTTTGACCTTGACCTTAACACCTCCCTCCTCGCGCTGCTGGCAGAGCCTCCATTAAGCACGCAGGCGGCCAGAAGGCCACGTGTGGCCGCTCTGCATCTGCCCTGGGCAGAGCGGGAAACACGCTGGTGCCTCACCTACCCCGAAACACATTTCAACCCCCAGCTCTCCCAGAGCCAGTCTTGGCCACCTGTGCCCGAGGCCTGGTTTTGGGATTGTGGGGCAGCACTGGCCTGGACGGCCTCATGGCTCCTCCTCCCCCGGGGGCTGCCTGGGGAAGGACACGCTCCCTCTGCCCCAAGATGGCCTTTCCTGGTCTCTGCGTGCTTACGATGGCTCTCATGCTCCATTCTGCAGCTCTTTGTACGAGCTGCACCCTGTCGAGTTACCGGCTCGCATGCTCCTGTGCGCAGCCTGGTGGCTCCGTGTGCGCAGGGCGAGGCCCACTGCCAGCAGTGCCCTTTACAGGCCTTTCTCTTCACTCTGCCCTGGCTGTGTCGCTGCCTCCTCCGACCCCTCCCCCCCGGGCTCCGTCCAGATCCTGGCCTGGGGGAGCCCCACTCCCGTGGAAGCCTGGAGGCCAGCGAGCCATGGGGAAGGTCACTCCCAGTCCTAACAGCTGAGCGCCAGCCCGGGTGCACTAAATGTTCTAGTCTGGGGAGGCCTGGGGAGACTGGAGGAACAAGGAGCCAGCTGGAGGAACTGGCGGGAGTGGGGAGTTCCTCGGAGTCAGAGTCGGAGCCTAATTGGAGCCTAAGTGGGTGATTTCCCACTTTGTCTACTTTGCTCTTCTTTCTGCTGGTGTCTGTAGCCGGTGGATACAGAAGGGAGCCGATGACGGATGCGAAAGAGAAAAACCCAAGACCTTGAAATGCTGTCAGTAGCATCAAAAATGATTCCATTACATTAAATTTAAATCAAGAATATTTAATTCTGCCTCTCTGAAAACTGATATTCTCAGAATAATACTAATTAAAATATCTGGTTAAGTAGCAGAATCCACTTTCTTAAACTTGGCACGTAATGGATTTTGAAAAATTTTTAAATGAGAATATATTCATGGTGATACTATCTAAGGGATGGGTATTGATGCAATTTTGAATGAATTAATAAATATTTTTAAAATTCTAAGTTTAGTTTTTAACATGAGCACATCCATAGGTGGAATCCACAGAGACAGAAGTGCTTTGGGGTCCTCAGGAGTTTGTAAGGGGCACAGGCATCCTGAGACCACAGGGTTTGAGGACCCGCGCCCCGGGACACTCGCCAGTCTGCAGCATAGACTTTCAGGAGTGAGTCACTGCCAAGCTGGCAGTATTGGTGGGCACCTAATAAATACCTTTTTGATTGAATAAGATGAAAAAATGCTGAAAAAAATACCATAGACTACATGCACTCATTTAAAAGTAGTGTGAGTTTCAGTGCGGTCACAGCAAGACGGCACCGGTGGCCTAAGCCCCACCCCGTAGAGTACACCCCCCCCCAGGTGGCATGGAGGCTGCCCCTCAGGAGGTCTGGGTTCCTTCTGTTGCCCTCCTCCACCTGCGGCCTGCACCTGGACGTGAAGGACAAGAGAGCATCACGCCCACCTTCCAGTGGGCGGTAGAGTCACGTCCCCAGCTGTGGTCCCGTGTCTGCCGCGCCAGGTAGGTCAGGTGGGTCACAGGGTGGCCCCCACTGCAGGGAGGCCGCAGGTGTCGTGGTTAGCCACTCGGCCGCCTGCGCGGTGCACAGTCCTGTGGCGGAGGCAGAGGGGAGAGTGGTTAGCGCGGTCTCTGCCTTGCGCGGTGGGTCCGGGGACCACTCTTGTGGAAAGCTCCCTGAGGCACATGAAAGAAAGGTCACAAAAATACCCATATTTAATATAATCCCATTTTTGTGTAAAAGTTTCTACACTCCTTAAATAAACCTGTATGTTTTAAAGTGTACATATGTTTAGGTGTAAATATATAGAACAAATTCGAAGGACACCCCCCCCCACTCATAGTCTAGTTACCGCAGTGGTGGTGGGGGGAAGGGAACACTGGGACAGTCCAGGACATTTTAGTTTTATCTTGTGTTACTTTGATTTTTTATTAGGGGACTAGGAATATATTTTATTTGCTAAAAATAATCCCTTCGGAGAAAAAAATTATTTTTCTTAATTCTTTTAATAAGAAGTGAGGCACAGCACCGGAAGCCATCGGCTGTGTTTCTGTGCCACCCGTCGCGCCGGGAGTACTGCGTTCCACGCGCAGCTCTTGTGCACTTTCCCAGGACAATGAGAGGAAGTTTTAAAATAGACCGTAAAAAAACATCTGGAGAATACTGAAAAGGCCAGGGCGAAGGCCCGCTGATTTAAATCCCTCTGCAAAGAGCGGCTTTGCTGTTACCCTGTGGAAACAATGCCGAGCAGGGTCTCATCACTGTCCCCCCCCAGTCACAAGGAAAGGAAGCAGACAGCGCACCGCCCGGCCATCAGCCTCAGCGGGACCGGGTGCCCAGGAAGCCTTGGCGGCTCCACCAGGGCGGCCTCCTCGCCCAGCAGCGCTCATGCCACGGGCCCCTGGGGAGCAGGAGCTGCCAGCCATGCCCGGGGGCTCCGTGCTCTGTGGGAGCGGGTGCTGGGGCGGGGGGCTCGGGGAGGCAGAGGAGCGACGGGACAGAGGCAGTGCCCTACTTCCTGTCCTGCTGTGGGCCCACGTGGTTTCCAGGCGAAGTGACAGCATTGGGGCTGAGCGGCCGCCGTGTTCCTGCGGAGTCAGGAGCCTTTGGGTCCCGTAGCAGCAGCGGATTCTTTCCTTCTGTGGCCTTCTCGGCTTCGTGAAGGTGGCTCCGTAACGGCCGCCGCGCCTGGCTTCGTCATCGCCCAGAGCCGGTCACAGTCAGCCGCCATGCTGTCCGCCGCCCCAGCTCTTTCGTTTCCTCTGTGACTGTACCGCCGCACACACTCACACACACACTCACTCTCTCACACACTCTCTCACCCACTCTAACACACACTCTCTCACAAACACACCCACCCCCATACTCACACTCACCCACTCTCACACCCACACACCCTTACACACTCTCACACCTACACCCACACACCCAGGCACTCATCCACACTCACCCACACTCTCACACATTCACTCACACACTCTCACAGTCACACTCTCTCACACACACACACTCACACCCACGCACTCATCCACACTCACCCACACTCTCACACCTTCACTCACATTCACTCACACTCTCTCTCACACACTCTCACACACCCACACACACGCACACCCACGCACTCATCCACACTCACCCACACTCTCACACTCACTCACACTCACACACACTCACACACTCACAATCTCTCTCTCTCTCTCTCTCACACACACACACACACACACACACACCCGAGCCATTGAAGGACGGGCGAGTGCCGCTCTTGTGAGCATCCTGCACACATCTCCATCTCCGGCTGTGCGCGTGAAGGGATTTCCCGGGGTCTGTTCAGAGTGGAATGGCTGGTTCGGACCAGTGCTTGGAAATGCCAGGTCTCTGGAGCAGGGACAGATTGGGTTGCTGACTTAAAACAAGCACACTGTTCCCGGTGCTTAGTCCTCATCCCTGGGCCATTGCAGTGACAGCCATGTCAGTTGTCCCCCTATGCGCACCAGGGTTATGCTGTAGGCAAGGAGCCCCGAAAATAGGAATCAGGGAGCTTATACATATGTTGTACCCTCCTCCTCCTGAGAGGGGAGGGAAACCCTGGCTCTTTAAGCAAGTTTCCTTGGAGACAGAGGGGAGAACCCTAGGTTTTCCCTCCTACCCTTTGCAGTGTAGATAAATGTCTCTGGGAGGAGAGGCCTGACAGGTTCTGCCCAGACGTGTTCCAGCCTCACCTCTGAAAAGTGAGGACTTACCCCGGGGAGGTAAATCTCTCCTGGAGTTTACCCTGCCTGTCACTCAAATTTAATCACCCAGTCCAAGACTGGGAGACTGTGGGTCCAGGTCCCACACCTCAGTTTCCCGACAGTCCCACACCACTGGAGACTCTGCCTCACACACCAGGAGCAGTATGTCAGCTGCAAGTCTTACCCCTTAAATTTTCTACGTTTCCGCATTTTAGGGAAACCCTCAGACGAACTGGTCTCTCTCTTGAACGAAGCAGTCTTCTTTGTTAGAGTCTGTTTGCTCAGGAAGCACTTACTGAACACCTTCTATGTCCTGGGCCCCATGGGAGGGGTGGGGGCATAATGTGAGCAGGACAGGCACAGCCTTGGCCCCACTGGGGCTGATGGTCTAGAGTTTAGACTCTTGGCCTTGGGAGTTTCTGGTTCTAATCGGTGCCTAGTGGCCGAGGCAGTTTGGCACCCTGGGCAATGGGGTTCTGCCCTCTTTCTGTTTCTACCCTGGAGAGAACTGACACCTCTCAGCCTCCCTGAGGGGCCCCCCGCTCATGCTTTGAGGTGACAGGAGCCTGGTGGGTTGTTTCTGCCAAGTCCTACACGGGGCCCAAGTGCATGGGAGGGCCCTCTGGTTCTTCTGGAAGCCTGGCTGCAGGCCTCGGCCCTGGCTTCGTCTCTGGTGTGGCTGCTGGTGGTCAGGCCGTGTTCTCCATGCCCGGAGCTGGGGCGAGACGGTGTTTGTTCCTCCGCTGGGCCGCGGCCGCATGACCGTGACTGTGTGGCCCCGCGTGGCCCCTGACCTCCTGCAGCAGGTGTGCAGCGTTGTCAGCAGCCCAAGTGGGGAGTTGAAGCTGGAGGAGGGCTGCCGTGCAGGCCATCACGCCTCTGGTGCCGTGGGGGGACAGCGAGTTACTTAGTGCCGGGGGTGCAGAGTCCGTGGTGGGCTTCGAGGTTTGTTACAGTGAGAACTTCCCTTCACGGGCTGGTGTGGGCAGTGGAAATACACGAGTAAATGCTAACGGTTCTCCTGCCACCCGGTCAGTTGAGTTCTTGGTAGGGGCTTTTCCTGTCAGCCTGCGTGCTTTGTCGGTCCCCTTCACGTGTCCAGGCACACAGCGTCTGCGCGTGGGACCAGGTGTCAGCCACCTGCAATCCTTCCCACTGGCGGCTGGGGGTTCCAGTGTGTTCCAGCGCCGCGTGGCCAGTCCAGCCCAGTGACACTGTGTTCTTATCACAAAGCCATGTGCTCGTTACCCCCCTCCCCCAAAATAAAAATAGAGTGGCAAATACATGATTCGTACAAAGGGTTCATCTTGCGCGTGTTTGGAGCCTTCTGCGGTTTAGGAGCAGGCCAAGAGCATTTCCCACAGTGTGACTTCGGCTGCAGCAAGGACATTTGGATGGTTGCCTGGCTTCCCGTGGCCGAGAGCCACCGGCTCTCTGTTGCTGGCCACTTAGGTCCCTGGATGAGTTGTTCTCTTTCTCCCAGCACTGTGCTGGGCCATAGGTGTTCAGAAGACAGAGGGCCCTGCTTCCTGGGGGAGTTTGTGCTAACAGGTGAGGAGGAAAAGAGCGTAGCCTCGGAGGGAGGCTGCTTGGAGGGGGACCCCAGGACAGCCCCTCAGGCAGCACAGTTAGAGGTGGCCTCTTTGAACAGGTGGCCTGGGGTGGAGGGCTGAAGGCCGGAGAGGCAGGTGCCCAGAAGAGTCTGGATGGCAGCCGGGCCTCGCCAGCTGTGCGGCAGCCTCTGAAGGGTGTTGAGCAGGGGCCGCCAGGCCAGGTGTGCAGGGAGCACACTGCACAGGTAACCTGCTAGCAGGGATCCTCTTTGAACTCTTGTTGGGATATTAGGGTTTGATGAGCTTAGTGGGATGTTTTATTACCAGTCCTGAGGACCCCTGTGCTCCTGGTGGTGGCGATGGTGTGCCTGGGACAGGGACCCTTGGGTGTCTCTGCCTTTCTCTTCAAGCCTACTGATGGCCCCGTTCCTGAGACAGTTCCTTCCTCCTTCTGCTCCCCTCCCTCCCTCTCCTCCCTACCCCCGTCACTTCCTCTCCCTCTCCCTTTCCCTCCTTCTCCCCTCCTCCCCCACACCCCTTTCGCTGTCGCTGTCGGTGCTCCTGCTCCTCGCTTGGTTCAGTGCCTTCCGCTCACAGCCGCACACAGGCTGTCCGTTCCTCAGCTCGCACACTGTTTCAGCTGACTTTGCTGAAGTACCCGTCAGTGGCGTCTGCGGCATGGCCTTGCCCGTCTGTCCCACCGCTGCGTTCGGCCTCACCTCTGCTCCTGTTGGCGGTCCTGGCGTGGAGTATTCTGCACTGCGCTGGGCTTGCGGTCTGCCGTGTGGCCTCCAGGGGCCTCGGGTTTCTTCCAGACTGTAAAGTGTTCAAGGAGCCCGCAGCTGCCCTGGGCCATCTTGAGGTAGCCCCTCAGGTGGCCTGCGAGATCGGGAGTCCGCTCGGTCCGGAGGCCTGGCTCGGGCTTCTCTTGGGTGCCGTGGTCTGCGCACGTGGATGGCGCTCGGGAAACACATGGACAGCCCCGTGGCGACGCGGAGCAGAGGAAATGGAGGCAGTTGCTCTTGGCACCTATGTTACTTACTAATAAAAATCGAGGGATTAAAAATAATGTGCTCGTTGCTTCAGTTCAGGCCGATGGCTGGGGGGGGCGGAGGTGAGGGGTCGGGTTCTGGGTGTGAGTACGGAGGCAGAGAAGGAGGGGAGCAGCCAGTGGGTGGGGGGAAGCCAGGGGGAGGCCCGGAAGGGGGAGGAAGAAGAGGCTGCGCTCTGTGGGTCAGGACCACCCCTGCCCCCTCCCCCAGAGGCCCCTGTGGCCTGAGGTCCCGGACAGGGGAGAGAGAGTGAAGGGAAGGCGGTCACGTTGCTGAGGGCACCTCGAGTCCGTGTCAGGAATGTCGGGGGACAGCAGTCCCGGGGGTGAGTTCTTCCCCCAGGCAGCCTCGTGGCCTGGGCATGAGTGCGGCCCCGGGGACAGAGAGGGACAGTGGGATCGAGGGTGTGTGTGAGGGTTGCGGGGCGCTGAGACCCAGCCCGCAGAGCTCTCCAGGGCAGGGCTGCAAGGCTGGCCCTTTCTGCAGGACGCCCAGGGCTCTCAGGCGGGAGGAGAGCAGACCGCGTTGGAGAGCCTCACAGGTTTTAGAAAACACGTGAACTTACTTTGTGCTTGGAATCGGTCACTCAGGACTTCAAGTACCCAGGAAATCAGAGTTTCAGCTGTGCTGCTTTTTATATTTAAAATGTGATGCCTTATTTGTTGGACCCAAATCACATTTGGGGAAGTGTTCAGCATAATGACAGGGAATTAATTCTGGTCATTTCCCAGAGAAAGAACAAGATGTTTTTAATGGCCAGTTATTTCATGCACCTGAATTGGTTTGGTCTTCAGACACCAGCTGAATGTCTAGGGATTCTTTAATTTCCTAAAACGCCCTCAAAATTATGTAAAAGCATAATCTTTACATTATTAGTTATTTTTCTCCCCACCTACTTTATCCTTTCCCAAATATTCACATGTTTTTTCATTTGCTCTTGGTAGTGGCCTTTGGAGGCTGGGTGGTGGGACCCTGGCTTGTGGTTGTGGGGTGGTTATGGGGTGTGAGGCTGGGGTTTGTCCTTGGGGTACAGGGCTTCAGTGGTAAGGCAAATATATGGAGGTCCTGGGGTGACTTTTGTTTTCAACTTTGGAGTTTATCGTGGTGACACAGGCAGAGCGTGACATTGACCCTGGGCGACGCTCCAGTCTTGCTCTCCTCTGCTCCCCAGCGCCCTCTCCTCTCCAGGGTAGCGTGCCTGGCAGAACTCAGCATCTCTTCCCAAGAAGGTAACGTGATGTGTTTTTTCTTTGTGTCTAGGGCTCAAAATTTGGGCGGGGAGCCAGACTCACGCAGACTTCTCAGCGCACGCCTGCCCGGAGACCGTTTGGAAGATCCAAGAGACGTAGTATCACTCGCTCCCTTGATGACCTTGAGGTATTTGAGTTCAGTTGTTCTCTTTTCCTCATCAGGTTTCTTACGCTGACACGAACATCAGTTGTGCAGATACATCCGAATCTCTCCGAATCCCACCCCGATCTTACTCCCCTCCCTCCCTCTCCCTCGGTAACCGTGGGGGGAGCTCCGACTGCACATCCAGGCCTTTCCTGCCCCCGCGCGTGGCTGCCGAGCGCACGTGGCTCTTGCGCTGTCTTCTGTGTGGCCAGTGTGGCTCGAAACACTTTGCAGATGTGAGCTGGGTTCAGCCCTCACAGGAATTCTGAGGGAGGGCCTCTCACGGCCCCTTCTTCAAAGATGGGGTATTGATTCCCAGGTAGCGTTCTTTGCTTCTACCCACAGTCCTTACAAAAGTGAACAGACTTGACTTAGAGCGGTTGGTCGTAGGCCACAGAGAGGTGCAGCAGGAGGCCCGAGCCCTGTGCGCTCCCGGCTCGTGCTGGCGCGGGGCACTGAACGAGCCAGTGTGGACGTGTTGTGGGGCTCACGGTGCGCATGAGCGGCCGCTCTCCGTGCCGTGCATTGGCCGGCCGTGGACGGGTGCGTAATGTCACACGCGGGGTTTCACCGCCCTGACAACCCTGCGCTCTGCCTGGTCACCCTCCCTTGTCCCCTGAACCCTTGGCAACCCCTGACCCTCCTGTGGCTCATCGTGTGTACTTCACACAGTCTTACTCTGCCGCCTTTCACACGCTGCTGACGCTTTCCACACGGACCCTCGTGGCCTTAGTCCCGCGTGTTACTTGTCACGTGGCGCCCTGCTGCAAACGTGCTGGCCTTCCGCCCATTCTGCGGTCGCTGGACAGCCGGTGGGAGGCGGGAAACCCTCTCCTCTGCACGGGCCCCCTTGAGCACGTGGTGGGGGTGGGGGGCCCCAGCTGGGGAGTGCTGGGTGACAGTCGCTGCTCTCAGTGGCCGCTCCCACGCAGGCTCTGGTCACCCCGCCTCTCCGGCACCGAGAGCCGTCAGGCTGGAATTTTTCTGTTTCAGTGGAAGGCGTCTTGGCTTACTTCGCATTTCACTGATGAAGAGCCAGGCCGAGCGGCCCGTCGCAGGCTCTCTGGCCAGTCAGATTCTCGCTGTTCCGAATGAGCAGCCCGTGCATATCCTTGTCTTTTTTTAAAAAAATGTTTTTGTAGTACTTCTTTGTATATTATTGTGGATATGGGTCCTTTGTCAAATAAATATTTTGAAAAAATCCTTGCGGCTTATTTCCGCCTTTGCTGAGGGTGCCGTTATACACATACATTTAATTACAGTAAACTGCTCTAGCATGAGATTCCCCGCTCTTAAACGCCCAGGTCAGTGGCATTACGCACATTCACAGTGTCGCGCAGCTGTCCCCACCCTCCGTCTCCAGCACTCTTCCTCTGGGAATACGGAAACTGTCCCCATGAGACACAGACTCCTCGTCCCCTAGTCCCTGGCGCCCACCGCCACCCTTCTGTCTCCGCGGTTTTGACGAAGACCCTTCTCTAAGGGCAGCCGTACGGGATTTGTGCTCTTGTGTCTGGCACATCTCACCGAGCACGGTGTCCTCCAGGGTCCTCCGCAGTGTGGGAGGTGTCAGAACGTCCTTCCGTTTTCTCCATTTTGTCCACATTGTGTCCATCTGTCCATCTGACAGTGGATGCTTCGGGTGCTCCCAGCTTTTGGCTGCCGTGCAGAATCCTGCTGTGAACACGGTTGTGCGAATACCTGTTTGGGTCTATTTTAAACACTAACTCTAAATGAGATAATATCTTACAGCCTGAATAACGATAACGTGAAACTGACTTTGGTAGTTTCTTGCTTCAAAGAGCAGATGAATTTGTGTTTTCAGGTGAGACTGGAATCATTGACTGTGAGAGGCGGAAGGGGCCTTTGAAACCTCATCGTCTTTGAGGCTGGATGTGGAGTTTGTCAGAGTCGGAGGGCAGGTCCCGGGGCAGGAGGGGGGCTGGTGGTGGGACCCCTCGCCCAGGGTCTCTTGGTAACTGGGGGGCGGGTCAGGCCAGCGTGCCGTGTTCGGTCAGCAGCGGTCAGCGCCCGAGCTCTCGTGGAAGAAGCAGAGGTGTGCGTGCCGCCCACGCCTGTGCCCAGGCCGGCTGGGGGGCCCCAGAGCACTCCTGCTCCCCCCGGAAGGGGGTCTCGACTAAGGCCATGTTCTCGGCTTAGGCAGCTTGCCAGGTGTTGTGTCTGCATGTTTCTGGAAGGGTCGTGGAAGGGGTCTGAGGCGCCACGCGGTGACGAGGTAGCAGCAGCCGGGCTCGCGGTGGCAGCCTGTGGTCAGAGCTCCGTGTCTCTGACGTGGCCCAGCCCTTGCAAGCCGCTGTGGTTGTTGCTCACTTCTCCTCGCCCACGAGGAAGTGCCGGGGCTTCCCACGCCACGCTGCCCACATGGGCGCCGTGGTCTGTGCTCTTGACTGAGGGCTGGCTGGGCGGCTCGTGTCTTTTCTCTCTGGTCTTCAGATCAGCTCCGCAAGGAGCTTGTCATGGTCTCTGTTGTACAGATGGCAGAACTGAGGTGCAGGTCCAACAGCATTTTCCAGGCCATGCCAGGCTGCAAAGCTGTGGTCTTTCTGCCACGTCTGGGACCTCTCACTTTTTTTTGTTTAAGATTTTATTTATTAATTTATTTGAGAGAGAGCACGCACAGTGGGGGAGCAGCAGAGGGAGAGGGAGAAGCAGGCTCCCTGCAGAGCAAGGAACCTGATGCGGGGCTCGATCCCAGGACCCTGGGATCATGACCTGATTCGAAGGCAGACACATAACGACTGAGCCACGCAGGTGTCCCCCCCTTTTTTCAATTGGGACCTCTCGCTTTTGTTTAAATGGTATGTTAGAGACATAAGATTGAATCCTTGTTATTTTTTTTCTGTCTGAGGATTTCAAACTGTAGAAGTTACACATAACTTCCGTGAGCCCTCGTCACAGGTAAGCCTCTTTCTAGGGCAGCTCGTCGAACACATTGTCTGTCTGTCCTTCCCTTTGTTACTCTTTAGCAGCTGTCCTAGGCAGTCTCTGAGACTGTCCCCAAACTCTTGGTCTTCACTGCCATGTATGGTCCCCTCCCCAGAGGCACCAGCTTTCATGTCAGCCTTCAATTGGTGCTTAATCATCCTGGGCCCCTTAGGAACATTCTCTCCACGTTGCACCCGGCCAGGGGCCTCTGCGTCCCCTCGACCACCACCAGCCCGGCTCCTCGGCCTGAGTCCAGTCTCGAGTCCGCTTCCCGGGGCCCCTTGGGACACTAGTGTCTTGGATTGTGTCCCCTGGAGGTAAATTCAGATGGAGAGCTATTTAAGCCTGGGGACAATGAGGAGGACCGTATAAAATGGTAAACGTGTGGGTCAATCCTAATGATTGGTGAGTGTATAAAACAAGAATAACAATGTTTTGTTTGTTTAAAAAATTCATCAGTTTACCTGACAACACAGCGGTAGTGTGATTCCCGGGAGAGGGTCCATGCGGCGCCAGGCTCGGGCGCTTACCTCAGTGAGGACGAGGGTAGAGGTGCCGGTACCTCCTTGATTCTTATAACGTGAGGATGCTTGCTGTGATCCCCAGGGTAACCTGAGACGGTAAAATACTGAGTCATTTTAGGTTGCAAGAGGGGAAAATGCAGTTATAAAAAACAGTCATCTCAAAAGAAGGTGAGAAAGTTGAGAGGCGAGATGACAGGAGGCTGCGACGAGAGGCGGCGTTCCTAGAGTGCTGGGTTAGGTCCGGATACGTCAGTAAGTACATCGATTTTAAATGAATTCAATATTCCAATTAAAAAGAAAAGATTGTCAGACCGCATGAAAAATCTGATGATACTCTTACTAGAGACGTGTGTAAAACTCGAGGACGCAGGAAGCCGGTGAAAGAACGGGAAAGGACCCACCATGCAACGCTAATCAGAAGAATGGTGGCGGGGCTTCTGGGGGGCACAGGTGGTGAGGCGTCTGCCTTGGGCTGAGGTCAGGACTGTCCAGCTCCCTGCTCCGTGGGGAGCCTGCTTCTCCCTCTGCCCCTCCCCCCCAAACAAATAAAATCTTTAAGAAGAAAAAGAGTGGTGGCATAGCTGTGTTGATGTCAGAGTTGGCTTTCGGACACGAAGCCTTCTAAAGGTGAAAAGGGAGCCTTCACAAGATAAGAGGCAATAAGAAGTTGCAATTCTGAATCTGGTATGCATTTAGTAGTGTGGTCCAACATATCTAAAGCAAAAATGGATAGAAACAGGAATAGTAGTGGACTAATGGATGTAGCGGGAGATCGTAAACACTCCCTGCCTCGTGACTGGCAGATTGAGCAGACAAGGTCCGTAAGAGAGAGGATCCGAGCAGCGCGACTCCCAGTGTGGCCTCCTGGACCACACGTGGCACCGCCCCCATGAGCGCCTTCTCTCCACTCCCTCGGGGAACGTGTACGGACGTTGACCACGTGCTGGACCAGAAAGCAAGTCTCAACAGCTGCGGAGGACTGTCCCCAGAGTTGGTCCGCTGCCACAGCCAGGTCGGCTGGAATCCCGCGGTGAGGGGGGCTGTGCCGCGCGCCTGTGGCTACGCGATCCACCAAGCTCTCCGGAGTTGAAAGGAGAATGAGTGCGGAGGCCGGAGCAGATCGGGATGACGCTGAAACGCGTGCATCTGAACCGTGGCACATAGCTGCCCTGGTGCCAGGGGGCGCTCACCGTGCCTTGGCGCAGGCCTGAGGGGGCGGAACGTGGACGGTGGTCTCGAGGCTAGAGAGAGAGCAGTGAGACCGACCCAGAGGAAGTAGAGGCTGGGCAGTGAGGGGCGCAGAGGCGGAAATTAATGAAACAGAAGGTTAACCGATGAACCAGCGGAAGAATCCACGAAGAGAGCTTCCTTCCCAGATCATTTTATCAGGCCTCCAAAACCGTAGCACTGAAAGCGGATGAGTCCCTGAGAAGGGGGGGGGGGGGCAGGGCTGCCAGCGGAGAGCACAGGTGGCAGGACATCCCGCTCTGACAGAGGTGCAGCCCAGCAGGGCATGTTCATTCCAGGGATGTGATTCTTTCACACCTGAAAGTCAATATGACGGAACACATGAACAGAGCAAAGTAGAAAAATCGTCTGTCATCTCAACAGAAGCAGGAAAAGCATTTGGTAAAAGCCAGAAAATTCATTCATGGTAAATACAAAAACGAAGCAAAACAGAACTTAACAAAATAGGAATTAAAGGGAACTTCCTTAATCTGACAAGGATACAAAAACCCTGAGATTGCAGCATACCTAAGCTTTTCCCTTTGAGGTCACAAGCAAGAGGAAGACGTACGCTGTTACCATTCTGTTCAAATGTTTATTGCCAGTCTCAGCATACTAAGGAAGTAAAAACAATAGAAATTTTAAAACCACAAAATAAGGTGAAAATGTTCTTATTCTCACATGATATTAAGATGTCAGAAATCTAGAAGAATCTATAGAGTCATTATTAAAATTAATGACTGCTTGCCAAGTGCTGGGTATTCCATCTACATACAGCAGTCAGCTGTGGGTGTAGTTAGAAAATAACATACAGATTCAGTGCAATTTTAATCAAAATCCCGACAGGTATTTTGTTGAACTTAAGAAGATGATTCCAAAGTTGGCATAGAAATGCAAAAGGCCAAGAGTAGCCAGGATATTCGTGAAGAATAGGTAGGAGGACTTCTGCTATTTGCTACCAAAACTTATTACAAAGTGAGAGCAATTCAAGAGTGTGTAAGTGTTGGCACGCGGATGGACAGACAGACAGTGGACTAGAAGAGCATGCACAGAAATAGACCCAGTGCCTGCATACGTGGGCTGTGTGCAAAGCAGGGCTGAGTATGGTCTTTTCAGTGGTGCTGGAATAAGGAGACATCCATGTGGGAAGAAGAGAAGGAAGGAAAGAAAGAAAGAAAGAAACAAGAAAGAAAGGAAGAAGGAAAGAAAGTCCATCCTCCGCACGCCGTCCAAACACAGCTAGACCCAGCTGTGGTGCAGATGTAGTGTGAAGGGAGCGCAGGAGAGTCAGCAGAGGGTAAGGCAGCCATGCAGCTTCGTGGTGTGGGGGCGGAGAAGACTTTAAACCCAACATGACATGAAGCATAAAGGCAAAGGCTGATGCCCCGACTTGGTGAATGTCAGGACCCTTCTTTCATGCAAACACACCATTGCTAGAACACGGGGATGGCAGGGTGGGTGGTGGTGGCCCCCTTGGCCCGTCCATCTAAGGATGCCTGCCAGAGAAAAGTGGACAAGAGACTCAGGTGGGCATTTTATGAAAAGATGACACCCGGGTGGCATCCAGCCCGTTCGTCATCAGGGAGGTGTCATGACAGCCATGGTGGGGTTGGCACGCCGGGCCAGCTGGAGTGAGGACCGCAGTGTTGCATGGCGGCGTCGCTGGGTGTGTGGGGCACACGCGCCCTGCGATCTGCAGCTCTGCTCCATCCGAAGTAGACGTCAAGTGCGCGGGGGGACATGCGGCGAGAGGTCGTTGCAGCACCAGTCCTGCAGTGCCGGAGCGGAGGCTGCCTGCCGGTCCGCCCTCCGTGGGAAGGACAGGTCAGCTGTGATTTCTTCATGCAGCGGGATGCTCTGTGGCTGCCTCGGGAGCACGGGTGAATGTCCCAGAAAGAAGGCAGACACCCAAGATTCCATTTCCGTACATCAGAAAAGAGGCCAGACTGAGCCACGGCGTGCGGTTCTGTGTTCAGTGTAGAACCGTGGAGAGAGGCCTGAACGTGGCCTTTCGTTACAGCCTGGGAGGGGCTCCAGGGGCTGCACTCGTATGACTCTCTGAACCGCACGTGCGCACTGTGTGCTCCTTTCTGAATTTGTGTTCCAGCTTCCAGAAAACGTGCTCAGCCGAGCCTCGCAGCCCTGCTGACCGCTGGGGTTCTGCCGGGGAGCCCGAGAGAGGAAGACGGGACAGGAGCAGGGGTGTGTGGAGGCAGGGATGGAGGGGCCTGCCCTCAGAGCAGGAGATGAGCTGCTGACAGATGGCGGGAACTGGGCCGGGGCCTTGTGGGTGGGGTCAGAGAATGAGACATTTGCTGTAGAAACGTCAGAGGTGAGTTTTAGTGTGTTTTCAAAAGGTGCCCCTTTTGGTCATGACCGTGGCAGTCGGTCGCCCAGGAGGCAGTGACCCGAGAGGCCGGTCAGGAAGAACGTGGTCAGCCCTGTAGGCCCAGAGTGGACCGCAGGGGCATCTCTGCCCCGCAGGTGTTTCGTCGGGCACAGATCGGGGCGTGAACCCACGGTCTCCATGTTTGTGAGAGGGTGCCGGTGCGGAAGGCCCAGGAGACAGGCCAGGGGGCAGGGGTGCTGAGCTGAACGTGTACAGGCATAAAGGGGAGCTGTGCTCCCGAGACCAGCGTGGGAGGCCCGGGTCTCTAGAGGTCCTCCGTCCAGCTGTTGCCCCCCCCCCCCATAGCAGGGAGCAGGAGCAGGGGAGCGGGGAGCGGGGAGCGGGGTGGGGTGAGTGCAGGTCACTGGGGGCTTCTCTCCTTAGCTGTTTGGACCAGTGTGCCAGAAAGTCCTATGCGGTGCAGAATGTGTGAGACTGTTTGTGCGACAGCTGTGAGCGTGTGGGGTCAGCAGACGGTGTTGGAAAGGTGCTTGTCCAGCACAGCTGTGACGGCTCTCACGGGTGGGGGTAGGAAATGGCCCATGAGCCCCCAGGGCACAAGGGAAGGGAGAAGAGTGGCCCCGATTTGGTGCAGGTGTGTCAGGAAGGCTCTTGGACGGAGCTGGGGGGTGCCCGGCGCTTGGCCAGGACCCAGGGAGGGGGTCGAGGGTCACTAGATGAAGAAAGGTGCCTGGGCCTGGGGACACAGGTGGGAGGCCTGTGGTACTGGGGATATCCTGGAAGGAGGCATGGCAGGCTGTAGCACATTTGTGGCAGGGGGATGGCAGTGGGGAGCCGGGATAGGTCTGTGGCCAGAGATGGGCCCCTCTGAGGAGGGAGTGTTCATGTCGAGCCCTCGATGCGAGGGGCCAGGACGTGAAGGTCTTGGGGCCGGAAGGCAGGGAGGGGCAGGCTGAGACCTGGGGTCTTATTCTAAGGGAGGCTTTTGGGTAAATTGACAGGAGGGAACTGAGGGAGAGAGTGATGTTCTTGTGTTGAGTGCGGAGAACTCGGGGTGTGTATTTGTCGCCTGGGCCAGTGGGGCTATGGGGAAGGCCCTGTGGCAGACGCAGGGGCAGAGCAGGAGGGGCAGGGCCCAGACCTTGCTGGAAGCCACTGTGCAAGCTCTCCAGATGCACTCCCTGCCTACACGAGCTCCCGGGGTGTCGGGAGGCTCAGCAGGAGCTCTGGAGTTTCTGAATGACGGGGGGAGCACCACCGTCAGACAGAACAGGAGGGGTGGGAGAGCCAGCAGGAGCCCTGGAGCTGGAGCCCAGGAGAGAGCTGGGGGATCTGGGGCTGGGCAGAGAGGCGGTGGTTAGGGCCAGAGTCTGCACACAGTGGCCTGCAGGCCAGAGGCTTATCATGCGAATACCATTTTATAGTCACACAGTCACACCATTCCCATGTCTGTGCTGTTGTCGCAGGGGCAGAGTTGGGTGGTAGGACTGTGACCCACAGACCTGAGAGTGTTTCCTCTTGGCCCTTCTCAGAGCAAGTGTGCTGACCCTAGTGAAATCCACCGTCCCTGGGCTTGCTGTGGCCCTGCGAGGGGGAAACGACCTGGCTGTTCTCCAGACTGTGGGCTCCTTCAGCCTCTCCTCCCTTTCCAGATGGGCCTTCTGGTGAGTGCCAGGCCCACCTGCCCTGCTGCCTCTCTGGCTGTAATCGGCATCCCATGGGGAGCACCCCATTGCTCCTCCTGGCTCTCCCAGTGCCCATTCCCCCCCCCCCCCCCGCCCCGTCCGGTCCTCCCTGTCGAGGGGTCTAGAGCCCTGTGCTGGGAGGAAGTTGGCTGGGGAGACCGCCCAGGTGTGGTTAGCAGGGACTGGCAGTTTGGGGTCTGGACAGCAGAGGGCGCTGAGGTCATGCATTTCCTTCCAACCACCCAGCCCTGGGGGTGGCTGGAGTGCCTGCAACCCTGAGGTTGGGCTGCTCCCCCTGTTCCTCTCCCTCTGCCACGCTGGACCTTGGTAGAGTGTGTGTGTTCCAGAAGACCTGGGAAGTCCTGTCGGGACCAGGGCAGGAACCCATGAGAGGTGCCTGGGGGGGGCGGGAGGCTGCTGCCAGGAGGACCAGAATAGGGCGGGGGCGGGGGCTCTTCGGTAGGCCCCCTCACCAGGATTTTCTAGGTGGCCACAGAGGGTTCTCTCTGCCTGGCCTGCCTGTGTTCGCACTGGAATGCCCTCTGCTCCCTTCTCATCTGCATGCTCTGGCTGGCCTCTCCCCCTGACTGCTCCCTGAGCAGCTCTGACCCAGTCCCACAGGGCCTCTGCTGCCATTCCCAGGTGCTTACACTGGATTCCCAGCCCAGGACAGACCCCTGAGGGAGCAGAGGGCCTCTGGGCTCTCTCCAGCCGGGTGACGCACCACTGCGTGCTTGGTACCTACTTCCTGTTGTCCAGTTTCCTGGGCCAGAGCTCCCCATCGAAGGCCCCTAGCTCTTCTGCTAGGTAGCTCACATGGTCAGGCAGGCCTGGAGTTGGGGGCCGAGGACCCCCCACCCCCCTGCTGAGCTGGCACTCTCCCCGCTGTCCCTCTGCGCGGCTCCCTGCCCTGCTGAGGCCGAGCCTGTGCAGCACCACCCGCCCCACCACCCCCGCCAGAGTCTCTTACACCCAAACCCTCACTTGCTCTTACTAGGGCCGGTCTCTGTGGGCCCAGGTCTGAACTCGGTCCCAGCTGGCCCTGAGCCAGCATACCCGTCAGAATAGGGAGGATGTGATGGTGAGTGTGTCTGGTGTCCTGAACGCTGGCCCTCAGCAGCTCCTGGGACTCTGGGACACTTGGACGGACTGGGAATCCCTGCTTCCCCTGCAGGTGAGCCGCGCTGGGAGCCGAGGGTGCCATCCGGCGTAGGGGGTCTGTCAGCAGATTTGTGCCCCCATCCCTTCCCTCTCCTCACCCTACAGACAGCAGAGAAGAGCAGGCCGACAGCCGGGGGGAGACACAGAAAGCCCCAAAAGGACACAAGGACTCAGAGAGACAGCAGCGCGTGGAGCCGGGTGGGGGCAGGCCGCCGTCCGGGCCACACGAGACAGACCACACAGACAAGAGGAAATTGCACTTCCTCTGCTGGGGTGCAGGCATTTCTGTCTGAAGTGATTCAAATAAAAACAAGCTTGGCCCCTGAGTGGTAGTGTGGACGGCTCAGCGCCTGGGTGCCGGCTTTTCTCGAGGTCCAGGCCTGAGGTCCCACGGGGCGCCCTGTGGGCGTGGCCCTCCTAGCCTGCAGTCCCGTTCCGTTCATGGTCCCTGGTGGCTCTGGGGTCTGGCAGGCCTTTGGGGCTGGTGGCTTAGTGTAGGCCCCTCGGAAATTGGTATGGAAAGTAACCAGGGTCACAGAGTCACGGGTTTGATGCACCCACGAAAACCTGCCAGAATGTGTCCTTTGAAGGTGTGTGTGGGTGTGTGCGTGTGCGTGTGCGTTGGAGGGTGAAGTTGGGCAGGGGGGCTGGTGAGTGTCAGGGTTGGGGAAGGGAGGGTGGCGTGTGTCCCATCTGTTTGCCCTCTGGGCCTGGCCAGATCCTGGGTCAGCCTTGCCAGTCTGCGGTTGGTACCACACAGCACCCTGCCTGCCGCTTCCCTGTCTTCCGGCCACTGGGGGAAGGAGGTGGGCTTGCGGGCTTTGTCTGCCAGACTTGCTTTATTCCCGGGAAAGGTGGACTTGTTCGTGTGTCCAGGAGGCCTGTTTGTAAGTGGAGGCCCCCACTTTCCTTCATACTGCCGACTGTCCTGTTTGGGAAAGATGAATCCTGGTGAACAGGTGGAGTGGGTAGGCCATGGTACTTAAAGATGAGGCCCTAGTGAGGGCAGGGGCTCTAGGCCCCTCCAGGCCTGGCGGGTCAACCACGGGAGCCCTGGATGCCCAGGAGGGTTGGAAGGAGCTCTCCGGCCTGAGGCCTGTTTCATCACCCCTGCCCGGCGCAGGGGGCAGGGGGGGCGGTGGGGGGACCTGGTGCATCGCTCCCCACCTGCCAGGGGCCCATGCTGTAGGCTGCTGCTCTCATCCCCACCTCTCTTACCTGGTCCTAGCCTTCCTTGCAGTTTCCCTGTGTTCCCAGGCCTATCCCCCAGCCCTGGGCTGTGCTCTCCCTCTCCGGCCCCTCCCTCGCTCGCCCCCCAGCGTCTCCCATGCTGTCAGGCCAGGCACTTCTGTGCGTGGTGGTGGTGGCGGTGTGGATGGTGATGGCAGCTTCTGCCCCTTCCTCACTCTTGCCTTGACGTCAGTTCATACTTTGGTTGTGTGTGGATCTGTTGAGAAAAGCAGTCGGAGGCATCTTGAGCTGATGCCCATGTTTTGTCTGTAAGGTCTTCACCTTTCAGGCAGGCCCTGTACGTTTCTGCATTAAACCCAGTCCTGTGCTCCGTGTCCCAGATTCCCTTCACTGAATGCTCACGGGAATGCTCATGTTTCTCCTGCGGAAAAGCAAAAGTCAGGATGGGCTCAGCATGGTCAGTGCTGTCAGCTGAGGGCCTGACAAGCCCGAGGGCCATCCCCCCAGTCTCTTGACCCTGTGGGCGTTGCGTTTGCAGCCCCGGACAGGAGGCTTCCCGAGGTCTGCGGCAACCTAACTCTCCAGGCGGGGCTGAGCCCTGGAGCCGTGCAGATGAGACCTTGACATGCACAGCATGGTGCAAAGAAGCCCTTTGGGGTGAGCGGCCTGCCCTTGAGTCTCCAGAAAGTTAACAGGTCATTTTGCAGTGACACGTAGGTTCTAGACTCAGTCTAGAGTTTCTTCTTCCTCTGTCCACCAGGATCTGCCGCGGTTCCCTCACTCTCAGCTTGTACCAGGCGTCGGAAGGCAGACGAGGCAGATCATGGGACAGAGATAGATGCGTGAGACGGGTGTTAGGAATACGACCGAATCCGCAGGTTGGCATCACATAAACTCGTGCATATGGAGGCTTATAATAGAATCGTCAGCAACTGTAATTAAGGCTGTGAACTGCGCCACGCTGCTAAAAAAACAAATTCTCTGCAGCTGTTGTACTGACTGAGAATTACCCCTATCAGCTGAAGTTTTATTCTTCTGATTTGGTAGAGGAAATACTTGAAAAATGATCTCACAGCGCGACTTATGTAAACGGCTTTTTTTTTTTTTTTTTTTGTACATGAGACAATTGAGATCGAGTCTGAATCCCTGGCAAACCACAGCTTCCTGCAGTGTCCTGTTGCCATGGGTTACGAAGGGAGCAGAGTGGAACTTCATCTGAAATGTCTTTAAACTTCCCTGACGTGCACAGGCATGCTGCCGCGTCAAATGGTATAGAGTAGATCCGCGCCTGTTGTGGGTCGGAAGTGTTCTTGTCTTAAGATGAATTTGGGAAAAGGGCTGTCAAAGGAAATGCACATGTTAAATGATCAGCAGGTAAGTTATTCCAGCTGTTTCTTGTCATTTAATGGATTTTTTTGTAAGAAAACTTGGCATCTCCATGACTGCTTTGTTTTTAAACTGGCCGGTGAATGCTAGATTGTAGGTGTCAACTTTGAAAACACTGCTGTCCGTGTCTGCATCACGGAGCTCTAGTACTCGCGCGGGGCTCTGGGACCATAGGCCCCTGGGGTGAGGCTGGGCAGGGCGGGTGGGCCCCACTGGGCCGGGCCAGCCCCCCCTCCCCCAGGCTCCCAGCTGCTTGCCTTGCCCCTACGGAGAGCATCCTTCTCTCCAAACGGCAGTAATGCTAGCAGATTTTAAAGACAAGTGAGCTCATTGTGTTGAATTCTTAAACTTCAACTGAATTATTAAAATCTATCTTACTCTTGAAATCACCATTTTATATCTAATATTTTAAAATATAATGAGTTGATTCTGCTTTGTACACGTACATAGGGAACTCCCGGCATAGGGATTATTATCCGAGCTTTTATATAAAGTTGGACTTACTATGAAGCTTTTTTTAAAAAGGTTTGAGATTTTAAAAAGAATGTTTATTTTCCTGTTGTGCCTGTGTACATGTATGAAGCAGAAGATTGTCACTAATTACGGAGTTACCGGTTTTAAATTCATTCTTTTCTGAGAGTTGTTTTATCTTGATGTTTTCCTGATGTCTAACTGGAGCCTCCGGGGGCTGCAGGGGTCAGTTCAGAAGTGAGGGGTTCGGATGTGAGGTGGAGGAGAGGGAGCTGCCTCCTTCCCTTTACATGGAAAATAGGAATAGGTCAGTTGGAGAGGTGAAGAATTATCCTTATGCAGTGAGTGCAGATTTTAATGTATTTTAAAAATAGGCTGTACTTTGAAAAGCCCAGGTGCTACTGACGCTCACACGGGAGGGTGGAGAGGAGGCTTTGATGTTTACGGGCGTGCCTGCCTCCGCTGCCTCCGGCTGCCTCGTGTCCCCGTAGACCCCACTCCTGGTCCTGGATGGCAAAGTGAATTTTGGATATATTGTGTCCTTCGTGGACCAATTAACCGGTTAGTCATTTGTGCAGATGTGTAGGCTGCATTTTCAGTCCAATGGTATGTAAAGGCAAGTTTTAGAAAATGTTGGTTTTTATTCTGAGTAGTAAAAAAAAAAAAGGTCACTAAAAATCTGCCTTTGTACTTGCCTGTATAAATGTTTTGGGTCCCTTTTGGAATTGTTGCAAATGCTCAAACTGGCAAATAAGTTGTTGGCATGGGTGTGTGACAATCTGAGGGTATGGTCGTGCTAAGCCGTGGTACGGGAGCCGCTCCCTCCCCTCTGGGGTCCAGGCGGTACCGGAAGGTCCTGGGATGAGAGGTGGGTACTGCGTGCAGCTCTGCCGAGCTCCAAGGGGGCCCGTGGGAAAACGGGCAGGAAGAGGGTCCTCGTGGGGGGCTAACCCCACAGGCACATGGTGCGAGGGGAGGAAGACTGGGGGGCCCGTGTGGGAAGGTGGCTCCGCGCCTCACGGGCTCTGCCATCCTAGGCCAAGCGCTTCTCCCTGTGAGCCTCCGCCTGTTGGTGTGAAAGTGGGGGTGCCCCAGGGGGGCTAGGCCGCTATCCGCGGTGCGTGTGTGTGCTCAGTCAACCCCGTGAAAGGCTGTGTTTCTCGCAAGCGCCTTTTATCTCGAGGCAGAGAGCCCTCCCGCCTTCATAGGAGCTCTTTCCCACAGTCACTTCAGGAGCACAAAGGACAGCCGGTGGTTGCTGGCCCAGAAAAAGTGCCAGGCTCTCCCTGGCCAAATGAACAGATCACAGTTTCTCCATCTTTTAAGAAGTGAAGTTGAGCGGAAGTAGACTTGGGACACGCAGATGTGCCCCTTTGTCAGAACGAAGCAGTCCGTCATCCTCAGACCCCATCAGGGTGGGTGTCGGCCGCAGGGGCTGCTGAGGTGCTGTGTGGGGGACACAAAAACCCGCAGCCCAAAAGGAATAGGAATTGTCACAAGAAGCAAGCTGCGGCAAGCACCCATGGACCCACTTGGGGGGCTGGGCCTCCCGTCCGGCGCTGTGGCCGCGGCCGGCAGGTGAGAGGCCCGGGGCTGCAGCGGCCCCCGCCCCACCTCCCACTGTCCTGCTCAACGCCTGCCAGGCCAGGCCCTCCCGAGGCAGGCAGGGCTGCCCACGGACGTTAGTCACTCCCGGGTTTTGTCCCTCCCTGCCTGGTCGTAAACCACGGAGCCTGCTGGGCCACACGCTTGGCAGAGTTTGGTCGTTCAGGGGCTTGGAAGCACATCTCATGTCACAGATGCCTTTTGAGGTCTGTCTTCCCTGGGCGGCTGCCTTCAGGCTGCTAGTGTGTGAGGGAAAGAACTTTCCAGGGACCAAGGGGCTTTGACCTCCTCGTGCACTGGAGCTCTGGGTAGGATTTGAAAATAAGAAGGGCAGCACTAGAAGGACACAGTGGTGTGTTCTGTTCTAGGCAGTGCGGGATGAGCGGTGGAGGCAGCCGTGCCCGGGGTGCCTGGTCTGGGGCGTGCAGAGGGCGAGCAGGTTGCACAGAAAGCCCCAGAGAGGCTCGAGGAAGACAGAGTGGTGGCGGTGAGGAGGACCGGCCAGGCTTGCACCTGGCTAAGCGCAGGCGGGAAGGGGAAGAAGGCAGAGCCGGGCAGGGCCAGCTGTGGCTCCAGTCACGGGCCCACGGGGGTGGGTGGGGGGAGCTGAGAGCGGGGTTAGGTGTCCCCAGGGGAGGCCGCGTGGGCTGCCCGGCTGCCAGGCTGCTGTGGGATGGGAGAGAGCGTGTTAGGCATGCCCTTCTGTGGGCCGATGTGCCAGGCCGCCTCCCGCCCGGCTGGCTCCGAACCTCTGGGATGAGCGGGGCAGGCTGCACAGAGTTCTGCATTTGGCTGAGTTTCTCTTTTTTTAGCTCAGATGAACGGACTTCTCTTCACTGCCCACCTCTCCTATCGGCCTGTCCCACTCGCGGGGCTCCCACAGTGCCGAGCAGAGCTGGGGTGGAGGGCCGAGGGCCTGTGTCTGGCGGGCTGGTCTCTGCCTGGGCTGGGCCTGAGTGACTGGCTGTCCGTCAGTCAGTGCGTACTCTGCCCCAGAGAGCTTTCGACCCTAAAACCAGTGTGGGAGGGGCTGGCATCTGTCGGACCCCACTTAATGCACTGGTTACACAGACACATTCTTCTCTCAGGCTCTGCTCCTGGCTGTCTGCATCAGACCTCCTTGTCTATTTGCGGGAGACTTCAGTTTCTGTCCGCACGTCTTCCCCTTTCTTTTAGTAGGAAGTGGGCCACCTTGCACCCGCAGCTCTCCATCCGAGATATTCGCTGAAGATGGTCCTGTCTTCTGCTCCCCCAGTCCCAGTCAGCACACGGGTTCCTTTCCCTGATCCCGTGCACCGTCCCTTCTCGCCTTCTGTCCCAGAACAACTTGTCTGGGGGTGCTTGTCATCGTCCCACGAAAGAAAGGCCAGATCTCCTAAAACAGCAGGATTTATCTGGGTGTCCCAGCGTTTGACCAGCTTTCCTGGAGGCCCCATTCCCTCGGGATCCCTCCCTGGCTTCTCTCCTCCAGGTGCCTCGGAGCTGTCACCTAGAGGCTGCCTTCTCCAGCCTGCTTCTGCAGCGGGGACCCCTGGCTCCAGACCCGGCAGCAGGTCCGTGTCCACTCCCTGCTCCCTCTGGACATGCAGGAGGTGGGTGGGAATAGTGGCCAAGTCGGACTTGGGCTTCTCCCTCGGTCTCCCCTGCCCCTCACTCAGGCCATCCCTTGAGCCCTCCGTGTCGGTAGGCCCGTGGGCTCGGCCCTCCCAGTCTGTCCCTGCATTCTTCCTTCCTCGCCCCCACCTTGCTGTCTTGCCTGCAGCCCTGGGTGCTGCTCACTCTTCCCTGCATCAGCCCATGTCCAGCGACACCCTGCAGGGACACCTTCGTGTGCCCTTCTCAGCGCCATCCTCTCCCATGGCACCTGACTTGCCCAGACAGCAGGGATCTGACATTTTTGGATTCATCTCCAGCACCCAGCGGAAGCACCTGGGGGCGGAGCTGCCCGGTCTGGGTGTGCGGCTTTGTTGCAGGCATCCCGCGAGTGCAGGAGGCATTGATGCCTGGAAGCAATCTCAGCTGGATCTCCCCCAGCCCAGCCTGACCCTGAGGGTGGAGGCCACGCCCCCTGACCCACAGGGCAATTGCTGGAGCTCAGCGGCTGCTGGGAGCCGATGGAGCCGGCCAGGGGAGGATGGAGGGCTCCAGCTTGAGGCTCAGCTCTGCTGGGCGAAGGTTTTCAAACTACCAACACATCTCGGCCTTTACGAGAAAGTGCATCCCTGGGGCTGGGCTTCCACTTCACACGAGACTGGGGCTTGGATTCTGCCCTCCTGCGAGTCCCTGCAGGTCCCATTCCTGCAGAAGGAGCTCCTCCGCAGCAGCGTCCGTCTGAGAGCTGGACGCATTACCGCCTCCCGCACGGAGCGTTCCAGGGAGGCCGTGCTTACCTTCACGTCACTGGTGGGCACTGCTGTCCTGTTGGGATGCGAAGTCGTGGGCGTCATCCCAGACCTTCTGCTACTTCCCACCCCGTGTCTTTCTTGAACTGGGCCAGCCGGTTAGGAAATGGGATTTGCAACCTTTATGTCCAAGTCAGAGGATTGTTGGGTGGAGTCAGATGTTCACACTGAGTGCCTGGCGTTCGTGTGGAGCCCGTGTGCATGACAGGACCGTTCACTGTCGAACTCTTGGGAAAATGCTGTCATTGTGGGTTTGGCCTGCTTGGGTCTCTTCTGATCTTATTAAAGAATGAAGAGGTCTTTGGGATGCAGGCGCATACACGCACACGCACATGCATTTTAGAGAGAGAAGCCCAGGTTGGATTCCGAGCTTGGGCTCTGCCCGCATCTGACTGAAGGCCCTCGATTGCGCCATCGCCTCCCCCTCAGGCTGCACACACCGTGTGCTCTGCTATGATGGCTCCACCCTCCCCCGCATCATGCAGCCGTGAACACACCCAGGGTGCCTTCGCCCCGTGTCATCGCCCCATGTCGTCCCTGTTTCCCGATCACAGAAAGGCTTTATTAGGAACATCATGGCTTGAACCTTAGAAATATGCGCCTCTTCCCTGCGTCCGTGGGAGCCTTATGTCTCCCATGGGAGCCGGGCGTCGCTGTGCTTGGACCTGCTGGAAAGCATAGTGGGGGGCGTGTGTGCTCGTGGCTCATGTGCGTGGCCACGGAGAGAGACAGGAGTGGGATAAAACACTGTGGCATCCAGCGTGGGGACAGGCGCCGAGCACAGCCCTCTCGCCTGGCCTCTGGGAGTTCTGTGGGAGGTCACTCCTGTGTCCCGCCTCCGAGGGACCTGGGAGGCGACCAGCAAGGGCAGACATCAAGGCTGTGGTGGGCCTGCCTCAGGGGCCTGGCAAGGAAGGCTTCCCCAAGGGGGCAGGGCTGACACCGCAGCCAGGTAAGGGGGCTGGCCGGGTGCGGCCACAGGTGGGAGCAGGGGCGGGGGGTGGTGAGGGGTGCTCCAGGCTGAGGGCACAGGAGGGGCTGGACCTTCCCGCAGCGGCTCTCAGAGCCCTGGGACTGCTCTCCACGGGGGATGTGTGTGCTGCCTTGAGCGCGGCATGGATCCCGGAAGTACTTGGTGTTTGCCTTTCACGGTCTTCTATCCGTCTTAATTCGTTGTTGACAAATGCGGCCCGTGGCCCCTGCATTGATTTGACAACTCCCGTGGGGGTCATGGCTGGGCGTGAAGACCCCTGGGCCCACGGAGCCCAAGTCAGGGCCCAGCCACCCAGCAGGCCCCACACGGACCTGCTTTCTTCTGCACTTGGTCCAGCGAGGAGTCACTTTAAACTTAAATGATCAAGTTTTCATTATTTTAAAAATTTTTTTAAAGATTTTATTTGAGAGAGAGCGTGCGTGGGAGAAGGAGAAGCAGGCTGTCCGCTGAGTGCCGATCCCACGACCCCGGGATCTTGACCTGAGCGAAAGGCAGGCACTTAACCGACTGAGCCGCCCAGGCGCCCCTGTGATGAGGTTTTTAAAAAGTCAAATAAGTACATATTAGATACAAACAGGAAGTGTGAAGTTCTTACGGTTTTTCATCACTCGGGTTATTTATATTCTCTTTGTATTCAGAACATTTGATGCATTTGGGTAACTGACAGCCTTTGGTCTCTTATTTTGGACTCAGTTATGACTGATTAATACTTTTTATGTCCAAGATTGGAGATTTCGTCAGAGGCTCAAAATTGAAAATTGGCATTATATATTACCATATATCAGAGTCATTTGGTGACGATACAGTTTAATCCTTGCTCTTGTCCAATGTTACAAACAGTGTCAGCCTATTTGATAAAGGCTAGATTCGTCATGTACTTCCGTTCATATTAATGATCTGAAATTTTCACACCATTAATTCAAAATAAACAATCCGTGGAATGTGTGTGGTCCCGATTTCCTGCTGGGAATGAGTCTGATTTCCACTCAACTGTCAGGTTGAAAGGCTGAGCCGAGGAATGGAGACCGTTTGAACTTAAACTGTGCTGCGTCTGAACTACTGTGTGTCTTTCAAACCAACCCCAGTCCCGCAGGCATACGGTCTAGAACACTCTCGTCCCGTTGGGCACGGAGAGATGCTAACGTGCCGGGACCTTTCCCCCGGCAGCTTGTTTAACGGTTCTCCTGCTTCTGTAAGTGGACCACGGAGCTGTGGGGATGCAGGAGGAGCCCACGAGGACAGACTGGTGGGAACGAGCTACTGATCCCGATTGGCCCGGGTAGCAGAGTAAGCGTCAGGGGTGCTCCGCTGTAATTCATCAGAATGTTTGTAGTGGCCCAGTGGCCGCAGTGTGCGGAAACCTGGGGAATGCCTGACTGTAAGTCACCCTGAGCGGCAGGCGTCCCCTCTTGGGGGGCGCTCCATGGGAAGGATCTGGGGGGGGTTTCTGAAGCTTTACCATTTTGGACGGCTTCCCCCCCGTCAGCCGGGCTATGCTAAAAAAAAAAAAAATTGCAAACCAGGCTTTAAAACGGTAACTTGGGTCAGAATCAGACTTGTCGTTGATCCTGAGGCAAATAGCAATGATTTGGGGGTTCCCCGTCTTTTCCACCTCCCCGTTGTTGACAGGTTGTCTGCCTGTGCCTCCTCACCCCCCTCGCCGAGCGCTGAGCACCGGCCGCTGGCGAAGCCCTCCGTGCCCCATGCTCCCTGCAGGGCGCCTCCCCGCCTCCTCCCTGCCAGCGCCTGTCGCCGTGCGCAGACCACTTCACCTCTTTAGGCCTTACCTCCTCTTGGAGCGAAGGCCCCTGATCCCTGCTCCTCAGCCTGCTTGTATCTCAGGGGCGAAGGAGTTGGGGCGCTGAGCAGGGATCGGCTGATGTCATGGCCCGGCTCTGCCACTGTGTGCTTGTAAAGTAGAATAAGTATTGGACAGTAAACAGAAGAATTAGGTTAATGGTAATTATACACTATTTATTTGCAAATGAAATAATCTGGTTAAGAAAAGTCATCACCTATTTCTCCAAAAATATGTGAACTTGGAAGAGGACAGTGGTTTTATGTCCAGATAATATTTTTTTAAAGATTTTTATATAAAGATAATTTATTTTTAAAGATTTCATTTATTTTTTCGAAGGAGGGAGGGGCAGAGGCAGAGGGAGAAGCAGACTCTGCACTGATCAGGGAGCCTGACTCGGGGCTTGATCCCAGGACCCTGAGATCATGACCTGAGCTGAAGGCAGATAGATGCTTCGCCGACTGAGCCACCCAGGCGCCCCGTGCCGAGATGATATTAAAGCGCGTCTCCACAGAGCTCCGCCCGGGGTATGAGCGTCACCAGGGCAACACGTCCAGAGCGGAGGTCAGAGGCCGTGGGTGAGGCTGTGGAGCTGGCTCCCCTGTGACGCTGCCTCACACTGTAGTGCTCTGGGAGCAATCCCAGCGTGCGTGAGAAGGTGTGGGGTGGTTGGGGGACCTCGGTGACCTCTGAGCCCTTACTGGCCCCCCCGGGAAGAGCCCACTAGCCCACGGGTTTCCTGATACCCAGAACTTTCCTTAGCATTTTAAAGATTTATTTATTTATGTACCTGGTTGGGGGGGGGGCAGAGGAGAGGGAGAGAGAGGATCTCAAGCTGAGCTCAGAGCCCTCTGCTCGATCTCACGACCCCGAGATCATGAAGTGAGCCGAATCCAAGAGTCGGACGTTGAACTGAGGGCACCAGCCAGGCACCTCGAACTTTCCTTAACATTTTAAGCTTGGGAAATGCTCTTTGGGCACAGCTTCCCAAACTGGGGGAAGGGAAGGAAATGCACACGTGAGGCTGTGGCTCAGAGATATTGAGTGCCTCCTGGAACGTGGAGAACAGCGGAGGCACCCGGAATGCTGGGCGCCCCTTCTGGAGGACGTGCTTGAGGGGTCCCCCAAGGGGTGGCCTGAGGGCAGTCAGCTCCGGCACCAGCAGGACAGCAGTCCTTTCTGAAAGAGTTCTCTGGCCCCGCATCCAGGCCTCGAGCCTCTCCTCCCCCTGCTCGCTTCGACCCTCTGGTCTATGAGCAGCTGCATGGGTGACCGTTCGCAGGGCTGCCTTCCAGTTCCCAGACTCTCTCTTCAGCGGCCTCCCCTCTGTTCGCCTCTCTCCCTGCTGTCTAAACTCAACGCCGTTCATTGTCAGATGCCTCGCAGAGGGCTGTGTTTCACGGCTGCCCCCTCACCTCCTCTTCTCTGGGTTACAGCCTCTACCTACGATTTCAGAGCTCTGGGGCTTTCTGTAGCAGAACTTTGCAGTGCCCGAGGGTCTGCTGTCCTGTCCGCTGCCTCTTTCCCCTGGGGGGGGGGGGGGGTTGAATTGTGGGCGGGCTCACTTTTTGGACCTCCTGCCGGTCTCAGTTGGGCGGCTTTCCTCCCAGAAGGATCCGGGAGCTGGGCATCTTTAACCTGAGTCCTGGGGTGTGCGCCCTGCACCCGGCACCCAGCCTGGCCCCTGGGTCCCGCCCAGTGGCTCCTTTGCTGGGTTGGAGCAGCGGTGTATTAAAAGCATGTTTGCGGGGTGCCTGGGTGACACAGCGGTTAAGCGTCTGCCTTCTGCTCAGGGTGTGATCCCGGCATTCTGGGATCGAGCCCCACATCAGGCTCCTCCGCTATGAGCCTGCTTCTTCCTCTCCCACTCCCCCTGCTTGTGCTCCCTCTCTCGCTGGCTGTCTCTATCTCTGTCAAATAAATAAATAAATAAAATCTTTAAAAAAATAAAAGCATGTTTGCTTCTGTACTGTCTTCACAATTTTTCTATAAATTTTAAACTCTTCTAAAAAATAAAGGATACTTTTTAAAAAAGCATATTGGTTGAGCTTTACCTTGGTCTCTTTGTGCTGCACCGAGGGCCCCACGGGCTGGAGTCTGCAGCGCCCCGCCCGCCTTGTCCACGCGGCTCCCCCCCCCCACCCGCTGCCGCTCCACGGCACCCACTCTCACCCCCACCTTCCTCCATGTCTTTCGGCTTCAGGGCCAGCCCTCTGTCCTGGATCGTGGTTATGGTTCATTTTGGGGATGGGCGTAGAGATTTTTAGTGCCTTTGCTTCATCTGCTGAAGTCTGAGGATGTAGTTTTCACCACGATTGTAACGCGAAGTTGACTTTGGCCTTTCTGTTTATGAAGTTTGCGTTTTATGATTAATTTCTCAGACATTATTATTGACAGTATTTCTGATTTTGGTGTGGCCTTGCAGATTTTCTTCTCATCATCTCCAGGGAATAATGTGCCTTTGATACTGCTGAATTTATAACATGGTTGTAGGTGATTTACTGTGAGGACTGGGAAGGAGCCTCGCCCACGCTTCTGTAGTGAAGGTTAGACCCCTGCTGGGGGAGGGCTGATGGCCCAGTGCTGGCTTGCCGGGTCCACACCCGCCTGCCCGTCTGGCAAGATGGAAGTATAAAAACTGGATACGCAACAATGTGTGTATTTGCTGTTGGGAATATCTTGCTAAGGTGCCAGGGTACTGTTTTAGAGTATTTCTGCCCCCGGGACTCAGGATGGTTTGAAACCGTGAGCAACCCCGATTCCAAAACCATCAGGACGTGGCTTCCCCAGGCTGTTGGAGGACAGGCCCTTTTTCTGGGGCAGAAGGCCATCCCTTAGCCGGGCCTTCTAGCCTTGCAGGTCTGAGTCCCACGAGGTGAGGGGCTCCGAATGGGAGAGGGTCCCCCATCTTCCAAGCAGGCTGGGAGATGAGGTTTAGGGGGGCCTGGTGCTAGGACTGGGCCGTCAGCCGGGCTGGGAAGACCTTCCTCACATAGCACACTGTGGTCTCACGTGCCTCAGCAGAGGGGGTGCGGGGTCCTTGTCCACGCCAGAGTGCCCGGGTCCTGTAGCCGGGACTGAGCCCCAGGGGGCTTTGGTCACCACCGAGAAGCGCGCGGCTGCAAGGGTTGGTCCTGCGCGTGGTGATGGCCGGGGGGCACTCGAGGGAGGCCGTCCTGGGGAACGCGGCCTCTGCTGTGGCCAGGACGTCCAGCAGGACTGCAAGGTGTCCCCCGCATGGTGACTCTGGGGGTCGCTCGAGGAAGGCCGTCCTGGGGAACGCGGCCTCTGCTGTGGCCAGGACATCCAGCAGGAGTGCAAGGTGCCCCCTGCAGGCTCCCGCGTCCTTCCCTCATGGGCTCCTTCCCACTTCCCGTGTCTGTGCACCCAGATCCTCTCCTTCCTCACCCGCTCCTCCCCTTTCCCCACTTCCCTACTGGCCTGTGGCCTGCGCAGCACCTGGGAGCCTTCCTCCGACTGGGCTTTTGTTATTCCGACTGTCTGTCCTTCCAGGACCTTCCTCATGGCCTCCTGTTTCCTACTGGCCTGTTGTCCTCTTGCACAACTTGTTCCTGCTTGCCCTGGTGCCTTTGAGCCAACCGCCTTCCTCTGCTCGGCTCCCACGCTGTCCAGGCTCCCTCCTGGAGGGTGGGCTGGGGCTGACCCCTGAGGGGCTGTCCCCGGCACCCGTCCCCCACACCCCCGGAGGGGCCTGGGTCCCCACGCAGGTGGAGGTGATGGAACGGCCCGGCATGGGGTGGCCGCCGGCGTGGCGTGCAGGAGGCCTGCCTCCTCGGTGCCCCGTGCGCCGCATACACGGCCTGCGCCGCCGTCGGCTCCTGAGCCAGCTTTCTCCGAGGTGTTCTGAAGGTGCCAAACGTGCTGGGATTTGTTTCTTCCCATGAAAGTGGTGATGACTTGCGCAGAGCCCTGTGTCCCCGGCCCGCCCGGCTTGGGCGGGGTTCGCTCAGGAAGTGGGAGCGCGGCGCTCGGCTCACTGAGGTGCCCGCGTGTCCCCGGTCGCCCGCGTCCGGAGCTGGGAGCCCCGCACTCACACGACGGACCTGCTGCTTCCCAACTTGTCATGAGGCTTCATTAACTCATGTCTCTCTCTCTTTTCTTTCAGTCTGCAACTGTATCTGATGGTGGTAAGTCACAATTTCTGATGTCTATTTTTATTATTTTTAATGAAGTGTTCAAATTGTGAAAGTGTATTTGTCATTGATTCACCCAGAAGAGACGTTTGCCTTGCCTCTCCCCGTCCCCTGGGGGAGGGTTTTTGAAGGGCTGAGGTGGGGGAGCTTGCCATGGCTCCCAGGTCGCTGGGACGCGAGTTCTGGAAGCCGTTCATTGCAGAAACATGTTAGGAGCCTGGCCCTGAGCGGGTGGAGCCCTCGAGGCCGAGCCGGCCTCAGCGGCAGCGCGTCCCATCCCACACCTGTGCTGACGCGTCCAAACACGCCAGCTTGCTAACCAGCAAGCGAAGATTTCAAAGCTCTGGCCGAATTTGAGCAATTCTGGAAATTCGGGTGAGACTCAGGTGCTATGTGTCCCTTTCCTAGGAAGAGCACAGTGGGTGAGTTGAGGCCCTGGGGTGGAGAGGAAGCCTTCTTCCTGCCTCTAAATAGTGTCGTACGTGGGGACTCCTTCCTGGGAGCGATCCAGCACGGAGAGGCCACAGATGTCCTCTTTGACTAGAACTTGCTCAGACGGAACCTCGTGCTTTTAGCTCAGTGCTGGTTCCAACGTTCTTAGATACTCATGAAAGTCCTCATGCTGAAAGTTCCCTTTTGTTTTCCGCATGTTTTAATTAATCTGTTCTTCTGTCTTTTGAGAGTTGAATTTTCTAGTGTATCAAAAAGCATGAGCCCCATGTTCTCATGGTCTGCTGGCTGTGGGTCTGCGGGCAGGCCGTGGCGGCCAGAGCGGGACAGGTGTGGGGCTCGAGGGTGCCCAGGGACCACAAGGGAAAGAGAAACTCAGCATGGTTTTCTGGACACTGTCTGTTGTCCCACAACTGCTGGCTTTGGTGGCGGGCCCTGGACAGGGCTACCAGCACGGCGGGCGGCTCGGCCCCAAGCCTGCGGCCCTGCTCCCCACCGCTCGCGGGGCGCCCACCAAGCACCTCGTGAATTACAGATGTGCTGATTCCTGAGGCTGGGGTCACGGATCCTGAAGGTTGTGTTTGGGGATTTATTTATTTTAATGAAAGGGATTATGTTCCCTATTTTACACACGGTGATAATCATGCCATTTAATCGGTCTTGAGCTGGGAGTGGGAACAATTTCCTTAATGAAAAGAAACAGGACCGGTAACCAAATCCAGGATAAAAATGAGTGGTTTTTATAACATTCTGTTCATGCTTACCCTTCTTTCCTGGTAGAAGACATTCATTTCTGCGGGAGATTTGTAAATGTGAGAAGTTCAATTTCATCGTAAATATTAAACCTAATCTTCGTGACAGTTTTGTTCTGTCAGCAGTGGGTGCGGGAGCCCCGGAGGTTGGGAATCTTTTCCACTCAGAGTGGGTACAAAGCCAAGCCCCCAAGTGTGGGGATTCCCCGACTCACGGTCCTGTGTGTCCTTCCTGGGGAAGTGGTGCCCCTCTGGTAGCAGGCAGGGCCCCTCCCCCGCAGGGCTTCCAGCACCCCCCCACCCCCCGCAGACCCGGGTGCCTCTGGCACCTTCCTGGCCCTTCTCCATCGCGGGGCCTCCATGCCAGAGGTGGGAAGGGACGGGCTCACTGTTTCATGAACACGCCCTGGATCTCAGGAACTGCTCCAGACAGCTTATATGTGTTTTATTTCGTTTTTTAAATGCTTTTATTTTCCCACCTTGGATTTTCCTACTGATTTGTAAGAAGAGAAAGTTTCTTGTTGAATTTTCGTGCTCATTCTAGGAGGTACATATTCTCTTCTGCCATCTTACAGATGAGCACGCGGAGCCGGACACAGGCTGCGCTGATCAGAGTCACACAGACACCAAGTTAGTGGCTGGGATTCAGGGATTCGGACCCTGAGGTCGGCCGGAGCACAGAGCCTGCGGAGGGAGCCCGGCTGCCGAGACTCATGGCGCCTGTCTTCCAGCCCCATCTTGCCCCAGGTCCAGCCCTGGCCCCCCAGTCCCTGACCCTACTTCCCGGGGACACCTTCCCAGCGGCGGATGGGAGCCTGTTGAGTGGACCCAGGAGGAGGCTCGGGGTTTCCACACGGGCATGTTGGAGATGCCGTGCCAGCCAGGACAGTTGGGCTCCCCGAGGGGCCAGCAGCACAGCTTCTCCGGGAGGAGGGCAGGGCCTGGGGAGCCGGTTCACAGGTTGGGGTGGTCTCCACGTGGATGTCCCGGGTGGCTTTGGTGAGGAGTTGGTCACCCACTCAGAAACACCGTCAGCAACTCTTGTCTTCCTTTTCACATAGTGTCCCTTTATCTTACAGCCTCTCACCGTCTAGTTGTGTGGCTTCATTTTAAGGAAGTGGCTAATGCTGTCTTTGTGATCCTTGTCAACTTGAAGAGTATTTTCCACTTTCTCACAAGGAGAGGGGCTCATCGACTGCTCCCTGCAACCAGAGCCCCCCCTGCGCAGGCAGGGTTAGAGGCTGGCCTCTGTGGGAGGCCGAGCCAGGACCGGGGGTGAAGTCCAGGGGCAGATTCTGCCTCAAGGAAAGGAAGAACATTCTAGCATTATAGAGAGGCTTAAAAATGGAGCAGTCGCCCTGTGGGAAGTTATTCAAAACTTGCTCACAGAGGATGCCCACAGCCGAAAACCAGAAGTGCCAGTTTTGTTCTGTCCGCGGGCCTCCGGTGTGGCTACGAGAGGGGCCGGCCGGCTCTCTCAGTCTGGGCTTCGGGACAGTGTGGCTTTCTTGTAATGAAAGCTTGTTCTTGTATTTTATTTCTCTCCTTTTTTTTTTCACCCCGTACGAAGCAGCTTTGCCAGGATTCCCCTCCCACCCAACTCCTACGTCCCCGAAAGGTTAGGCTGGTTTCTGCCATTCCTAGATGTGCCTTTTGAAGCCGAGAAGTGAGGAGTGAGGGGGAGCGTTCGCGTAAGCGCCCCCACCCCAGGCACACGGTGGCGGGCGCGGCCGCGGGCACCGTCCCCGCAGGAGCTGCGTGACACCTCCGCCCCGGCTGCCACAGGAACACTTCACCCCTCCGGCTCTCGGCTCTCTGAGCGCCGCTCCCAGAGCCTCTCTGTCCCCTCGGGGGCCTGTCCACGCCGTGGTGCCTCCCTGCACTCCCTTCCCCTAAATGGCTAGCCCTCTGCGGCTTGCTGACACCTGCTCAGAGCTGCGGGGGCTGGAGGTGGCACCGTCCTCCCGCCCTGGTCTCACCTGCCCCTCAGGCCAAGTGCCCTGAGGCAGCCCCTCAGAGGGGCCTGTGCCTGCTGCCAGCCGTACTCGCAGCCCGAGTCTCAGCCCGGCTTCGCTTCTGCCCGGCACAGCCGACGAGGGCCGCTGTCCTGGTTATTCATCTGTGGCTGCGTGGTCTGCCCGTCCACCCGCTAGCAGGTGGCCTCCCTGCGGCAGCTTCAGCACCCCACAGCAGGCGGGACAGAGGGTGTCTGCTGGAAGAATGACCGAATTAAGGCGTTCACAGGACACGCAGGGGCCCGCCAGAGCCTCAGTTGGGACAGTGGCTTTCTAAGTTTTCATTTCTTAGTGGAACCCTCTGCAAACACAAGCAGACACGCTCAGGAGAAGCACACCTGGTAGAGCACAGAAGCAGAAGGGCTGCTTGCGTCGCGGGGCCACGGCCGAGGCCCGAGCGCCTGGGTGTGGGTGCTTCTCTTCCTCCCAGGCGGCCAGCGCACACGGGGCAGGGGCCTGGTCTCTTGTCTTCCTCCAGAAGCTGCCGTCCATCACCTCTTACTAACAGAGACACATGTTTGTGAAGTCAGCTATGAACTCTGCACCATATAAACTAACAGCAGTCATTCCTACTGGTTTTGATTATTGTTTTAACATCAGAAATAATACCAGATAAAAGACATGTGGTCTTTAATTCTTGTTTGTTTTCTGAATGCAGATGGCCTTCGATTTTAGGCCTACTCTCTACCCTGTTTTCTGTCTGCACTTTGCAAGGGCATGCACAGTACGGCGAGCCACTGGGCAGTGGGGAGATGGCCGGCATGTCCCCGGGCTGGCGGGTCAGGAGTCACAGGGCAGCTGAGAAGCCCTGCATGGCCAGGGCCCATGGGCCTGTGCTGGGCTTCATCAACCCAGCACATAGGCCTTGGCTTTGCAAACTCCAGGGCAGTGCCCGTCCTGCCTCAGTGCTCAGCGCTCAGTAGCAGGGAGATGGGGAGATGTCCCCTGCTCCTTAGTTCCTGTGTAACTGGGAGCGAAGAGGCTGTGCTGGCAGGTTGGGATCATTTAGTAACCATAGCCAGTGTGGAGCGCAACTAAATACGTCCTTTTAGGCAGCCACTAAGATCATACATGTCGTGGACCTTGGGCCTTGGGTTTCTTTTTACAATTATTTTATTTTAATTTTTCCCAGCTTTATTGAGGCATAGTTGACCAAAATTGTGTGTTTAAGGTATGCGATGTGATGATTTGATATACATATATGTTGTGAAATGATTACCACAATCAAGATAATTAACATGCCCATCACCTCACATGGTTTCGTGCGTGCGCGTGTGTGTGCATGTGTCCGTGCGTGTGTGCACGTGCGAGCGTTGTGCGTGTGTGTGAAAGCATGTGTGCATGTTGTGCATGCTTGCGTCCATGCGTGTGTGCACGTGCAAGCATGTGTGCACGTGTGCGAGCATGTGTGTGCGTGCGTGTGCGTGCGAGCATGTGTGTGCGTGCGTGTGTGCGTGCGTCCGTGCGTCCGTGTGTGTGCGTGTGTGTGTGTGCGTGCGTCCATGCGTGTGTGCGAGCATGTGTGTGCATGTGTGTGCATGTGTGTGCGTGCGTGCGTCCGTGTGTGTGCGTGTGTGTGCGTGCGCGCGTCCGTGCGTGTGTGTGCGTGTGTGCACGTGCAAGCATGTGTGCGCGTGTGAGCGTGCGTGCGTCCGTGCGTGCGTGTGCGAGCATGTGTGTGTGTGCGTCCGTGTGTGTCCGTGCGTGTGTGCGTGCATCCATGCGTGTGTGTGCGTGTGTGCATGTGCGAGCATGTGTACGTGTGCGTGCGAGCATGTGTGTGCGCGTGAGTGTGCGTGCGTCCGTGCGTGTGTGTGCGAGCATGTGTGTGCGTGCGTCCGTGCGTGTGTGTGCGAGCATGTGTGTGCGCGCGTCCGTGCGTGTGTGTGCCTGCGAGCATGTGTGCGTGCGTCCGTGTGTGTCCGTGCGTGTATGCGTCCGTGTGTGTGCGTGCGTGTGGTGAGGCCCTTACCGTTGACTTAGCAGATCTCCAGTGTACAGCACGAGTTTGTGAAGTGTGGTCTCCGTTCGTACCTGAGGTCCTCAGAGCTTACTCATCTTGTAACTGAAACTCTGTAAAGCTTGACCAGCGTCTCCTGTGTCCCCCTCGCCCTGCCCCCGCTGGCCACCGTTCTGTCTTTGGCCTCTGTGGACTTGACTGCAGCTGACCCTGAACAGCACAGGTGCGCTGAGACACAGGGTTTTTTTCCCCCTGATAAATACAGGACAGTCCTGTAAGTGTATTTTTCTTATGATCTTCTTAATAACATTTTCTTTTCTCTGGCCTCCTTTATTGTGAGAATACGGCCTGTGGTACAAATGACACACAGAATATGTGTGGATCGACTGTGTGTGTCATCGGTAAGGCTCCCAGTCAACAGTAGGCTACTAGTAGTTAAGTTTTTGAGGAGTCAGAAGTTATACATGGATTTTTGGATTTTTGACTGTGCGGGGATTGGGGTCAGGGCACCCCAACCCCCATGCTGTCCAAGCATCAGCTGTGTTTTAGATCCCATGCACAAGGGAGAATGCACAGTATCTGACCGTGTCTGGCTGACTTCACACAGCATAATGTCCTCTGGCTTCATCCGCAGCGTCTCGAAGGCAGGACTCCTTCGTGAAGCCCAGCTAATACTCCACTGTATGGATATGTCACAATGCCTTTATCCCTTCGCCTGTCGACTGACATTTGTTTCCGTGTCTTGACTGTTGTGAACATGGGGGTGCAGATCTCTCTTTGACGTCCTCATTTCAGTCCCTTCAGACACATACCCAGCGGTAGGACTGCTGGGTCATAGGGTGGGTCTATTTTTATTTCTTGAGGAACCTCCATACTGTTTCCACAGTGGCTGCACCAACTCACCTTCCCACCAACAGTGCACGAGGGTCCCTTTTCTCCACCTGCTGCCAACACCTGTTGTTTCTTGTCTCTTCAATGAGGGCCATCCTAGTGAGGGTGAGGTGGGTCCTCACTGTGGTTTTGACCTGTATTTCCCTGAGGACGAGGGATGCTGAGGATCTTTTCACGTACCTGTTGGCCATCCGCATGTCTTCTTAGGAAAACTGTGCAGCTCCTTTTTTATCTGGTTATTTGGGTTTTTGTTACTGAATTGTAAGAGTATCTTGTATATTTTGGATATGACTCCTTTACCAGGTATGGTCTGCAAATCTTCTGCAGAGGGGCATCTGACGACACGGCCAGCACTGAGCAGTTCCGACCTTCAGCCTCGGCATTCTCTGAGGGAGGCAGAGGGCCTAGAGGAGCCCGGGGAGGAGGCCCCGCGGGCGCTGGGCACGGTGGGGCCGAGGGGGAGAGCTGTGCTGCGTGCCGGCGCCGTGCCTGCCACGGTGCACGCTGCTCCATCTCCGTCTTGATGGCCGCGCGGTTAGGCAGGCCCGAATGTCCCCCAGCAGACTGGTGACTAACTCCGGCTACTCACACACTGGAGCCCTCTAGAGCCCTGAGATCACTCCTCCTGCCACGGCACACGTCTGCTCAGAGGACCCCAGGGACCAGTGGTGCTCCGTTCATGCCAGAGGCTGGGAGAGCGAGAGCTGAGGCTCCAACAGGTAGGGCCATGTGCGGGTGGCAGCCGCAGAGCGACACGGAGCAGGGGGGTCCAGCTCCCATGTCGCATCTCCCCTCCCAGCCACTGACGCTTAACACCCGCTTTATTTTTACATAGTCCGTATTTGAGGAAAATGACCTTTTTGGGTAAAATGATACATATGTGTTATAAATAATTTAAGTAATAAGAAAAAGTAAACAGAAAATGGCTTTAAAAAAAAGTCACCCCAGGGGTGCCTGGGTGGCGCAGTCAGTTGGGCAGTTGACTCTTGATTTCGGCTCAGGTCGTGATGTCATGGGTCGTGGGATCCAGTCCCATGTCGGGCTCCCTAGTGAGCGGCGGGTCTGCTTGAGATTCTCTCCCTCTGCCCCTCCCCCTGCTCATGTTCTCTCTCTCTCTCTCTCAAATAATCTTTAAACAAAAAACCCAACCCCAGTCCAGCCACCCTAAAATAGGTGAACAGCACCGCAGAGCTGCTCTGCAGAGAGCAGCTGAAGCAGGGGCACAGCAGGGCGGAGCCAGGCCGTCTGACGCCCCAACTCACCCGTGCAGATTGGGGTCCCCTGCAGCATGCCGCCAGGCAGACAGGACCAGGCCGGGGGCACTCAGGCTGCTCGGTGGCTCAGACGCCCAAGGGAGGCCCAGCCAGCAGCCTCTCACGCTCCTCCTCTGTCCCACCCCTCCCGGGTTCGTGGCCACAGTGTCTGCCTCACCCGTGGAATGCGCAGCCGTGGCCTCAGGGCCACAGCCCGTGACCGCGGACTTCAGCTCTGCAGGGAGTGGAGGAGAGAAGGCTTACCGTCAGCCCTTCCACGGGCTTCTGTGTCTCCTCTCTCACTTGGACTCACTAGCGGCTTTCTGAGAGCCCACAGGTGCTCTGCTCCTCACGTTTCTGCTTCTTCAAGAAAGTCGGTCTGTTCTTATACTCAATACAACTTGGTTGCAAAAGTCTTTTTTTCTAAGTCATTAATTTGATTTTCAGACCTAGTTCGTCTATTTTTCCTCTTTATTGGTTCTATAGTAATATTGGTCTTGTCCTCCGTTTGTTTTGTCAGCTGTGTACTCTCCCCGTCCCCTCCTAGAACACGAAGGATTTTCACGTTCTTTACACTGTTCCTTCCAGACCGGACTTTGTGTTTGTCTGTTGTATGTTATGTACCTTGTCTCATCCATGCGTCCGTCTGTCCACCCACCCATCCGTTTACCCATCTGTCCACTCATGTTCCCATCTGTGTAGGTCAGCCGTCTCCATGACCCTGATCACTTTCCGGTACTGACATCCTCAGCCTAATGAGAGCTCGCCCTGAACCCCTGTGTCCTCCCTGCCTGGGCTGAGATCCTCAGGGCCCGCGGGGGATGTACCCACAAAGGTTTATCCCCACTCTCCCTAGCTTCCCCATTAGCCTGCCTTACTGGGAATATCAGGGTTCTGCTGAGTCACCTCCTTCCCCAGGACAACTGCTGGGGACCCAGGGGTGGGTCAGGCAGAGAACTTGCAGAAACGTTTTTGTTTTTTAATTTCTTTAGCTTTTTCCCCCCTCCTTTTCTTCTTTCTCCTGTTTGAAGCCTATGGCACAAGACCGTCTCCTCCGCGGCTGCTCTTGTGGGGTCTGCGGCTGGTTGGTGGTCTCTGTCCCACTCCCGCCTGCAGGGGTGTGGGGAAGAGGCGCCTATGAGCCTACTTCACGTGCCCATGCTTACTTGGGACGCTGCCATGTGCAGGCTTGTTTTGTTTCTAAACAGAACTTTCAGTAGGAAATGAAAGAGGAGAGTAGATAGACAAGAGCTTTGCAATCCCCCTTTCCGCCTGCTCCTCTGGGAGCGGGTGGTGAGGGGCTTGGGTCTGGCCGCTCTGTCTCCAGGGCTCAGCAAGGGCTCTGCCCCCAGAAATTTGAACGCACTGGGGCTGAGCACAGCCCCCTGGGCTGCCAGGCCATGTGTTTGTGGGCTCTGTCCCCTCCTTAACTCTGGGTAAACACCCAGTGGACGATGGTGGGCACGGCCTAGGTCAGATCCAGTGGAGGACCCCCATTTCCCACCTCTAGGCTGGGGGTCTCTGCTTCTTCCCACCGGAAGCCAACCTCCAGCTCTCCACGTGAGTCTGCCTCGAGGCTCTGAGCTCCACCCACTTCACATTCATAGTGAACTTTGATTTCTAGAAGACTCTTACTGTTTCCGGTGTTTGGGGTTTGGAGAGTCTCTCCCTTAACATCATCTGGCGCGAGAGTAAGTGCAGCTCTCGGATAAACTCCCTCTTGCTTCTGACTGTTCCCTGGAGATGACTGACTCCTTCTATGGACGCCACACGCAGCAGGATTCCGTGACCAGTGCTCTCGGGCTCACCACGTGGGGCTGCACAGCTCCCAGGCCGCCCTCTGGGGCGCGTCCTCTCCGTCTGTGTCTTCGTCTCCTCTGCCGTCTGGGGGATCTGGGGGATCGCTGTGCGGTTGCGGAGTCAGGCTGCTGTGAGCCCTGGTGGGAGGTGACCCCTGCTGATGGAGTAGCGGGGGGGGCTGACTTGTGTCGGCCTTTATTCAGAGCAAAAGGTATTGTCGTCTCTAGTATTTCTGGCAAATGGAGCTGCATTCTATAAAATTAAGAAAGCGAAAGAGCTGTAAAAGCTTCTAGAGTCACGCCATGTGTTTTTGTACAGAGTTTGGTGAATTCACATTTTTTGCATCAGAAAAGCAGTGCAGCCTACCTGAACGTTTTTAAAAAATGTTTGCTAAATAGTAGAGATGGAATGTTAACTTGTAATTTGCTCTGTGAGAGGGGCTGTTTTAACCAGAACTCTTTATTTTGGTTTAATATATCACATTCTTTATGGTTTGCTTTAGAACTGAAAAATTGTAGGCAGAGTAACATAGTGTATTTATAGGGAATGAGGTACTAAGTATTTGTAAACACTAGTCAGACCGTAGATTTTAGTTTGGGGAAGTGCGGAGACTTGATTTCTGCCAGGATGCCTTCCAATGTGCTTATTTCCTTCCAGTTTTATAAGATATTTGGAGAGAGTTTTTAATTAGTAATTCTTTCTCTTTTTTTAAAGACTTTATTTATTTGAGAGAGAGAGAACACAAGCAGGGGGAGGGGCAGAGGGAGAGGGAGAAGCAGGCTCCCCACTGAGCAGAGAGCCCCATGACGTGGGGCTCAATCCCAGGACCCCGAGATCATGACCCAAGCTGAAGGCAGACGCTTAACTGACTGAGCCACCCAGGCGTCCTTATTAGTAATTATTTTTATTGTGTATTTCTTTTTTTTTGAGCAAACAGAAGTTTAAAGTGATAAAGCCACACAGTGAGGGTGTACGTACCTCCCAGAAGTAACACGTGTTAACATTCGGGCTTATTTGCTTTAGACCCTTTTTCTAAAGCATTGAAATCGCAGCGGAGGTCCCTTCATTCCCCTCCTGTGTCCGTTCCTCCTCCACCGACAGGCCCTATCTGGAAGCAGGTGTATATCCTTCCTGCTCCCAGGGAATCGATTTCTTTGATTCTTGGGTGGGGGCGAAGCCTCTGTTACGAAGCTGTAGTATGAAGAGTGGCTGTTCAGACTGTTTTCGTGAACTGTCCTCCCTCCGGGAAGTGGCTCTAGCTCCCGGGTTGCTCCCGTTCTGCCTTTGGATCTGGGAGCTGATCCGGGAGCTGGTTCCAAGGGCACATCACTCGTGAGACTCCAGCTCTGCACTTGTGACTTGCGCAGTTTTCAGTCTGTGTTCTACTTTCGTAAAGAGTCTCCTGAAATAATATTGTTTAAATGTTGGAGGTTTTTTACCAAAGGACTTTCAGAATGGTCTAAAAAGTTGTTATAGAATCACTCTCAGAATATTTATTAAGTTGCTGAGAGGAAGCACTTTGAAGATGGGGCTGAAAACTTGATTGGCCAGAATAATTTAGTGGAAAGGTTTACAAGTAGGTGGGGAGGACTCAGGGCTTTGCCAGAGGGCTCTGTCAGAGTAGCTTTGTGCAAACTAGGAAAAACTGCCCTGTCCCCAAGCTTGACGAGCTGTAAGGTCAAGTGTCTGCGGGCCTACCACATAGAAGGCTTTTAAGATTTTCTCTTTGTTGCGGTTTTCAGCAGTTCAACTATGACAGCTCTTGATTTGGTTTGTTGTGTGCGTTCTTCTCAAGGATCTGGCATTTCCTACTTTAATTACAAGGACGTTACCGCCCTGGAGGTGCGTTCAGTGTCAGTCCTCCTTTTTCTCTCCTAGGCTTCGCAGTCCTAGATTCCTTAGCTCCGACTTTACGTTCACGGATCTCTTCTACGGCGTCTACGGCATCTTCGTGCCGTCCGGTGACCTCCTCCCTCCCGAGGCTGTGTCTTTGCCCCGGCAGTGCCTCTGTGGCCCCTCCCGCCCTTCCCCTCTCTCCTCGCTGCACCCCTGCCTGTCTTCGTCCGTGTTTGCAGCACCTCTACGTGTCTTCGAGTCCTTGGCTGCTAACTCGCCGTCGCTGTCATCCGTGGGTCTGTCCTGTTGACTGGCCGTGGGTCACATTTTTCTGCTCTTCACGTGTCTAGAGATTTTCAGCTGGTGCTGGATTTTGTGGTCTCCTTTGAAGAATATAGACATTTGTTTAATAGGCAGTTAAGCTACTTGTGGGTTGGCTTGAACCCCTTGAGGCTTGTTTTTAGGCTTTTTTAGGGCAAGACTAAGGTAGCTTTTACTGTAAGATGGTTTAGCCACACTACTTAAGCCTGACACATGTGGGGTCTCCTTGGAGGGGCAGGTGTCCCACAAGAACTGCTTGGGACTCTGAGATCTCCCGACCCTGCGTGAGCTGTGGGAGCAGGTCAGCCTGCAGCTCACCGGCTGCTCTTTGCCCAGCCTCGTGGGGTTTCACCCTGTGCCCACACAAGCTCCTGTGAGCTCCCCGAAGCTCTTTTCCACTCGCTCTTGTAGCCCCTGCAGATTCTAGCCACCCTGGGCTTCCCTGAGTGTAGTCTCCGTTCGGTGTGGTGAGCTAGCCATCGTCTGCACGGCTCCCCCTTCCCTGTGCTGCACTCTGTGGGTGCCTGCTGACGGGGTGCTGGGCAGTCTCCGGACTCACCTCACTGATTTCTTTTCCATTAGGAATCAGTCTTACAGTGACTATGGTCCAGTTTGTGAGAACTGTTGTTGGTCTGTTTTGTCTAGTTTTCTATAATATGTGGCAAGATGGGAAATCTGGTCCCAGTTACTCCATCGTGGCCAGACATAGAATTCTTGTGATATAATATTTTTCACTATAATCGTGGGATATGGTTTCTCAAATTCTAAACAAAACTCAGACCATGACACTTTCCTGCACAAAGAACCTCCATGATTTCCCATTACCTATAGGATAAAAGCTGCCCTCACAACCCAGAAAGAGTGGGTTCTCCTCCCCCCAGCCCTGTCCCTGGTGTATCCAATCCCGGCTCAGTATTGGGCACTTGGAACGGCCAGTGAATGAGCAAACACCGAATTCTGGAATCCAGTAAGCTTGGGTTACCTTCACGTTCCTGTAATATTCTGGTAGAATTTGTTATGGCGTCAGAGGGAGCTAGTGAAATGAAGGAGGAACTCTTGCCCTGACCCTGCCAGATGGGCCTCCTGTAGCTGTCAGAACTAGCCTCTGCCTCTCACTTGGGGGACATCCTGTGTCTCCAGCACCACTCCGTCCTCTCTAGGAACTAGTGCAGGACACCCTGGAGGGCCCCAGGAAGTGCCCTTCCTCTGATTGGAGGCAATCTGGGGGAGCTACCACCTCAGGAGGCTTCCTGGCTTGTCTAGCACCGTACAGAAACACCAGGGGCCTGAGTGCATTTCCTCGGGCTGGGAGGGCCTCTCCCGGGTGCTCCACATGCTGGAACCCATGCAGTCCTCCCTGCGAGCAGGCGGCTCCCTGTGTGCAGGTCACAGCTGCGCAGGTGGCCAGAGGGGCAGGACCTCTGACCCTCACGGTCCGGCAGCAGTGCGCGCACTTGCCCGCTAAGCAGCACGTGGACAGGAGGCCCGTCACAGGCACACCTGTAGCTTCAGCTCGGGAGTATCCGCGCTCAGCGCGTTGCTACCACTAGGAGCAAATCTGGGTGACCCTCACTTGGCCCAGTTCTTGGGTGCTGAAAGCTCTCATGCGTGTTTTAAGTGTTGCTAAATCTGACAGTTGTGACATAATGTCCTCTCTCCCCAGCTTTATAAAGGCATCCCTTTGAGCTGGTTCCCATTACCCCAGCTCTAGCGCACTGACACAGGAGTGACTGACCTTTAAGAACTCACTGTGGAGAAACAGCTGGAATTTGGGAGGAAAGGGTGGGCCCCAGGTTGGGTTTGGCTGGGCTCCCTGCGTTTGTCCTGCTGGTGGCTGGAAGGAGGGGAGGAACCAGAGCCCCCGCCCCTCAGGCCCGCGGCCCTCTCTGCCGGCTTTGCTCACACTTGGCCTCTCCATTGTCAGACCCAGGCTCTTCCTGGGTGTCCCGGTGTTCCCTCCAGCAGACTGTCCCCACTGCTGTGGAAATGCAAGAGTGCAGAGGCACACTCACCTGCCCCCACCCCCAGCTGACACATCCACTTGGAGCACACATGGGACTGTCCTCACTTGGGACAGCTCCCTGTGTTTGTTCCTGACGACAAGTCCCAAAACTCAGTCTTGCTGATTTGAATATAGAAACTGTAGATAACAACTCTGGAAAGGAATGTCAATATCAAAGTCTGATTAGAATAATTTATTTCATTATACAAAGTTACATTTTACATTACTTGCTCCCCATTTAGAAAGACTGCTCTTTCTTCTCTTCTCACATTTCATGATAATACTTCATTGAGACGCCTCAGATGTGTTTTTGATAGAACTGTTCTTCAAGCCATGAAAACTTTTTCTTGGAGAATAAGCCACACGCTGTGTTACCAGCACCCGGAAGCCCCTCGTACCCCTTTCCAGTCCCTAACCCCAAAGCAGACCATTGGCCTGACGGCAGACACCATCGCTCAGTTTTGCCTGTTTTTGAACTTGAACACGGCGCACTCATGCCACACGTCCTACTCAGCGTCCAGCTGCTGCCGTCTAATATGAGGCTTGGGAGTTTTATACACATCGTGTGTATCAATAACTGTCCGTGAGTCCACGGGACTGCTGCTGACCGTTGAGTGGGTTTTGACTTCTGGCTGTCGCTGGTGGTATGCTGTGACGTGCCCGCGTGGGACTCGAGGCAGGCATCGGCGAGCGCTTCTGCTGTGACAGGCCGGTGCACAGTGCCGGCGTGTGCGGAGCTGTAGTAGACACAGTGTTCCAGAACGGTTCTACCGTATGCACACCAGCCAGCATGTGTGCGATCACATCCTCCCCACGCTTCACGTTGTCTGTTTGCCTTTAGCCACCAAATAGGGAATATGGGGCATTGGGTTGTGGTTTGTGTTTGCAGTTCCCTGATGACCAATGAACTGAGCACCTTTCGTGTTTCTGGCCGCTTGGCTGTCCTCTTTGTGAAGTGCCTGTGCAAGACTTTGCTCATTTTTCTATCAGATTGCTGTCTTTCCTTATTGATTTGTAGAAAATTTTAAAAATATATCCTAGAAATAAGTTTTGTCTTGACTTTGTGTGTGCAGGTAAGCCCCTCTGCAGCTTATCTGGTCATTCTGCTAGTGGTGTCTCCTGCTGACCAAAGCTTTTCATCTTACTGTCGTCCAGTTTATCCGTTTTCCTTTCTGGTGATGCTTTGTATGTCCTTGCAGAGCAGGCCTTGCCCTTCCCGTGACCATGAAGGTAAAACCATTGTTTTAGTGTTTCCCACTGAAATCTCAGATCATCTGGAGGCAGTTTCTTGGGCACAGTGTGAGTCAGGGGACAAGACTCGTCTGTCCCGTCTGAGGCCCAGCTGGCCTGCCCCAGGTGTTGCAACGCTGAGCCTCTCCTCCCTGAATTGAAGCAGCACCTTTATCAGGTAATCGTATATTTGCGGGTCTGTTTCTGGCCTCTGTCTTTTGTTCCGTTGGCCTCTTTGTCTGTCACTGTGTTGACTCTTTGTGCTGTAATTGCTCTCACTCCGGGTACGTTGCGGGATCTGCAGCGCAGCCCCAGCTTTGTGCGCCTGTAGGATCTCCGCTCTTCCGGGCCCCACGCATTTGCGTGTGCATCTCAGAGCCGGTGTGTGCGTCCCTGGCCGTACTCCAGTCGTCTTTGCTTCTGTCTGAGCTGGTCGAGATATAGCACTTCTGAGTGATGCTTTCTCTGGAAATGTTATTATAAAGCCACAAACAGCCATTGACATTAAGATTGTTGGAGTTAAACATTTGTTTTGTAACTGTGCATTTGTGATTTTCATTATGTAACCACTTACTGCTTTGCTCTATAAAGATCTTGAGGTCATTCCCCAGGAATAAATACTAAATCTGGCTTGGTTTATTTTTTTTTTTTAACAAGCTATTTCTTTTAGATGACTGATCTCCATAAATATCTAAAACTAGGATTAACTGAGATTATTTCAGGCTAATGTGTCACCCTCAAATAAATTCCATTGTCCACAAGAAGGTGAGGGAGAGGGGCGCCTGGGTGGCACAGCGGTTAAGCGTCTGCCTTCAGCTCAGGGCGTGATCCCGGCGTTCTGGGATCGAGCCCCACATCAGGCTCCTCTGCTGGGAGTCTGCTTCTTCCTCTCCCACTCCCCCTGCTTGTGTTCCCTCTCTCGCTGGCTGTCTCTATCTCTGTCAAATAATAAAATAAAATCTTTAAAAAAAAAAAAAAAAAAAGAAGGTGAGGGAGAAGCCTGCAACATGTGAGACTTTTCGAGGATTTGTATATAAGGTGCCCCATCACATCAGAGAGAAGCCAGTGGAAAGGCCGTGCCTGCCTGCGGGTAACTGGTGGACTGCGGTCAGGTGTGATGCCGTTTGGAGTGGCAAAGGTGCAGAGCCCGACCCAGCCAGAGGTTGGCATAGCCAAGCAAAGCTGAGCCTGAAACATGAATTGAGCTTAGCCCTAGTATGGGTTTGGGGAGACAGGAGGGGTCAGAAGAAGGTGAGAAGGGACAGCTAGTGGCAGTGGGGAACCTGAGAGAGAATGCCTGTGTCCGTGGGGGAAGCGTGGAGTGAAGAGACAGGGTCCCAAAGCCGACCTCTGGGTTTTCGCTTTGGTGCCTAGGGGGATAATTGTGGCATTTGCAGGGATGGGAAGAAGTAGGATGGGGGGAAACAGATAGTGGGGCAATAACAAGAGTTCTGCTTTGGACCTGGGATTTTTGAGATGCGCACTCCATGTCTGAGGGGAGATATTTAGACAGTTGGATAAACAGATACCGAATGCAGAAAGTTCAGGAGTCATCAGTGTGTCAGTGGAATTGAACGCGTGGGTCAGCTTGAAGCATTAGAGATGGTGCAGAAAAGGCAAGTCTCAGACCTTTCGGGTGAGTGGAGCTGGAGTGTGAGAGGCAGCAGGGCGCACAGTGAGGTCACATCCTGCCTCTGCCCCTGGCGGTGTCCCTCAGCGCTCCCATATGCACAGTGGGGCTCCGGGACCGAGCTCAGAGTTCTCGTGAGAATTAAGTGAGTTCTGCGTGTGGTGCACCGCGAGCAGCACCTGGCCCGTCATCACGAGCTGCAGCGACCCAGCTGCTGCTGTGAGTGTCGCTGTTGTTCTGACCGCATTTCAGTACAACTGAGCGCTGGAGGCAGATACAGCTGCCCGGAGGGACAGGTCCTGAAGAAGATCTCAGGATCCATGGGAAGAAAAGCATCGAATGGTACAAACTCTCCACTTAGGTTGTTGCAAGTCCAATGTTAAAACAAACAACCCTGGCAGATTGAAATACTCAAGTGAAGGAAGATGCAACAGGCAGATACTAAGAAAGAAGAACTGGTATGAGAGTACGAATCTCAGACAAAATAACTCAAAGTGAAAAAAAATGTAAGAAGAGAAGCTCTTTGCACCAAAAATAGAGCATCTCATCTATAAAGCAAACTTAGATGGGACCACATTACATGTGGATACTTACCTGGGGAGAAACTGTGATGCAACTTTTTCAGAAACTAAGAGATCAAGCTGGTAAATAAATGGAAAAATAAAATCTAACAGGTATATATAGAACTTTATACCTAATAGAGAATATACTTTTTTCTAAAGGTGTGTGAAATATTCACTGAAGTTGACCAAATCCTATGCCAGAGATGGAATTGTTACAGATTTTAAAAATACTTACAGCATACAGAGCACATCTGCTGAGGAGTGTAATTAAATAGATGCCAGTCATAAAAAAGACAAAAAAATAACCCACACGTTTGTAAGTTCAGGTCTATACTTCTAAATAATCTATGGGCCAGGGAGAAAACTAAACAGGAAATTACAATACAACGTAGAACTGCTTCCCGATTATAGTGCTACATATTAACACCATGGGGTATAGCCAAAGTGGTTTTCAGAGAAAATTTCATAGCATTAAACGTATACATTATAGAAATGAACTGTTAGAAAAACAGGAGCTAAGCTTTCAACATAAGAAAGTAGGAAAACAGAACAGAAAAATAAGTGTAAATTAAGATTAAGGAAGTAATAAAGCAGAAACTAACGAGCCATTTATTCATTTAGCAATTATATTTGAGCTCCTACTTTCTCCTAAAAACTGTTTTCGGCACTGGAGATACATTTGCAAACCAAACAGGGCCCCTGACTTCATGGGACTTACATTTGGCAGTGGAATATCACAGGCATATAAATAGATTGTGCTATGTCTCTTAAGAGTGACAGAGTATAAACCATGTGATTATCACAACAGAGGCTAGAGGAATATCTGATAGAATTGCCCGCTCTGATTTTTAAAAGTTATACTTGATGGTTAAACATTAGAAGCATTCTCATTAGAGCCAGGAATAAGGCAAGGACGTTCCCTGTCTCAGCAACTATGTCACATTGTATTGGGAATTCTGGCCAACAGTGTAAGGCAAGAAAAAGAAATAAGTTCAAAAAGCTTAGAGAGGAGGAAACCAAATAATTATTATTCTTGAATGATATTAACATCAAAATAGAAAACCCAAAGCACATCAATCACATGGCCAGGCCTTTTAGAACTAATGGAATTCAGAAAGATAAAAATTCGTAGCTTTCCTAAACAATACACGTTGTTTCTATGGGAACATATGTATGTTGGCAAAAGCATTAAACAATATCTGGAAAGATCAACACCAAATTAATAAGGTGGGTTTTCTCTGGAGAGGGAAGACAGGGCAGGGAATTTAGGTAATGATCAATAGAGATTTTAGATTGATGTTTAGATTTTTTAAAGGACAAAATATTTCTTGAATTATGCATTAAAACTGCAAGACACGTGTAATTTCAAGTTATGTGCCTTTTAGCTTGAACCACATCTTAGCTCGTGTATTTGGGACACATGACCCACTTACTCAACCGATGTTATTGAATGCCTCCTATGTGCCTGGAGTATTTGTCACAATAGTCAGTAAGGAGGGCAGTTCTCCCGGTATCCCCGTGACGTCGGTACATGACTTTTACCACAGTTTTACAGAAGGGTGAGGACCTTGCCCAGCTGGGAAGACTGGGGCTCTCATTCAACCAGGCAGTGTGACTGCGGAACCCACACTGTGAGCCCCCCGGGGGGAGCTGGGTGAGATTCCTGCTCTGGGACAGAGCTTGCCCCGGAATAGAACTTCAACCATATCTATCAAGTAAATGAGAACCAGAGGTGGCCCATTTACCTCCTGTTCATCTTAAATGTCCCCACCCAGTTTTAGGAAGAGAACGTAGAGAATGGGGTCCCCGTATAGCAGAGCCCTGATCACCTGCTTCTTCCATAGAAGAGTCAGGCTTGACAGATCCCCACAGCCAGCCTGCGAGGTGGGTGCCCCAGGCTTTAGTCCCACCTGCTGGAGAAACAGTCTGCTGGCCGTGATCCCGGGAGCCTTGCAGCCCCCTGCTGCTGGAGGGACAGCAGGTGAACACCAGCTTTCTCTGTGCTGGGGGGCTGAAGGCCCCCAGGGGACATGGGACCAGCATGGGGACCAGATTTTTGGAACCCAGTTTTGGACAAAGGACTTTTTAAATGTGATCGTTTTCTTTGGAAGCCATAGAAGAGGCACAGATATTCCATTGTGTGTGTTTTTTTTTAAAGATTTTATTTATTTATTCGACAGAGGTAGAGACAGCCAGCGAGAGAGGGAACACAAGCAGGGGGAGTGGGAGAGGAAGAAGCAGGCTCATAGCGGAGGAGCCTGATGTGGGGCTCGATCCCATAACGCCAGGATCACGCCCTGAGCCTAAGGCAGACGCTTAACCGCTGTGCCACCCAGGCGCCCCCTGTGTTTAGTTTTCTGTCTACCGTACCAGCTTCGTTAGAACTCCATGACTCCATAACTGTCCCCAGAAAGTCCCAGCTTACAGCTGCACGGTGTATACTGCCGTGTAAAGTGGGTCTTCGCCTTGGTCTCATGATTACCTTTCTTCCACTCACAGGAGTGGTCCCTGAGCACCGTCTTTGGGGAAGGACGTTGCCTGCCGCTGCAAGCATCTTTAGTGTTGGGTGCTTGATCTTTTTCCCTTCTTGAGGGCCAGCGCTCTAGCCCCCGGCCTCGTCTCCCCCTGCCCCGTGTCAGTGCAGGCCCGGGGCCATCGCTGTGCCTTAGTTTTCTGCGTGGGTGGCCCTGCCTCGGCTGTGGGGAGGGGTTAGTAGCATTTTGAGTCTTCCTCGTGGAGCTCAAATTTGGGGTCCTTGGGCTTCTGCATTGGACAGCATCCCGTGGACAGGACAGGCCGTGGCTGGAAGAGCTACGTGCCCTGTGCGGCCCTGGCACCAGGATAGAAGAAAAGCACGTCCATAAAGTAGCATGCTTTATCCATTGGAATGAAATAAATTAATTTCACAAAGAATTAGCTAGTAAGTGAACAAGGCACGTTTTTTAGATTCAAACCAGTGCAGTAAATGAATCTGATAATGGTTCATCTTTGAAAAATGCCCCGTGTCCCTTTTTGGGGAGTCCTGGAGGCTGCCTGTGGTCAGTGCCACCTTTAGTCCGCCGGCCACTTGTGGTCGTAGTAGATGGCTCTGAGACCAGAATCCTGAAAATTCAGTGTTCAAGCGACAAGATGCGCCCGTCTCCGCTTGTCGCCTCACACTTCCCACACTGACCCTTTTCGGTTACTGCTCTGCCCACTCACGTGGCCTCGTGAGCTCTTGCAGCATTTTACCCCATCTGCTTGGCATTTCACTCTCCAGAAGGACTTGTGTCATTTCAGACGTGGAAAGTGTGTCTTGCTCTGCTCTGCCAGAACGGTGATAAATCAGACTTGTAGTACTGCCCGAGGAAAGGCTCAGAGTTTAGATTTCTCCCATCTGGGCCCACGTGTCTTCGTGCCCCCGAGCTTCCATAAGAACTGTGGGTGTCTTACCTTCTCTTCAGAGCTGTGTCATCGGGCCGTAGGGGCACCAGGGGCCTCACCATGGAGCACGTGCCCGCGGGCTCGGCACCATCCATGGCCACCGTCAGGCAGGCCCTGGGAGGTCCTCTGACCTCGGCAAGAGTTTCTAGACATGTCTTGAGGAAGGGCTTATAGGGTTCCAGAATTGTGCTCTGGTGATCAGTGGGGCTCCGTAAGTACCAGCGGGACAGGGGCTGGGCGGGGCTGCCCAGGGTGAACAGAATAGGCTGCCAGCCCGAGGTCTGGCCCACCTGTTGTCATCTGGGCCTCTTCCTTCCCCAGCCACGCGGACCCGCTCAGAAGGATTCCACGTACGATTTCTTTGGGGAAAAAAATAAATGGCCTTGCTGCCTTTGATTTGTTGGTAACTGGGGAATGAAGTGAACACTCTTCGGTCCAAAGGGGGACTGTTTTTGTGGGGATGATGTGACAGACTTGGATGCGAGGCTGATGGGGGCCGAGCTGGGGTGGGAAGAGAAGGCGGTGGGGTGCAGACAGCCCCCCCCCCCGCCACATTTCAGTGCAGAGCTCAGACAAGTTCCAGATTCTAAATTCAGATCTGCTCTTCCAGGTTGAAGGAAGGCTATAGAATACAGCTTACTTAGCAGCATGGTAGCTCCTTGATGCTTTTTCAGTATTTAGACACATAGGCTGAAGTCCTTCATTCATGTTCTGGCCCCAAACCCTACCAATGTTAGTTTCTGCCCTAATGGGAAATCAAAGCACCATCCTGGGGCCCGAGTCTCCACCTGGGCTCCCCCTTGCAGCTGAATTTCACCATTGCAGTGACCCGGTGACAGGCATTCTCAAGGCCTGGTTGAAGAGTGGACGAGTTCACTTGGTGAGCAAACTCAGGCTTCAAAAGGTAGATGACATAATTTTACAACTCACTGAGTCCTACACCTAAGACTGTGCATTTGACTCTGTGTGTATTTTATACACAGAACTACAAAGAAAGATTGACCGTAGTTAGTAGGTTTATTTTTTTGTGGTGCTATGAGTTAGCCATTGTTGCGTGATCTTGTAGGGAGTCCAGGCGTGTGCTGGGCTTGAGCAAATGAGTAAATACAATCCAGGTCAATGGGAGCCCAGTTCCCCACGGTTGGGGGGTAGTTAAAGTTAGGAAAGGAGAACATGTTTGGGGTTGGGGCGGAGTTGGAGGTGTCAGTATGAACTCATGGTTTTAGTAGATGTACAGCTAAATGTAGAGATGCTTGTGTGGCTGTGTGTGAATCTGTGTCCTAGCTGTGTCCGCTGGAAAGTCCTGGAAGCAGTGAGACCGGCCGGTGGGAGCAAGCTCCCCTCGCATGCAGAGCTTTGTGCTTGAATACCACTGTCCAGTAAAAGGAACCAGCTGTCCCTGACGCCTCGCTGGTCTGGAGCAAGGGAAGCGCACTTGAAAATCAGGAGACAGTGCGCTATGCAGGCTCACCGGAAGGACACAGGAGCCAGCGCCGAGGGAGGCAGAGCATACAAAAAAGAGAAGAAAACACTCCAGATATTTATGGATTATAAGCCATTGAATAAAATAAAACTCCACCGAGTACATGCTCATCTAAATACATGAATTTGTAAAAATGGGGAAGAAAGGAAAGCTCTTCCTTACAGTGGAATACCAACCGGAAGTGGAGGAGGGTGGTGGCCACGTGCCGGATGGGGGACCAGATGGGCCCGTCACCCCCTGCCCCCCCAGGAGACAGCAGCCCTGTGGTGGGGAAAGCGGGTGCCCCACTCAAACATCACCAGGGTTGCAATAAACTGACATTCCGTGCTTCCTAATGAGAGGTGTCAAGAAGGATGTGCGTCACTTCCTGAGGATTCCCGCCGAATCGCGAGGAAACACCAGACAGCCCACATTGAGGGGCAGTCTACAAAATAATGGCCAGGGTGGAGGTCTGGAAACACAAAGGCCGGGAGTTTTTAGAGAGACACGACAGCTGTGTGGTCCTGAACTCGATCCTGGGCTGTGCTGGGAAATAGCTAGAAAGGACGTTGTCGATGACATTGGAATACGGACTGTGCTGCTTTCCCCAGGTTTGGTGATTGTACTGTGGTTGTGGAGGAGAGTGTCCTCGTTCTTCAGAAATGCACACTGAAGTATTTACAGGCAAAGAGGGGCGCTGTCTCCAACTAAATCTCCAACGGCTCAGAACGTGTGTGCGTGCACGCGTGCGTGCGTGCGTGTGTGTAGAGAAGGAGGATGGGAGGGAGGAGGAAAGACAGGATGTTCTAGCAAATAGGGCAGAGTGTAGGTACATGTCTGGTGAATCTGGGTAGAGGGTGTGTGGGAGTTCCTTTTACTATTCTTGTCACCTTCCTGAAAGTTTGAAAGTACATGAAAATAGAAAGTTGCCCCAGAAGATGGTACATAGAGCCCTCAGAAGGGGCAGTTTTAGTGCAGGTGGAGGTGTTTGCACGCACCTGCCGATTCAACCACCTGGGCGTCCCCGTCTGGCTCAGCCGCACTGAGGGCTCTGCCTTTCGGAGCCCATCACACCGGCTGTGTCTCCAGGGATGCTGGCGTCTTCACCTGCTCTGGCCTCGTGCACATGGGGACCGGGGGCCCAGAGACCCTGGGGCCAGGAAGGAGCAGAGCCCGTTTGTACACTCTGCTGCCTCCCCGGCGAGTGCTTGTGGGGAGGAAACGTGAGGCCAAAAAGGACATTGATGGGGAGGCAGGACCAGCAGGGGCCACGCTTCAGGTCTCTGTCCTCCCAGAACTGTCAGGAGCCCCTGAAGCCCGCCCCGTCCCAGCGAGCAGGGGTGGCAGACCTCAGGCCCGAGAGATCCCGCCCCCTGCAGGTTTTTGTAAATAAAGCTTCCGTGCTTCTGCTCAAATTGCGATGCTTTATGACCCAACTCAATACTGGTTCCTGATACCCTGCAGTTTTTGGTGAACTCTGTTCTCATTTTGAAAAGTCAGGCCTTTATGTTTATGGGATTTAGAAAACTTTTCAGATACATTGGGAAATACGAGTTTAACAGCCGCACAATTATCATAAACAGCAGAGTATTTATTTTTTTCCTTTCCCGCTGCCGGTTTCACTGGAAGTGCCCTGCCGCCCGGCCTGTGGGGAGGCTCCGCGGAAGGCTCCCCCGTGCGCACTCACGCCTCCAGCCAGCTTCTGTAGCGCTCGGCCCACTAAATAATTCAAGTGCGTGAGCAGCAGCGGGCTGAAGGTCCCCGTGAATTATGCATGGGTCCTGTGATGCTTTGTGTTGAGTACACTATTGGTTTCCTCCGCGTGAGCCCGGAAGGGGAGCATCGCCTTTGTCGGGTCGCGGAGGGGAGTGTGCTGACCGGCCTCCTTGGGGAGCGTGAGCTGGGAACAATGTCTCTGTGTGTGGCCCGAGCCTTTGCCCGGGGCCCTGGGGGCTGTGCCGGCTGACACTGGTATGGATTCAGAGGGGTGGTTTGCGGTGCATGGTTGGAAGTATTTGGTTAAGTGGCATCACAGTGGCTCTTATCAGCTCTACCCAGGTAAAGTCCCTCGTGGTCTGTGCGCCTTGTCATGCTTGCGGGGGCTGGCTGACCTGAGCAGACTGCAGGTATGTGTGCTCAGGGGGCTCCGGCCCGGGCAGGTGGCCCGGACCCTGACCTCGAGTTGTGATTTACATATTTAAGGGGCGTGAGATGATGGTTTGGACCGGACGTTCCGATGAGATAATGGTGCAGAATTAGCTGTAAAATTGTCATCCCAAGGCATCGTTGACATCATTTATAACATGTAACGTGCATGATTATCCAGCCAGTGTAAGGGTGGTGGCTTCTCCAGTTTTCAGCAAATCTGAAACAGACTTTAAAAACTTTCTCGCCAGGAAAGTGTTTCTTTGACTCAAACTGGTCAATTGAAAGAGAAAAGAAACAAAAGAAACCAAGCCGCAGGGAATGTTCTCTAGCTCTAAGGCGGGACCAGTGGGGGTCCTCGTGGATCTGCTCTGTTCTCCTTGCTCAGAGCCGGAGAGGGGCTCAGGCGGTGAGGGGAATGCACTGGCCCTTGCCGTCTCCTTCTCCTGTCTGGCCCTGGCCCTGGCCCTCGGGATCAGTGCTTTCTCAAGTGTGCACTATTGTCCGTGTTGGAGAACAATTCCAGGAGGGCGAGTCTGAAGGTGGAATTAGGAAATTCAGCTTGGACGGTGGGTATCGAGAGCAAGGTGCCGGTCTCGTTGTGCTGAGGACGCGTGGAAGGCGCCGGGATCTGAAGCCTACCTGAGCAGCGCCCACTCCCCACAAGGGCGCTGGCATCCACCACGCGCCCTCAGTCAAAGTTGCTAGGAGACCTTATGGATTGACGGGCTTTATGCAGCCAGCAGTTGTCTGATTTCCCCACTTTGAAGAATGCGCGTTCCTCGAGATCTGGCTGTGGGGAGGGAAACGCCCTGTCCATGGCCTCCATCAGTGTGTGGCCTGCCCCGCGGGGGTTGGGGAGCGGCTCCTTCAGGGTCCTTGTGTCCCAAGTTCCCTCTCTAAGCTCCACTGGCACTGGAGTTGAGGCCCAGCGGGCGTTCTTGTGGTTTCAATGAGAAACAAAACAGAAGGGAACAAAAGGAGACCGTGGGAAGGAGCCTCCGCTTTTCCTCCCGCGGTGGGGGAGCCTGGCGGCAGCATGACTCTCCTCAGCTCTGTGGGGGCCGTGAGAGCCTGCAGGAGGAGTGGGTCTGCAGCCACGGGCCGGTCCCCTTCATCTCCTGCGCCCTGGCTGCGCGGCCTGGCGTGCATCTCGGCCCGCCTCCCGCCCAAGGTGTGCCGGGGGTCACAGCTCAGCCGCCTGGTGGGGCGCGACGTGCGGGGCGGGTGAGGCATCAGGTGTTCCCTAACTTAATTTTAAAGTTTCTTTCTCCACTGGACTTTTAAAATGTCAGTTGTTGATCTGTGAGTCTTTAAAAAATTAGTATTTGCCAGGTTTCATAAAAATTGAGTCAACAGATGGGTCACCTTCGACTTCCAAGTTCTGTTAAGCTGCATCTTCCCTCATCCACTCGTGCGCTCAGGCCGCGGCCCCCAGCACCTGCCCAGTCCGGGGTGGGGTGCCAGGCACCCCTTCTCGCTGCTGCCCCACGTGCCCTGTGAGCGAGGAGGGCAGGTGTTCCAAATCCCTCTGCTGGCTGCTTTGCAGGAATCCAGACACCAGGAGACCAGAAAGCACCACCACCCGTGATGGGGTTCAGTTGCTCTGTCTGCAGTTGGCGCCCTGTCTTCCTGTATGCTCCCCTGCTTTCACAGCCCCATTCACCTGCACCCTCCTGCCGGGGAGCTCCGGGCTGTGTACTTGCCAGGCCCATGGACCTGTGAAGGAGTGTCTTGAGCTTCCCTTGTTCTTCACTGCCCCCGGGGTACAGTCTGTGCTCCTCCGCCCTGCCATTCCCCCCTAAGCCCAGACACACTGGCTCTGAGCCATGCCTCTTCTGCCCCAGGGCCTTGGCACATCTGGCCCCTCATCAAAGGCTTTTTCAGCTCCTCTGAGGCCAGTTACCTTCTGTTCACCCCTCAGTCCTCAGTTCAGCCTTTATTGCCTCAAGGAAAAAAAGGCTGGAGAAAGAATGTTTTGGTGCTCATACTTAACAGTGTGTTTTGAAAATTATTTCATTTGTGAGATTCGCCTCATTTATCAACATAAAATATAGCAGGAAAGTGCCTCAGACCCAGCTGATTGTGATGTTACCCTGTTAGGAAGGTACAGAATAGCTAGTTCAAATTCACCTTGAGCTCACTGTAGGTGGGACTGAACGCAGGGACATGTGGTTGGGGGCCCTCTCAGGCCCCCACTCAGTGACCGGCCGCACTGTTCTTCCAGTTTTCTTTGGTTTCCGTATCTTTTTCATTGTGATGTGCAGGTGCTCTTAAATATAAAGATTAGTTCTTCGTCCGTGTGATGGATTGTGTGTATTTCCCAAACTTCATCTTTTGACCCAGCTTATGGTGTTTTTTAACTTTTATTTCATTTTTATTTTTCATCAAGGTACAGTGGACGGGTAACGTTATGTGGGCTGAAGGTGTACGACACGGTGACTCGGTGTTCGTGTATATGGTGAGACCATCACCACGGCACGTCTGGTTAACATCTGTTGCCACACACAGTTACACGCTTTCTTTCTTAGGATGAGAACGTTTAAGATCTGCTCTCTTCGCCACTGTCGCCTCTGCAGCACCGTGTTGTGAGCTGTGCTCACCGCGTGCCAAGACCTGTTTGTCTTGTAACTGGAAGCCCGTACCTTTGACCCCCCGCACCCCCCCATCTGCGCCGGTGGCACCGCCCACGGAGTTTGGTGTCGTCCGTTTATCCGTCTTGCTGCCCACGGCTCTGGGCTCGTGTCTTCCCTTCCAGAGTTTCTCTAATTTGATTTCTTACGTTGAAACCTTGGGTCCAGGTGAGATTTATTTCAGTGTGCCCAAAGGGATCCCACTTGATCTTATTTCAGGTGCTTTTCCAGTTGCCCCTGTGCCGTGTGGCCTTCTGTCCCAGCCACGTGTCCACACTGCCCCCCCCCCAGTGGTGTGGCGCCAGGTGGGGCTGGCCCCCGCCTCCTGGCTCTGGTTTGGTTTGTTTTCCCAGCATTTCACGTTTAGTTTTCCACGTGAACTTTTACACTCAGCCGTCTGGTTTCAATAAAACATCTATTGGGAAATCTGTTGGGATTCCATGTTCATTTAGGGAGAATTAACATCTGTGGGGCTCTGCCCCTCGTTGCTGCAGTTTCTGGACACACATCAGGGGAGCGGGTTGTGTGTGAGTGTGAAACGGACAGCTGTCGCTCGGGGGGCTCTGCCCGTGGGATGGTGCGGCGCGGTGACTCCAGGTGGTCTGTCCACGTGCGGCGGAGTTGCCGCCTTCTCTGGGGGCCTTGCTCGGACCCCTTGTGGCTGGGCGTGCTGTGCTCGGTGGCTGGCAGGGGTGCGTCGTGCCGTGTGGCGAGCCTGGCATGTTGCCGGCGAGCTCCGGGCCGGGGCCTTCCCTGCGGTCCTCGGTGAGTAGTGCTGGCAGATTCCACCACGACGCTTTCACCTCAAAAGTAACACGTACCGCGTGGGGGATTCCACGGAGCCACAGAGAAAAATGAAAATCGTTCTCTCGTCTTGTTTCATCTTCTGACTCTTACTGTAATTTTTTTCTATAGCAGTATAAGTTACCGTATTACTCTTTGACTTTCTATTTTTCTTTTCTTTTCCAATCTAAATGCTTTTTGAGCTTTGAATGATTCCTGCCCAAGTGGCTTCTAGTTACCACATGGGTCCACTTTGACCAAATTTCGGGCTCTGCTTTCTTGGCCCTCTGTTCTCTGGGCTAGCGTGGCTGTGCCGTGGCCTCCGCAGCCCTCTGGGCTCCTGGGTGTGTGCATGGCAGCCGCAGGCCGGGCTTCTGCCCCCTGCTGTCTCCGCGCAGTCGTGGGTTGGCGTCAGCCTACGGGGTAGCAGGGTCTCTCGCTGCCTTGCTCGTCCTCACTTACCCCCCTGCTGGCCCCTCATCACTAAGGAGATGCAGTTCCAGTGGTTGGTCTAGAGCTAGAGCCAACGAACTGCCCTGGGCTCCTTCCTGCCACCAGCCCAGATGGCTGACTGCGCAGCGGGACAGGAGCACGGGGGGCGGGGGGCGGGTAGCAGATGAGCCCTGTTTCGTTAGTTAGCTTTGCTCCTCCAAGCCTCACACCCACATGGGTTAGGGATTCTCCTGTCCCGTGTCCTCTGTGGTCAGTAGGCCGTGGCTCGGCCTTCAGTCTCCTCGATGTCAGGACCCACGGAGGGAGCAGCCCCGTGTGGGATGGTGGGACATGCTGTTCGTAGGGAAGGGGGATGTGTGTCTGATCCTGCTCCCGGCCGGCCTGGGCCCTTCCCTTGGGTTCACTGACCAGGCCTGCCCATGCGGGGACCTGGAGCCCCAGCACACCACTCACACGAGGTGGGAGACGGTGACATGGGGCTCTCCGAGCACCTCCCGCTTCCCTTTGTGAAGGGAGCGGGTTATTCGGGAATTCTCCTAAAAGACAAAGGCACTCGTGCTCTTTGGGGCTATTTTGTAGAAGCTTGGGGGCCAGTCTCCTGCAGCACGTGGTCTCTAATGCTGTCACAACCTGTGAGGTTAAATAGGACGTTTGGGCGTTACACCACACTTCTACATCGAGACCGAGCCGTGCAGAGCAAGGCACACATGTGAGTGCATCCTTTCACACGGCAGACGTTCCCTCCAGACGCAGGGCGGCGTCCCAGGTCCTGGACGCCCCACCTGTGCCCCTTTCCCTCTGCTCACCCCACAGTGACCTGGCGCCTCCCGAGCCTAACACACGGGGTCACCTGGGAGCCCTCTTGTGTCTGCGGCGTGCGCCCGGCCATGGACTTGTGGTTGTGGTTGCCGCTGTCCCTGTTCCGTGTGTGTGTGTGTGTGTGTGTGTGTGTGTGTGTGTGTGTGGCCGCGTGAGGACTGACGGGTTGGTCTTGTTTCCCGCTCCGTTCCCTGTCCCTAGAACAGCGCTGGGCACATTGGAGGCGCTTGGTGCGTGTTGTTGACTGAGCGCGTGTTTTAGCGAGGTGCGTTGGGGAGAGCCCCCGGCCGCCCCCCTGGAAGGCTGGCCGGGCCCTGCTGGGCAGGCGTGGGGGACACACGTGCAGGTGAGGTGTGTGCTGGTCCCGCAGAGCTGACCGGCGCTGAGCTGAAGGACTGCGTGAGCAACCACAGTCTGAGCAGCAATGCCAGCCTCCCCAGCGTGCAGAGCTGCCGGCGCCTACGTGAGAGGAGGGCCGCCAGCTGGGCCGTGTCGTTCGAGCGCCTTCTGCAGGACCCTCTCGGTGTTCGATACTTCTCTGTGAGTAGGTGGGGCGTGATGGGGCCCATGGGGCCGTCTGCACACTTTGCCGGGGCTCCTCGAGCAGGACCCCAGGCTCAGACCCGGAGGACAGAGGCGGTGCGGTCGCCATGGTGCCCTAGGGGGGGGGGTGTCTCCCCCTGCCCACCTGCTGTGCTCGCTCGAGGCCAAGGAGTGGAAGGGGGCCTCTGCCCAGCCTGGCCTTGGCTCTGCGTCGGGGATCTCCCCGCAGCCAGGGGCACGGGAGCTTCTGGTAAACGCTCGAAGGCCGGCTACATGTGGCGAGGCCAGATAGGGGGAAGGGGCGCTCTGCCCTTGAGGAAACAGCTGGGAGCGCCTCAGCGGCCCTTAAAGGGTGCACGGCTTTTCAGTCTGTCATGCGGGGCGTCGGGTAAGTGAGGGAGGGGTGCTTGTCGGCCCCCGTGTCTGTGAAGGGCGAACCCAAGGAAGAAGTAGGAACGCAGCAACGGCTCGGAGGAGGGCAGACGCCCTGGTAACCACCTGGCCGTGTGTGAGGGTTCATTGATGGTGTTTTTCTTAGGATTTCCTGAGGAAGGAATTCAGTGAAGAAAACATTTTATTCTGGCAGGCCTGTGAATACTTTAACCATGTTCCTGCACACGACAAAAAAGAGGTAAGCGTGTTCCTGCCTGGGGTGCGGGGTGGTCTCGCCGTGGGCTAGCGTCTCGTGCACCTTGAGGTCCATGTAAACATGTCCTCGTATGATTTCTAAATGCTTCTTGTTCAGAGTAAGTTTCTCCATATATGTGATATTTAACCTTGCCCGGACACGATGTGCGTGAACGCCGTTGCCGTGAAACGTTTAGCAGCGCGTGTGCTGCCACTCAACTTATCGAAAGGGGAACTTCAGTCCCCAGCCAGCAGAGCCCACAACAATGTCCATCTGTACGGCCTCACTGCACGCACCGGCCGCTAAGCCCCCGCTGGCGCTGGTCCCGGTCCGCGCTGCTGCCCACTCGAGGCTGCCGTCCATGGTCCTCCACCCGCCACAGACGAGGCCTCCTATCTGCTCGCCACTCTCCGTGCTGCACGGACCGAGCTCCCCCTTTGCTGAGGCCACGCACGTGAGGCACCGCACACGGGACGGCGCACCTGGGGGCCCCCTGGCCGCAGCCCCTGAGTCCCTGGAACAGTTACGTGGCCCACTGAAAAAATTCAGGGAGGAGCCTATTTGGTGAAAAATTTTGTACTGGCTTGGACTTTTATTTATTTATTCAAGCAAGAAATATTTATTGAACCCTAAAGAAAACACATCCAGTGCCTGGACCTGTGTCCGGTGTGTGGACTATGGAGGGACTCCAGCAGCACACGTGCACGTGGGGGGCTGTGTCCCATGCGTCCCACTCACACACGTGTCCTTCAGCTTTCCTACAGGGCCCGCGAGATCTTCAGCAAGTTCCTGTGCAGCAAAGCCACCACCCCCGTCAACATCGACAGCCAGGCCCAGCTGGCGGATGACATTCTCAGTGCTCCTCACCCTGACATGTTCAAGGAGCAGCAGCTCCAGGTGACTGTGCCTCAGTTTCCCACAGGGACTCCCCACCAGGGTTCTCCCCTTGCGGGAGAGCGTGCTCGCGAGCCGGCCACCAGACGGAGAGGAGAGATGCCGACGGGTGTGGTGTGGCTGGAAGGAGCCCCGTCCCACCCCCCGGGGTTCTCGGGGAGCAGGCTGTGGTCGGGCGGGCCTGTCTTCGGCTACCTCTCTGTGGCCTCTCCTGCGGCGTCCTTTGTGTGACATCACAGAGGCGTGGCTGTGACGGGCATCACTCCGGGTCTCGCTCTTACGTAACAAAGTAGAGCTTCTCCGGGACCGCGCGCTAGCCCGCTGCTTCGGAGGCTCACCCGCGCTGCCTGTACCCGCAGATCTTCAACCTGATGAAGTTCGACAGCTACACCCGCTTTCTCAAGTCCCAGCTGTACCAGGAGTGCATCCTGGCCGAGGTGGAAGGCCGCTCGCTCCCCGACGCGCAGCAGGTCCCCAGCAGCCCGGTCTCCAAGCACAGCGTCAGCTCGGAGCACTCCAGCGTATCCACGCCAAAAAAGGTGCCTGCGCTCCGGCCGCGTCCTCTCAGCAAGGGGAGCTGCTCTGTGGGGAGTGAAAGCCGAGGCCTCCGGGACGCAGCCCCCCTGGGACATGCCCTGTGCCCGTGCCTGGGGGTGGGGGCTCTGGCCGTGGCAGAGCTGCCCTGCGGCCGCTGGAGGCAGCAGATGGCTTTATAGCTCTCCTCCACTTCCCTGCTCGGTTCGTGTAACGCTAAAATCATGTCGTGCTAACGTCTCCATTGGATGGCAGCTGAGCGGGAAATCGAAATCAGGAAGATCCCTGAATGAGGAGCTGGGGGACGAGGACAGCGAGAAGAAGCGGAAAGGAGCATTCTTCTCTTGGTCGAGGACCAGGAGCACCGGGCGGTCCCAGAAGAAGAAGGAGCATGGCGACCACGCAAATGGTTCGTGGTGTGCAGATGTGTGGCCGGGAGGCGGCCCGCTCGGGCGCAGGCGGGGTGGCGGGGCCGGGCCGAGAGGGCGCATCTGGGGTGCACAGAGCTCAGCGTGGTGCCCCAGGCGTGGCCCTTTGGGGGCGGGCCAGCCCGCTCCCCCTCAGGCCAGGGTGCCCCACGGGGGTGGGCCTCGCGTCTGGTCCTCTCCTGGCCTCTTGGTAGGAAACTGGGAGGAGAAGAAAACTACAAGTGTCCTGCTCCCTGTGCACCCGGACAGCCTCTCAGTTTCCCAGCTAGGCTTTTTTCTAGGTGTTCGTAGGGCTACGTGAGCCTTTGTCATTTCTTATTATTGTAAATCTGAAAGGTCACCTATTTTAGATATTTTCTCCCTTGGTTTCTTTCTTGGGCGTAGCTCAGAAGATGGTGTGAGAGGGACAGGCTCGTCCTGGGGGGTGGGTCAGAGGGATGAGAGAGCTTTCTGGATAAGGCAGAGAAAGAGCAGTTGACACCAGGCAGGCGTGAGAAAGCATAAGGCAGAAAGGCTTTGGAGGGACTTTCTCCTTGAGAGGTTCTCAAGAAAGGGATTGTTTTCCAGGCCTGTGGTCCCCGAGTTTGAATGGGGCATTTATGGAGAGAGCACAGGCAAGGTGAGAGGCGGGGGCAGCTCCTGGGATGGGGCTGTGCCGTGCCAGGCGGTCTATATAGCATACATTTTATCTCTCCCTCAGAGCCGCCAGTGGACTCAGTCTTCTTGTGCCCATTTTACAGACAGCCATGCTGCTGGGTCATGCTGTAGGTGGTTAATGCAAATGTTCTTTCTACAGGACAGGCAGACAGACTTGCAGAATTCGAGCAGTGAGAGACCGCTGTGGGGGCAGGGGCAGTTGCTAGATGGGGCCATGGACCCCTGAGTCCCTGGGAGACAGGAGCAGTTACCTCGTACTGTCTGTCTACCGGAGCAGGGCCCCAGGAGTCTGGGCTCCCTGTACCGGGCGGATCTTTAGAGAGGCATCCGGTTCCAAGGCACTCCCCAGGGATTCTGACCTGGTTGTCTGAGAATCTGCTGCTTTGGGAGGTGGGCCAGTGGTTCAGAAGGTCAGTGGGACCCAGGGCTGCTGTCTCCTCAGGCATGACTGGTGGCATGACTGGTGGCATGACTGGGGAGCCTCTCCTGTGTTCTCAAAGGGCCTCTCTGTGTCCGTTTTCATCATCTGTAGATTAGCCAAAGATAGCAGTGAGTTCAGGTGGTGGTGGAGAATGGCATGGTTGTCAGCTCATTTGAGGACTTTGTAGGAAGAAGTGAGTTGAGCCGTGGGTAGAGATGCAGTGAGCAGCTAATATTTTCATCTGGGCCCAGAAGACACATGTTGAAATAAAAGTCCCAGATTAACCGAGGGGAGGGGAGGTGCTGCACCAGGAGCGTGGACTTGTGTTTCTGACCTGCTGCTAGCTGCTGGGGGGGCAGGGGCCAGCTGTGGCCAAGGGAGGAGCAGAGCGCGGAGTCTGGCTGTGCCCAGGGCGTGCGCCTGACTGTCCGAGAGGGGAGGCAGTGCCTCGGAAAGACTCCTCTGTGTCCTTTGCTCAGCCTGAAGGGTGGTGTTGGGAGGCGTGACAGCAAGTGGGGCTCTGGTATGAGGTGCAGAAAGGTAGAGCTGGTGCTGTTTGGTTTTCTGAGTCACTGTGTTTCCCCATCAAGAGCCCCTGCACGCCAACGGAGGCCTGGGCCGTCGCGAGTCACAGGGTTCCGTGTCCTCCACGGGGAGCCTGGACCTGGTAAGTCACCGCCTCCCTCGTCCCCAGGGTCACAGCTGATTGACGAACTCCACCTCGGTGTTCAGTCACACAGAGCCCACGCCTGCAGAGCCCCATGAACACGTGCATTGGATATGCGAGCAGGGCCGGCCTAGCGCTCCTGGCCGCGTGACGCGTTTGGCAGATGGGGAGGGCTGCTCCTTGAGTTCCAAAGATACTTCTGGATTTACTGTGGATGTCTCCTTGCCCTCATCCAGTCGCCGTGTTTTGAGCTCCCACTGAGAGCTGACAGGGCCCTGAAGCTAGGTGCCTTGTGTCTGTCTCCGTTCGAATGTCCCACTAAAGCAAGCCTTCCTGTGTTGCGCTTCTGCTAGCGGGGGCCTGGTGGCGGCGGGGGCTCCGCCTCCCCTCGTGCCCTGCCCGCGTGGGCCCGGTCTCCAGTGAGGGGCCTGCTGGCTGTCCGCTGCTGTCTGATACCGGGTTTGGAAACCCTTACTGTTGCCAACAGCCTAGTCACTTGTCGTTGTCAAGCGACAATGTAGCATGTTATTCCTTCTTGGGTTATCCTGTGTCACAGTTAGAGCTGGAGGGGTTTAACCACGTGTCGGTTCGCGGTTCCTGCCCGCCAAACCACCCCAAAACTCTGGTTTAAAACAAAGACCCTTTTATTCTTGCGTCTGCATCCACGGGAAGGGAATAATTGGGCTGTTGTATCATCGGCCTACCACCTACAAACTACGTTTTCCGGAATGCAGTTGGGGTGGCAGAGATTTCCAGACTGTCAGGAGGTAGTGGGGGGGAGCACCCGCCAGGGCAGGTCGTGTGTGAGGAGGACTCTGCGGGGGGCCGGCTGGATGCCGTTGTAACTCACAGTCCACAGAGAGACTGGAGGTCTGCAGCACACACAGGGCCCCGGATGGCCCTTCGGTCCGCGCCCTGCCCACTCAGGAGCCCCCAAATCTGAGTGTGGGTCCTGGTGCTGGGACAAAGCGCTAAATAGCGATTTCCTGTGCCCCTGACTTAGTCGGTGAATAACGCAGATGATCTGATCACAGACACTGCTGTTCCCGAAAGCCTCAGGCCGCAGTGCCCCGGACCCGCTGCCCGCCTCTCCCTGCCCGCCTTTCCCCATCCCGCGGGCGTGTCTCGCTGCTGAGCGCTAAGCAGCCAGGAGGCCTTGGGAGGGGGGCAGGTGAATCTGGGCCACGTCCTCACCCAAGCATTGGGGTCCGAGCATCCTCTGGGCCGAAAGTGCACCCGAGATCTCAGCCTGTCCCTGGCACTGGTGGGGCAGGCTCTCTGCCAGCCGCTGAAGGAGGATTGGGGCCCTGCCCTCCCCACCCTTACCATGCCGAGCATTGAATAATGTACAGAATTGTCAAGAACAAACCACCCCTGCCCCTCACTGGTTTCTCCTGACCTGATGGCAGGTGTCTACATGGGGGATCTTTATCCCTCAGGGGCATGTTCCTGCCTCTGAGCCCTTGTCCGAGCTGCCCCGCTGCCTCTCCCAGCGCCCCCCTCAGGCCGGCTTGCCCCACTGTCCCTGCTATTCTCAGAGAGGCCTCCAGTCCTGGGAGTTCTGGCAGGAGGGGCCAGGAAGGCCAGGAGAAACAGCAGGGGGGCCTCCCGGCCTGGGTTGGGCCCCAGGCCCTCTGCCGGCGATCCAGCCTTCCTGGTGGGTCCCCAGTGCCTTGGACCGAGAGGCAGGAGGAGTGGGTTCCACAGAAGGACTCCATCTGCTTCCAGCTCAGGGAGGCCAAGACGTGAGCCCTGCAAACACCATGGGAGGGCCCATCCTGTTCTGAGCACGAAGGCTCATGAAATGGGGCCTTGGAAATGGTTCCATGAGAGACTGGAAGATGAGTCTGAGATGCAGACTCTGTTCTCTCCTGCGTCGCTGTCGAAGACCCAACACCGTCGTGGGCTCTTCGTGTGCGGCACCCCGCGTAGATTCATCGCGGCGCTCCTGCACTTACAGAGCTGCGTGCGGCCCCGGGGGAGGCCTGTGCTGGCTCCTGAGGCCCATGCAAGCCCCCCAGAGCCCTTCTCCGGGCACCCTGCGCACCTGCCTCTAACACTTGTCTCCCGGCTCCGCAGTCGGAAGCCTGCAGGCCCTCGGTGCCCGAGCGAGACAAGGCCGCCAAGCACTGCTGCGTCCAGCTCCCCGACGGGACGTCCTGCATGGTAGTCGTCAAGGCGGGGCTGTCCATCAAAGAGGTCCTGACCGGGCTCTGCGAGCGACACGGCATCAACGGGGCTGCCGTGGACCTCTTCCTGGTGGGCGGGGACAAGGTATGGGGCTGTGTGGACCCGTGGGGCCCTTCCCCTGCCCGTGGGCGGGGGTGGGGGGAATGGTGGGTCTGTTCGGTCAACTAAACCCGCCCAGTCAGCTGAGGCTGTGGCCTGGGTGAGGCCCTCAGGCTGACGGCTCTGCCGCTGGAGCCCGGCCCCCTGCAGGAGCCCTCGGCCTGCTCAGGTAGCCGCTCCTTGGCTCGCGCAGCCGTGCATCCCGCGGGGTCGGGGGGCGTGAGGGGCGCGCTCAGCCCGCTCTGACGTTGCCCCCGCTCTCTTCCTGCAAAGCCTCTGGTGCTGCATCAAGACAGTAGCATCTTGGAGTCTCGGGACCTGCGGCTAGAAAAGCGAACTTTGTTTCGGTACGAAAAACGCTCCTGATGTTTCCTGACGTCTTCGGGCCACGCGGCTGTCTCTGGGGACGTCCTTGAGAGCCCTGCACGCTGGGCTGGGAAAGGAAGGCTGACGCCCCCTTCATGAGCTGGGGGGGGGGGGTGGGCAGCGGCTGCAGGCAGCCCCCGAGGACCCACGGGGCCAAGGGGACACTCTCTGTCCCGCGTCACGGCCGTTGTAGGGCCGCACCCAGGGGTGTTCAGGTGGGACCGCAGAGTGCGGGCCATCTGCTGGGGGGGCCCGCTCTCTGCCGGGTGTGACAGCCCACTGGAAACCTTCGGGAAACCCCCCCACCCCCTGTGGCTTCCTTCTCATGCTGAAGGTGCTCCACAGCCACAGCCTGGGGCTGACCCGTGACCCCACGGTACTGCCACACTGTTGTGCCCTCACGGAGAGCAGCTGAGGATGTATTTGCAGCAACTGTGTTCCTGTGTCTCCCCTCCAACCAGGCTGGATCTGGTTCCAATTAACCGGTCCGTGGGACTCAAGGCCAAGCCCACCAAGCCCGTCACAGAAGTGCTGCGGCCCGTGGTGGCCAAGTATGGCCTGCACCTGAACGAGCTGGTGGCCAGGCTGGTGAGTGACGTGGGGGACCCGTGAATGTGCTCCCCGCACAGACAGTCTGGCTCAGTGGCTGCTGGGCTCTGGTGCTCCGCGGCCGGGGCCGTGCAGAAGCAGAGGCCACGAGGCCCTGGTGGGAGGATTACACCCAGTCATTCCTAGCGGGCTCTGGGTGATCTTGGAGATGTTGGTTTTGGTCCAGGGAAACCAAAAGGATAAACACAGTAGTAAAAACCCCTGGAACACCCCTGCTCTTTGCAGATGTGCTCGGGAGGCCGAGTGCGGGGGGCACTGGGGCGTCCTGCGTGTGAGCACCTGCCGGACTCCTGCTGGCGGCCTCGGGCGTGCACTCTCCCTGACACCTCCCAAGTCCCGTCTGTCCTGCCAGATTCGAGGCTCCGTCATTTCCAAGCAGGGCCCCTGGGGTAGAAGGTGATGGGTGAGAGCGGGCCGCACTTGGGGACAAAGGCACCAGTGTGAAACAGGGCGGAGTCCCGCGTCCCTGTGCGCAGAGGGGGTTTGTGGGGGACGCCCTTGTTGGCAAGCCCACGTCCCCGAGACCTGGTCTGTGCTGATGGAAGCACACTCCAGTCCTCGGCTGTGAGACGTGGTGATGAACGACACGGCGTTGCCTTGTGTTCTTTCTTCAGAAAATAAACTTTGTCAGAGCTATGATTTCAAGTACCTTTAGGATTTTTTTTTTGAGAGAGAGAGTACGTTTGAGTGGGGAGGGAGGGGTGAGGGAGAGGGAGAATCTCCAGCAGACTCTCAGCTGAGCAGGGAGCCCCACGCGGGGCCCGATCCCTCGACCTGGGATCACGACCTGAGCGGAATTGAAGAGTTAGATGCTTAACCAACTGAGCCCTGCAGGCGCCCCACAAGTATTTTTAGGTTCCCAGATATCCTGAGGGTAGCCTGAAGCCCCTTCCCCAGCTCAGCAGGGAGGGCAACTGGCCGAGGCCAGAACGGCTGGTTGGAGAGGGACGTGGCTTGCGAGCCCTGCTCTTACTCTATTGGGATTCTGAGCTAGCGCTTCACCCCTCTGTGCCTCAGTCTCCCTATCTGTAAACTGGGTGAGTCTTGGGAGCATGCCCTGGGCTTGTTCCGGGTGAGCTGCGTTCTGGCTGCCGAGACCCTCACTGGGAAGAGTGTGTCTGCTGCCTTGGGGCTCCGGCCACGGAGAATTCTTGTGGAGTGGGTCGTGACACATGTGGCTTCTTCGATGAATGGCGCCCACCTGGGCCAGGAGAGTGGAGAGCAGGGCAGCCCCATGAGCTGGTGCTCCATTTCCTCGTGGCTGGCGCTGGGAACTGGCGGTCACTCTCTGATGTGACGTCTGATCACTTTTATTGTTCTCCCGACTGACGGAACCGAGGGAGCTGAACTGCAAGTTCAGGGTTCTTTGTCTAAGCAGTCGGCAGGGGAGGCGTTCTGCTTTCATCCCTCACCGTCCAGCTGCATCGGGGTTAGGGGGGGTTCACGTGCACCTCATCCAGGATGTGAGCTGTGTGCACACTCATGCCAACTTGACGTGATATTTGAAACATCGGATCTGTGGACTGAGAGGTCTGCAGTGTTCACAAGCGTTCCTTCCCCCCGGGTCTCGGATTCCACGAAGTGTAGACCAGCAGCTGTCACATGAGTGACAGCAGCCCTGTCCCGTAGGCCAGCCAGTGCTCGGAAGCCGTGTTCTCCGTGGCAGGAGCGTGTGGCCAGCCTCAGGTCGGTCCCCTGCGTGTTGGCTGGGCACGTGTGGAGTGCCCTCTGAGGCAGCCCTGCCGAGGTGATAGGACCTGGGGTCACCTGGCGTGTGACCCCATCATACCTGGGGTGGTCTTCCTATCAGCAGCGGGGCCGCACACAGCTGCCCCAGGCACCCATCTGGGTGAGTGACTCAGTGCACCGTCTCTGCCTCTAGAGTGGAGAGAAGGAGCCCCTGGACCTGGGGGCCCCCATATCGAGTCTGGACGGGCAGCGGGTCATCTTGGAGGAGAAGGAACCCTCCAGAGGAAAAGGTAAGCGGGGCCCTGAGGCTTCCCCTGGTCCCCCTGGCCTGCTGGGGTCCCCTTTGCTCTGCCTTCTGAAAGCCCCCAGCCCCGCTACCCCAGTGGTCTCGTTTAGGGTCTTACAGGGACTGGCGACCCCCTGCCATGGCAGAACTCAACCCCACCTGGGCGTCGGAGGGGCCCAGCCTGGTCCAGTCCTGACCGGACCGGAGGCAGTGGGGCCAGGAGCATAAGGGCCTCGCTCGGGGATCTGCCAGCCTGCTCACAAGCAGGGTGTGTCCTCTTGGCTGTCAGAAGAGGTGACAGACGTGCTCGACCTCCATAGGACTGCCGAATTCCAGCGCTCCCTGCGTCCAGGGCTTTGGCCAGAGAGGGCTGCCTCCGGGGAGGCCTCACGGTGCCGTGCACGAGGGACACAGGCCCCACAGGAGATGGGGCGGTGGCCTGGGCCATCTGCGGCCCCACTGTTGCTTGTGTGCGGTGGGATCGGGAGGTTTTCAGAGCCCTTTCCCTCTAATGCCTCTGCCATGGCAGGCCTGCCCTGGGGATGCGGGGGTGCCCGTGGCCGGTGCCCGACCTCGGGGCCAGCAGTCAGTCCCCACTCTCACCCTCGTTTTCCTCCTCAGAGCACACAGCCCCCTCCCAGGCGGAGGGCACCCCCGTGTCTCTGGGGAGGGCTTTCTGGAACCGCCTGCTGAGTACTGGAGCGAGGACATACTCTGCAAGGGGCCGCTGGGTGTAGCTTCAGCGGCTGCTTCCCTTTCCTGGGCTTCCACCCAGCGAGGGCTCCGCAGTGTAGCTGGGCTCACTTGCCTCTGTCCCCCCGGAAGCCCTCCGTGCTCCAGTTTCTGCCCCTCTCCCCCTTCTTGCAGAGGAGACATCTCCCTGGGCCGGGTGGGGTGAGTGGCGCGAGCAGGGCGTGGGCCTCCCACAGGGTCTGGCAAGGTCAGACCTTCCGGCCTGTCTGTGCGTGCACAGGGGAGTGTGATGGGGGCGCTGCAGGCAGAAGTCACCGCGGGGCTGTAAAGCTGGGGACAGGCAGGAACGCGGTTAGTCCTCTAGTGGATTCCGGGCCAGAGGAGTGGCCTTTGTCCCTCTGGTGCCGGCAGAGGCCAGCCTGCCGTCCTGATGTGGGGTGACGGCCAGATTTGAAAACATGTCGTAAGTGTGAGACTCTGTGCTGTCTAAAGACTAGTCACACCAAACAGGACCTGAAACGAGCTTTCCTTTTGCCACGCACGAGTCCCAGTGACTGCGGGGGGACCCGCTTGCCTCCCGCGCCCGTCTTCACACGACGAGCGTCTCCTGCCCCAGATGCGGCGGGTGGGAGAGGGTGGTCTTTATCCCTTTGTCCTGCACCAGGGGTTTGGCCTCCATGTGCGCATTTAACATAGGATGTCTCCTACCTTCTCTGTAACTTTCTCTAGAACTTTCTCAAATGGTGAAAGGGTGGTTGTGTTTGAACGTTCGGGTGGACTTGCAGTTGGCTGTGGTTATAAAGCGTGTTTCATTGTGTTTAGTATCCACAGAGAAACAGAAGAGTGCACCTGCCAAACAGAATATAGCTGTGAATTCCAGCTCCAGAAATCACTCGGCTACGGTAATTCCCCTGCCCTTGTCCGCATGGTTCCCTCGCTGCTGGCACTGCTCTGCGGCGGGCCGGGCCCTCACACTCCTCCGTGTGACTCCCACTGTGCCCAGCGGCTGTGTGCTCGGGGCGGCCGGCCCCGCACCCCTGTTCCCCGCCTGGTGCCTGGCTCCCCCTAACCGTGGGCTGGCTGTTCCCCTGCATCGGGGGGGTGGCGCCTCATGCTCGTGCTCTTTCCTTGTGACCTTTATCACTGTGATTGGTTTTTCCGCAAGGCGCGTAAAGTCTGTGTCCATGCGGTCTGTATTTCGGGGGGTGCTTTTTGTTTCTAACTGATGGATTGTGTGTTGTCATGTGTCTGACGTGTAAGCAGAACTTTGACTTTCCTTCTAATGCAGGGAGAGGAGAGAACACTAGGCAAGTCTAATTCTATTAAAATAAAAGGAGAAAATGGAAAAAATGCTAGGGATCCCCGGCTTTCAAAGAGAGAAGAATCTATTGCAAAGATTGGGAAAAAAAAAAATCAGAAAATTAATTTGGACGAAGCAGAGGGTATGTGTACTTTTTACAACTTCCGCGTTTTCTAGTGAATGCGATGTCAGTTTTCCAGGGCCATCCTTAGGACTTCCTCTGAGCCACCGACATCAGAAGAGCGCGATCTCTGTCACACTGAGCATGCGCCTCGCCCCGGGTCAGTCTGTGGCCGCCGTGACTCTTCCCAGTTGTCAGACTGAGCTTCGGGCCCCTTAGGGGCCAGGGAGTGCCCTCAAGGGGGCCAGCAAGGGGTCCCCAAGGGTCTGCCTGTGCCCTCCTCTTCCCAGCTCGTACGAAGGCTCAGTGTCAGGGGGCCCATGTCAGGGTCACTAGCAGGGGGGCCAGGCGAGGAGGCAACGGCCAGGAGAGCCCTGGACTTGCTGACCTTGCCGGCCAGAGGCCCCGAGAAAGATCTGTGCCTTAGCCCGCTGGCCGGACGCCCTGCACTCCCTGGGCCTGCAGGGGAGAGGGAGGGTGGTCTCAGAGACCCAGGAGAGGTGATCTCTTACGGAAACTTCTTTTTCTTCTGAAAGCTTCTAATGGCAGAATCAAAACTAACAGCTATTACTGGGACCTGAACTGTGATCCAGGGAGTGCTTCCTAGGTCGCGGGGCCCACAACTAGCTCCCCGTGAAGGCCAACCCGAGCCCATTCACCCCCTCCTTTGGCAGAAGTAAGACACAAGCCTGCTCCCGGCCGAGAGCCACTAAGATTTGAGATTTTAAAGTCCTTGTCATTTTTCAAAAACTAAGAGTTTTATTTAAATGCTAGAGAAAGCTCAGCTTAGACTCCTACTTTGAACAGTGAAGTCCAGTTACAGCTGGCGGTCAGCCCAGGTAAGGAACAGGAGCTCTGGGGGAGCGAGCAAGGAGGCTGGAGGCAGAGGTGGGAGAGAGAGTGGGGGCCCCTGCCAGGACCACGCTCTGCCAGGAGGCAGTGACCCCTCTTGGGGGACTGTGGGCTTGCTTATGCCTCAGGTGGCCTCCCCTCAGCATCAGAAGGGAGCCAGGATGTGGGCGAAGGGTTTCTGAGTGTGCTCAGAAACCCCGGGCCGGAGTGTGGACGACGGACATGCCTCTCGAACTGTCCTCACACAGCTGTGTCCAGTCAGGGGTTTTGGTCTATTCGAGTCTGGACTTGACACAACTGAATTCTCAGGGTGGAGCCTTCCTGCAGCTCTGGGGGCAGAGAGGGTGCTGGATGGAGGCGCCTGGGGGGCCGGAGCCTGTAGGTCCCGGGCAGTGGGACAGCCCCCAATCGGGCTTCTAGACGGTGAACTTGTTGGGGTGCAGGCCTGGGAGTGAAGCTCTCTAAAGCTTGGTTCCTGTGGGGTTTTTTCCACTAGAGTTTTTTGAGCTCATTTCCAAAGCTCAGAGCAACAGAGCAGATGACCAGCGCGGGTTGCTGAGGAAGGAGGACCTGGTGCTGCCCGAGTTCCTGCGCTTACCGCCCGGCCCCGTGGAGCTCGCCCTGCCCTCGCCCACCGCCACCAAGAGCTTCGGCAAGAGAAGCTTGACCAGCAATGGCAAGGAGAAGGCTCCCCGGCCCCCAGAGTCCTGGGGGCCCTCCCGAGACTGCCGTGAGAACCCCACGACAAGCCCCGTGACGAGCCCCGCGACGAGCCCCGCGACGAGCCCCAGCTCAGCCGACAGCCCGCCGTTCAGTGCCCCTCAGACCCCCTCGCCCCACGCCCAGGAAGCCGAGACCGGGGGCGTCCAGACCATGGAGGGCGAGCACGTGGCCGACCTGACGCTCATGGGGGAGGGGGACATCAGCAGCCCCAACAGCACTTTACTGCCACCCACCCCCACCCCGCAGGATGCGGCTGGACCTCCAAGACCAGGTACCTCCAGGTTTGAGCCCCCTGCACACCTTTGACCCTCTGCTCCTCCACTGTCCACCTGGCGTTATCCACTCCGTTTCCAATAAAAATAGAAACAGCTATGGTAAGTCCCCTCTACCTAGAATCCTCGCTCTAACGAGGTTCCAGTGTGACCTTTGCTGTCCTACTTCCTGTGGGCCGCCTCTGCCTTTTCTAAAACGAGCGCCTCTCGGGGCGCCAGCACGGGTCACAGGCCACAGAGGGGCTCGGGGTGAGTGTGCCGGGCCCGGGCGGTGCTCTGGGCGGGGTGCTGTGTGGGAGCGGTGTCTGCACCTGCACGGACAGCCGCACTCCTCTGCCATTCTCTTCCTCGCCCCCGTGTCCCGCCTCCCAGCAAGACCCGGGGAGTTTCGAAAATGGATGTGCTATTCTTAAAATTTGGATAGCTAGCATTTTTTGTGTTGTAGTCTCAAGACTGAAAAAACCCAGCATTTGTCTTGAGCAACTGGGAAAGCCCCACGTGATGTGGGACAGGGAGCGTGCTCTTTGACCCTGGGTCCTCCGCAGGGAGGGCTGCACACGCCTGCCTGGCCACGGCAGACCACAGGGGGGTCTGGCCCCATGTGGGCCGGGCCGTGGCTCAGTTCCCACGCCAGAGGAAGTCCTTGGGGCTCCCTGGCCTGAAATAGGCTGAGGCGTTCCTGCAGACGGATGCTCGGGTTAGTGGGTGTGGAGCTGAACAGTCCTGCCGTCCCAGAGCCTCAGACGCCCGGGCCTGAGGCGGGGCTCCCAGCTTTCCAGGAGCAGTTCTGTCCTGCTCCGAACCATGACGTGTGTGCCTGCATCCCCACCCCCGCCCCCCACCCCCCGTCCCTGGGCTGTAGACAAGGAGCCTTTTCAGTGGACACTTTGACGGAGCTGCTGGTGGCTGTCCTTTTTCTGTGTGTGCTCGGGGATGCGCGGACCCTGACGCCACACGTGTGGTCGGCCGTTGGGGTGACACCAGTGCCTCCCTTGGCTCGGGCTGGCCCAGGATGCTGATAGCAGTCCAAGTGTGCCCCAGGACCGGGGGCCGGGGAAGCATTTGTTGCGGTGTGTTCTGTACATATGTCCACATCTGGGCACTCTGGGGACATGTGCCACGTGGGCAGGCTCCCCCGGTGCCTTTCCGCTGAGACCGCACACGGACGCCAAGCCGGGAGGAGCCGTGGTCTCTACGCGTCGCGCGCTCGCGCACTGCACGGCGTCTGACTTTCTTTTCTGCTCTCGTTTGTAGACACCTGTGTGCAGGATCCCCTGTGTTCCGAGTCTGTGTTCTTCCAAGAGTAATAAACTCTGGATCTTGCCATCGGACTGGTTTAAAGCTCTCTTCTTTTTCTTTTGAAAGTTTCTTTCCACTTTCACTGGGTTTGTCTTAGTGTAGCGACTTGTGGAGATCTGCCATTCACTCGAGAGGTGTCCCTGAGCACCTCACGCGTACCCACAGACACAGCCGTGTAACGGTGAGCAGTGCGAGGGGGGCTGTTTGTAGACCACAGGCGGCCCCTCGGGGCAGCAACGGGAAGGTGCGGCACACGCTCGGGCCACACACAGGCCCTCTTCTCCTGAGAGCGCTGATGGCCTTCATGGTCAGACCTCCCCTGTCTGCCGTCCCCTCCAGGGGAGAAAAGTCTGGGCGTCGGGTGGTGCTCAGGGAGGCTGCACGGCTGAGATCCGCGGTCCATTCCTCCGAACCTGGAGCCCGCAGGGCTGGCTAGCCCTGGGTGGGGCTGTGCGCTCCAAGGTTGGCCTGGCTGTCTGGCCTGCGCGGGTCCCCCACTGTGGGCTGCTTTCCCACCGAGCGACCACCAGAAAGTGCAGCCACACTGGGCTTGTCCCCCGGGGACTATCACAGCAGCTGTGCACTGCTGTCTCTGACCTGTTGGGCCGGAGGGCGGTTGGCGCCAGACGTGCAGGAACGCGGCTCCTGCCCGCACCCTGGCCGGCTCCTCCTGGCTGACCGGTCCCACGGCCAGCACGCGTGCCCCCGCCCCTGGCTCTGTCTGGGCCGAGACGGAGGGGCTCTGGCCACAGGCCGGGGGAGCGGGCGGGCCCTGAGGAGCCGTGAAGGTCTGTGACCCACGTGTGTCTTCTTGGAGCTGACAAGCCCATCTGCTGGGAAGGGCCTGGGCTTGAGCTTCCTTTTGGGCAATGCACTCGGGCCCCTCTTGGCGAGGACCGGCAGCCTGGGGCCTCTGAGTTAGGCTCTTCGTGGGCTCTCCGTGTGGGAGGACCCCTGGCCCCATAAGCCTTGTGTCAGGCACCCCCACGTCGCAACGAAAGGGGAGCTGCCTCTGAGACTCGTCCGTCGAGTGGGGGAAGAGCAGCCCTCACACCCCTGGGCCTCCGAAGGGCACCAAGCACTGCATTTTATTTCTCAGGGTTTAGAAGGCAGGTCTCACCCACAGTTACTCTCACCCATTCTAGGCAATTGCTGTGACGTGTTTCTTAGCAACGCGGTGGTCACTGTGGATCGGTTCAGGGTGAAGACGCAGGGCGCTGAGGCCCCTGGGCCCTCGGGCTCCGCAGCTTGTAGCCACGTCCAGGCTGTGAAGCCAGTCGGGCAGGTGCCCGCAGCGGGCCCCCAGGTGACCGGGGTGGGGGGTGTCCTCCTGAGGATCACGCCGCCCGCCCGCCCTGGCCCGCAATCCCCAGCGCCCACATACCAGGAGGCGCGTTGGCACCTTGCATGGCCAGAGCACAGAGGTATTGGGAAGGACGTGGGACCGAGAAGTGAGTCCAGTGCAGAGGGCCCGGTCCATAGATAGTTACCCTGAAAATGAATCTTGTGTTTGCTGTGACCCTAATTCCTGGCTATTTCCTTCATTGTCATCTGTTTGGCTTCCAAAGACACCCCTGAGTTCGTGGGCACTCTCTGGCCCTGGGAAGGACCAGCTGGGAAGGTGTGTGTCCCCGGGTCCCTGCAGAGCCAGAGACCAATTCCGAGTGGGGGTCCTACACAGCCCAAGCCCAGGGTGGTGCTGGCCTCTGCACGGCGTGAGAAGATGCCTGTGTGCACGTACTCAGGGTGTAGGAGTTACGTCCCACAGGGCACCTGCTTCCTAGGGAGCAGAGCATATCTGTTGAGCTGGGTGTTTGGTGAGGGTGTCTGGAGCGGCCAGGGAGCCTGCAGTGCAGACCGGTGGCCCCTGGAGCCCCTGCCTCAGCCTGACCCAATACTTGTGTGGTGTTGGACCCAAGGCTGGGCTTCATGCGTGAGTAGAGGGTCAGTGGCCAGGAACCCCAGGGTGTAGGGCTTGACCGTGTGGGATTCGGGAGAGCTCTTTGCAAGGGGACATCTGGAGCCCTTTCCCAAAGGTCTGGGTTTAGAGAACTCTCTCCTCGACTGCCCCTCTGTCTGAGCAATGGATGGGCCAGAGAGGGCCCCGCCCCCCATCCCCCTACCCCCGCCCTCACCCCCACCCCTCAGCAGGCGCAAGCAGCTTGGGAAGAGCCCAGCTTTCCTCACTGCTGTGTGGCTATACTGGCGTTAGGGCAGTGGGTCAGGGGCTTGGCTAAACCCCCTTCCAGCCCTTTCAGGAGGCAAGGCCCCTGGGGACCCCACTAGCCAGCTGCCTTAACAGCTGTGGGGTCCCTCAGTGACTACACGGGCACAGCTGCACCCCTCCCGGGAAGGGGTCCCCGCACAGCCATTCCAGCCCAGGGTCTGAGGGGGGGGCTCGGGTGCGAAGGATGCTGCTCCCTGGCTGGGGCAGAAGTTGTCTCCACTTGGAAACCCCGTCCAGCTGTCAGTGTCCAGGGTGCCCAAAGGCACACCCAGTTCCCAGAGTGGCAGCTCTTGGGAACCCACCGCTCACTTCCTAGCAGACACCTTTAACTCTTGGTCTCCTCACACAGCCCACCCAGTGGGGGTCACGGAGGCCTAGTAATGTGGTTTCCATGGGAATGCAACTGGAGAGTTAACCAGAGGCCACGGCCTTGACCTTGGCAGTGAAGGCAGCCAGACCCCGTGCCTTTGGTGTGGCTGCAAATCCCAGGAGCCCGTCTGCACCTGGCTGCTCAGTGGTCAGCCCCCCTCCTCCCTCCCCTTCCCCCAGCCACAGCCCTGGTGTGTCACCCCTGCTCAGCCCCAGATGACGTGGACACCCTTCCTTACTGCAGCTATGTCCACGACAGTAGCCATAGGGAGGCCTCCGGGGACAGCCGTGCAGGTGTCCCCAGCCCCGGGCCCCACCTCCTATTCCCATGTCCCTCCCCACATCTGCACGCATCCCTTCGGATGTCTGTATCTGCAGCAGAGGTCCAGCCCCTCCATCTGGGTGGCCGAGGGATTCCCACGCTGAGCACCCCTGCCTTCCGGAGGCAGATGGCCCAGTCCTCCCCAGTACAAACCACGGCGGGCCCAGGAGTGGCCAGCTTTCTCAGGGACACGTCGGCACTAGAGGCCTGCCACCGGTTTCAGGACTGAAAGTTGTTGGCAGCCAGCCCTCGGCCTGGGGCCTCGCCAGAACCCCTCCTTTCCAGCAGGGCACGTCTGGTGCTCTGGCCCTGCTCTGGCTGAATGGACCTGAGCAGACCTTCTCCAGCTAGATACCTGGCCGGAAGCCTCCACAGGCTTCCCGGGGCTGACAGCACTGGCCCGGCCCCCTCCCCAGACCCCCAGCACTGGCCATGACAACTCCATCCTCCCAGCGGCCAGGGTCACCGGCCCTGTGTCTCCTGCTGCGCGGCCGTGCTCCGGGCCCCGCTGTCCCTGCATTGGTCTGCTCTCCCTGACTCCTGGGTCTGAGTGGAACCCACAGGCTCCCATGGTCCACAGCGTGACCTACCCCCACCTCTGCTATCCCCTGCTGTCCTGGACCCCAGCTACCAGTGCCCACTCGGGGCCAGCACTGCTAGGGATCCTGCCTGCAGCCCCTCCCCAGGGCCACCCTCTCCATGCCTGCACCCGGTGTGGCCCTGGGACTGCCCAGTCCCCATTCTCCCTGAAGATGTCCCCTCCCCTCATTGCGTGCTGCCATTTGCTGTGGTCCAGGCACCCAATAGGTGCTCAGTACAGATGTGCTGAGTGAAGAGCTTTAATTGGGTAACACCCCCCCCCATGTCCAGACATAGTCCAGTGGGCCTGGGGATCCACGTGGAGGGGTCCCTTGTGCATTTCATGGGCTGGAACCAGGGCATTGGTTGGGGCTGTCCCTGCTCTTTCCCATGGGGACCAAGTCAGCCTCTGTGAAAGCGGGTGGAATGGGGTACCCGGGGCCAGCAGAGGTCTTGGGAGGGCCTGGAAGGACCAGGGGCCAAGGGCAGACCCTGGGGTCTCTTCCCTGGTCCCTGCTCCTCCCCCCAAATTTTCGAATTCAGCGGTGCCTACCTCTGCTTGTGCTGTGGGAGCTTCTAAGGGGCAGCTGGGAGGCTTCACAGAGATGTCAGGACAGCTGGGGGGCACCCTGGATCCAGCCCCCAGATGATGCATGGGGGCCGACATCACAGCAAAGCAGCTGGAGGCCAGGGAGGGTTCCTCTGGGTCGGGAAGGGCCGTGGGCAGCTGGAGTTGGATCCTGAAGGAGAGCTTGGAGGTGGCCAAGGGGTCAGGCCATGCCCCTGGCCCTGACCCTGCCAGTGTAGCCCTGTCCCACCCTGTCCCTGAGAGGAGGGTCCTGGCTCTGTTGTCACATTCTCCCGATGTGGATCCTTGGCGGCCAAAGCAGAGCCGGCCCTTAGCACAGAGAATGCTAGTGGACAAAGGAAGGGGTGGCCCAGGGAGGAATGGACCAGAACAGCTGGCGAGGGGCAGCAGGGGCTCCCAGGGCTCCAGACTGCAGTCATGCTCTGGGATGGTCTGGGCGCAGGGTCCGCGGTGCCCCAGGAAAAGGAAGGGTCAGCAGAGCCGCCCAAGTGGGCAGGAGACAAAGGTTCTGGCTCCAGCATCATGTCTGTGTGGGTGAGGGACCCGGGACAGAGGATGGCCACCCCCGGAGCCTGGCTGGCCGGGGAACGCTGGTGAGAGCTCTGGGAGGCTAGGCGGGAGCTGCTCTGGGGCAGGCCCTGGCCCAGGGGCTGTGACACACGCCTGTTGCACAGGGCTGGGTCCTGCCACTGAGTCACAGGCCTGGGCTGCCACTTACTCAGGAGAGCAAGTCTGAGCAGGGCAGGCAGGAAGGGCCCAGGCTGCGGCCAGCCCTCTGTGACGCTCACGTCCTTGGCCCATGGACCCACCCGCTGCCCCGTCTCCAGAAGGCATCGTTCCTCCCCACCCTGAGCCCAGAGCTGCTTGGGCGGGGGCGGGAGGGGGCTGCCGTGGCCCAGGCCTGTCCACTCCCTACAGCTCTCTGTCTTCCCCGGGGCCCGTCTGCGGCTGGACGGGAGAAGGCTGGGCTCCTGAACCTGGGTGGGGTCACAGGTCCTTTAACGCTCCAGACACATGCTGGTTAAGGGGGCCAATCCCTGCCTTTCTGCACGCCTCAAGTCTCAGGCGGAGGCCAGTCCCCCCCATCATGTCTGGGCCCTGCAGCCTGGCACTGGGGCCATGGGGACCCAGTGACAAGCAGGGGATGGAGTGGAGCCCCGCCAGCCCTAGCAGAGCAGCTGCTAAAACGCCTGAAGGGCTGTGCTGTGTGGACCCTCGGACCTCCAGAGGGCAGCCTCTTCGGGACCTCCGCCGCGTGGCTCCGCCCCCGCTGGACCTGCCTGAATGGGACAGGCCCCGAGCAGCCCCGCTGTGGGGCAGGGGGTGACCCTGCAGGCCAGGTGCCCGACGCCGGCGTGCGGGGAGGCCCAGGCAAAAGGCCCTCCTGCCACCTCCTTGAGTTGCTACTGAGCGGTCGGGCCGGACGCCGTCAGAGAGGGTGCCCGCCTCCGCCGGCAGGCCCGGACTTACCCCAGGGAGGCCGCGTGGAGGTGTGTCCAGAGGCGCTGGGTGCGGCGGGGTCGGGGGACTTTTGAGGCCACAGAGCAGCTGGGAAGCCCAGACTCCTGACCTCCGTGGTCATCCCCACTTTTGCTTGTAGGCCTGGGAACCAGGGAGGGATCTGTCTTCTCCTCCACCAGCAAGGCTGGGGAAACTGAGGCCCAGGGACAGGTAGTCAGTGGAGCAGGACCTGGTGTCCCTGGGGGCTGCACTCCTCCTCCGGCCTGTCAGCTGTGGGCTGTGGGCTCAGGGCTCCGCTTGTCCCCCACGGGCACCTGAGGGTCCTCAGTCCCAGGATCACCAAGGACGTGCCTAAGATAGGACAGGGCTCCCGCCCACCCTTGGCCAGACCAGGGCCCCAGAGTCCTGCCTGCAGAATCCACCCTGGGGTGAGCCAGGGAGCTCAGGAAGGGAGCTGAGGCCCAGGGTGCGGCCGAGCACACAGCATCCCCACCCCGAGCTGGTCCCTGGGGACTCCATCTGGAAGACACCTTTCTGCCCTCCAGGGGCCCTGCTGGGACACATGACAGGGCAGGGACCCACCCCAGGGTCTACAAGCTTCCCAGGTAGTTTAAGGCAGCCCAGAGGCTCCGGGCCAGGGGGTCAGGGGAGTGGAGGGATGGGGAGCTTGGAGCCAGATGCCCAGCTGACCACCGAATGGCCTATAAGAGGGGCAGGTGGCGGGGCACTTGGCCTTGAGGTGTGTGTGACGGGGAAGGAAGGTGTCGAGGGGTGCCTGCAACCTGGAGGAGATGCTGGGAAAGACTCGGAGTTTGTGAGGGTGAAGACGTGGCCCGAGGCAGCAGTCAGGAAGACAAGTAGGTGGTCAGGATGGGAGGGCCTGGGGGTGAGGGGAGCCAGAAGCCAGGCTTGGGCCCCGGCCCCACTCCGGCCTTCGAGCCACGGCCTGCGGAGAAGGCCCGCAGCGAGGTCTGCGGTAGAGGCCTGAATGCCCGGGGAGGGGCCTTCCCCTGAGGGCCTGCCCCTTGGCCTAAGACTGAGCCGTGCACACAGCCCCGCCAGGAGGAAGCAGGCTAGGGTGGGTTGGGGACCTCAGCGGGTGGCTGAACTCTGTTCCTGAGCCAGCGTGGGGAAATGGGGGTCACGGGAAAGCCTGACGGGCATGGGTGACCCCACCCAGGGCCCCTACCTTTGCTCTCTCCCCTTGCACCCACCTCTGTGACTCGTGCCCGAAGCCCCTTTGGCTGGCCCCCCCCTCACTGTGAGGCACCTCTGTGAGGGCTCCCCTCTGTTCTGGGTGACCCTGGGGCAATGAGGGTCTGGGGGCTTTTGCTTCATGGAGCTGCAGGTCAGCGCTCTGAAAACAGCTGTGTTGGGGGGCAGACCGGCCCAGGGCACCGAGGTCATGGATCACCTGTGTCTGTATGACGAGGGTGGGGTGCTTGCAGGGCTGCAGAGCCCAGGGCAGGGCAGACGGTGACAGTCTCTCTCTTCTCCTTGTGACAGGAGGCGGGGCCAGAGGCAGCCAGGGCCTCCCGGTCAACACCATCATCGATGTGGACTGTGTCGCAGGCATGGCCCCCGGGCGGGGCAGCAGCGTCCCCAGGGTGCGGACAGGCCCCCAGAGGTCTCGGGCCAGTGGGGCCCTGACATCAGACGTCCCTAGCCTGAGTCCTGTCGCAGGTGGGCCCGCCAAGCCCAAGGCCAGCCCACACCACGCCACCTTCGTCTGAGGCCGCCTGAAGCCCCGCCCCCACCAGCTGTCCCTCCTGACCCTACATGGGCGCTGCCCCACCTGGACACGTGTGGACGCCCGTGATCTCGTGGGGACAGCCCCAAGTCATCTTGAGGGCCTTGGAGGGGCCACCTTGGCCACCCTGGCTTCCGGAGCCAAACCAGGAGAGGGCAGGGTGGCCCGGCCTCGGACACTCACCACAGCTGGCTCCGAGGGCTCCTCGGACCCTGTCTCCTCCTGCCTCCAGCCTTCCCTCAATAAATCAACTTTGGGGACCCCCCGAGTGTCAGCCTCGTGCTGGGTGCTGGGGCACAGACCCTGCCCTCAGGGAGCATATCAGGAGAGGGGTCGGGGAGGCGACGGCTCCCGGTCCTGAGGTCAAGGATGGGCAAAGAGAAGGAAGACAGTCTCGTGGGGCTCAGGCTGTGGTGCCCTGGAGGGTGAGAGGACGTGGCCACATGGGCTTCGTGCTGTGCCCGACAAGTCAGTGCAGGGCCCTCGGGGGCAGGGGTGGCTGCCGGGGGGGCAGGTCTCGGCCGGGAGGCCGAGAGCCACGCTGCGCCCTGTGCTCTCCTGCCCGGGCTCCAGGGTGCTGCAGGCCCTGTGCGTGGCCTCATTTAGACGGTGCTGTGGCAGGGCTTGTCCGTCTGTCCGTCCGTGGAGGGGCCCTCGCTGAGGCCCTGGTGGTGTCGGGCCCCGAGGCTGTGCCGAGTGTGGTCACAGAGCGCCGGAGCCTCGTCAGGAGGGCACGTGGCCAGCCAGGCCGTGGGGGCAGGGCCGCTGTGGGCTGTTGGCCGAAGCAGGTCCAGGCGGCCAGCGATCCAGTTCGTCTTGGTGGAGCCCCAACATCAAGCAGCTGAGCGGTGAGGGACCCTGCACCCCTCTCTCCGCAGAGCTGCTGGGAAGGGCCCAACCTTTGAGGACTCGGCAAGGCCACTGGGGTGATTCTGGAATCTCCTAGGGAGCAGTGCTCTGGGAGGGGCCCATCACCCACTGTGCCCAGCACCCATCATGTCCCTGGCACCCACTGTGCTTCCCTCCCTGGACCTGAGGCTCATGTCCCCCAAAACCCACACCCCCCGATGCTCGTGCCCTTGGACCCTGCACCCACCACGCACCTCCCCATCCCCCCACCCAGCATACTACCACGTCTGCTCCTGACGCTCATGCCCCCCAACCTTGCACCCACGACCCACCAAGCTGGGTGCCCCCTCAGTTTCCACTTTCCCTCCTTTTGCGCAAATGACAGAACGGGGGCCCAGAGAGAGTGGTTTGGGGGTACACGGTGAGGTGGCCTTAGTGCCAGGGGTCCCTCGAGCAGAGTGAGGGTCAGCCCTCGTCTTCTGCCCCCGTGGGCAGCTGAGCTGACGCTGGGGGAACCTGTGCTCAGAAATTGCAGAAGAGCTTCCCCTGGCAGCTCGGCCCGCGGCCCCCAGGCACGCTTTCAGGGCTCGTGGGGGTGGGGCAGACCTACTGCAATTGTGTCCAAGGGGCCGTGCCCCCACCCCAGGTCCCAGATGGAGAGAGCAAGGTACATGCAGACCTGGGCAGGACCCCACGCCAGGTTTCTGTGGCCCTTGGTGGGCCCGGGTGCCTGGCTGGGGCTCTTCTGAGGACCAGCCAGGGCTTGCGATGGGGTGTGGGCAGCCCCGGCCAGAGGCAGGGACAGCACATGTCATCCAAGTGTGAGAGGGGAAGCCCAGGGCTGAGGGAGTCTGGGGGTGGGAAGGCTTCCTGGAGGAGGTGTCCAAGGGGGTCCTCCCAAGGGGAAGGGGACATTCTTGGGCACCCTGCAGTTAGGGCAGGTGGACTGGCAGCTCTGGGGCTGCCCACCTCCCCAGGCTTATCCTGGGTGGGGCCAAGCTGAAGTGCTGGGAGCGGCAGGGCTCCCCATCCTGGGGTCAGTGTCGGTAACGCTCAGCCCAGTGCACACAAAGCTCCCCACCGCGCCTGGCCTTTTGCTGGCTGTGGGGCTCGCACCCACCTGCCAGGCCTGGGAGACGCAGCGCTCATAGCCACTCCGGTTAGCATAGTTCACAGACAGTGGCCAGCCCTGTGGAGCGGTGGGGGCCGGAAGCCGGGGCCACAAGTCCAAGCCCCCACAGGTAGTGTGTCCGGCAAGACTTCCTGGAGGAGGCTTCTAAGCTGAGACCCAGGGACACTGTCAGGTCCAGGGCCAGTGTGGCTGATGCCAGAGGGCACAGCTGGACCAGGTGGGGTGAGCTGGGCCGCAGATGTGAGGGATATGTGGGCCCGGCATTGGAGGCTGCCAGAGTTAATCATTTCCAGGTGGCCTTGACCCCCCACCTGCCCTGGTTGCTCTGTTTCTGCCTCCTGCTGCCCCTTACGCCAGCCCAGGAGGAGCCATGGGGCGCTGGGCCCGGGGTCCCAGCCTTTGCGCCCCGCCGGGAATGGCCCTGCTGCTGCTGCTGCTGCTGCTGGTGGCTCGCGGGGCTCAGCCCCTGGCTGGCAGGGTGAGCGCTGACCCCATGGCGCTGTGACCATGGGCTCCCTGTGCCCACTCTGGGTCCTGGGGCCGGGGCCAGGGAGGGCTGTGGAGTGGGTGAGGGGCCCAGTGCACTGACAGCTGGCTTTCTGGCCTTCAGTGGGCAGACGTCTGGGCATGCTGGGCTGGCCTGGGGGACAGGAGGCCTGGGGGACAGGAGGCTTGGGGATCTGACCTGCTGGGCCCCCACCTGGGAGCATGAGGGCCACTCCCCTCTCTCTGGGCCTATTTTGGGTCCCATTGTTTGGGGGGGTGGGGGGACCTCGGAGGCCTCATGGCTGCTCTCGTCCATCCCCCAGAACAGATCCCCAGGATTGGAGGCTGGAAGACAACCAGCCCACCCTGTCTAACCCCGCGGGCTCGGCGGGAGGGGATGGGGCCCAGCTGAGGCCTCAGGACAGCCAGTGGCCAGGGTCCCCTTGGTTTCTACTCTAAGACCTTAGGGCCCCAATATGGCAACTGTGGTTGGGGACGGCGACCAGCTCAGCCGGCGGGGCCTGAGTGTGAAGGGGGCCATCCCACACTGACACCATCACAGCCCTCTTGGCTCCTCCTAGAACCTCACAGAACCCCCAGAACCTAACGCCACAGTGACCCCTGGGACCCCCACGATCCCTGTAACCTCCGTGACCCCTGGGACCCCAGCCACGAGTGCTCCAGAGGCACAGGGACCCCGTGGTAGGGGGCTCACCCCCCCGCCCAGGGCAGCTCCCTCCAGCAGCAGCCCTGGGGGCCCAGGTGGGTCAGGAGAGCTTCCCGGAAGTGGAGGCGGCGGGCTACACCTGGGCGGGTGGGTCGGGAGGATCTCAGGCGGCTGCTGGGGAGCGGGGTGGGCGATGTGGGGTCAGGAGGTGCCCAGCACGGGAGCCCCTTGATCCCCTCCCCTCCCTCCGCAGTGCTCACAGAGGACGGGCGGCCCTGCAGGCTCCCCTTCCGCTATGGCGGCCGCATGTTCCACTCCTGCACGTCGGAGGGAAGCGCCCACAGGAAGTGGTGGGTCCCAGCTGGGAGGGGGGGAGGCCTGCGGGCACAGAGCACCAGCCCCCCCCCCAGGTCCCCACGGCCCCTGTCCACCCTCCACCCTCCCTACTCCAGCCTGAGCCCCTACACAGCAGGGAAGGGAGGGGTGGGTGTGACTCAGGCAGAGCTCCAGAGTGGCCAGCAGGGCACCCTGCCAGAGGCGCGGGGCGGGGGGGGGGGGGGGGCGGGGGGGAAGGTCTCTGGGCTGGGACTCACCTGTCTCCTCACCCCCAGGTGTGCCACCACTCACAACTATGACCGCGACAGGGCCTGGGGCTATTGTGCACAGGTCTCTGTGCCCAGGGAGGGTCCAGGTGGGTGCTGGCGGCGGGGGGGTGGGGGGGTGGGGGGTGGGGGGGTGCTGGTTCTGGGGTGGGGTGTGTCTAAGGGAATGCTAGGGTCAACCTGCTGATGGGGGTGGGAGCCAAGGGGACAGAGCTGACCTGGGACAGCGGGTCCTGCTTAGAGTGCAGGAGGGGACTTTGGGGTCCACCCCACTGCAGCGCTGGGGACCTGGGAAGGGACAGAGGAGTCATCAGCCCAGGGGGCAGCAGGAGTGCAGAGGGTGGAGCCCCTCCCAGGCAGGACCCTGCTTCTCCAGGAGCCACAGGGCTGCCTCGGTCATTGCTGGGACCAAGGCGCCCCCTGGTGGTCGGCTGGGCCCTGTGGCTGCACAGGTAGAGCCCTGAACAGAGATGAGGGCCCATAGGGTCTGCAGGGGGGCTGCTGACAGCCCCACCCACAAGGATCCCAGGGCACACAGGAGGGAACTGTGCTGCCTGATGAGGGACTGGGCTTCCAGGTACAGACCCAGACGCCCGCTTGCCCAGGGTCTGTGTGCTGGGTGGGGGTGCTGGGACGACAGGGAAGGCCTGCACCCCAAGGAACCCAGAGGGGCAGCCTGAAGGCAGGAGGCCCGATGGAGGCACTGTGGGCCTTGGCAAGCAGACGGGGCCTGGGAGAGACATGCTGACAGGCCGTGTTCTCTTACATCTGTCCCCCGTTCCTCCGCGTGTCCCCAGCTGCCCCAGATCCCTGCGCCTCCAGCCCGTGCCTCAACGGGGGCTCGTGCTCCAACACCCAGGACCCCGAGTCCTACCACTGCACCTGCCCCACGGCTTTCACAGGCAAGGACTGCGGCACAGGTGCGCAGGGCCACGGGGGCGCCCGGGGCCGGGCCAGGTCCTGGCAGGATGGGCGGGGGAAGTGCCTGCCCGAGGACAGCGATGTGAGGGTGCTCCGCGACCCCCAGAAAAATGCTTCGACGAGACGCGCTACGAGCACCTGGAGGTGGGCGACCGCTGGGCCCGAGTGAGCCAGGGCCAAGTGGAGCAGTGTGAGTGTACTGGGGGCCAGATCCGCTGCGAGGGCGCCCGCCACACAGGTACGCTATGGCCGGGGGAGGGGCTGGCCCGGGGTCCCCCAGCCGCAGGCACCAGGCGGACTGGCCCCGAGCCCGCCCTCACGCGGCTGGCATCCTCAAGGCCTGAGGCCTAGCTTCTGAGCCCTCCCCCCAGCTTGCCTGAGCAGCCCGTGCCTGAACGGGGGCACCTGCCACCTCATCGTGGCCACTGGGACCACCGTATGCTCCTGCCCCCCAGGCCACGCTGGGCGGCTCTGCAACGTCGGTGAGTGGCCACCTCCTGGCCCTGGGCCCCAGGGCCAGCGTCAGTGCAGACACAGCCTCGGGTCCGGGCTCACCACACCCCGTGCTGCCCACAGTGCCCACCCAGCGCTGCTTCGTGGGGAACGGCACCGACTATCGAGGCGTGGCCAGCATGGCGGCCTCCGGCCTCAGCTGCCTGGCCTGGAACTCGGACCTGCTCTACCAGGAGCTGCACGTGGACTCCGTGGGCGCCGCGGCCCTGCTCGGCCTGGGCCCTCACGCCTACTGCCGGTCAGCACTGGCCTGGCCTGCCCCAGGCTGCCTCATCCAGGGTGGGCAGGCTCTGTCCCGGGGCGGAAGTCAGGCCCACAGGGCCCGAGGCCACGGTGCCCATCTGCAGAATCAGCCAAACGCTGCTGGGAAGGGGGTGTCAGGAGCCCCACCCTGCCGGGTTCTCCCATCTGCCCCGGCCCCGGCCCACCTGCCTCTCCATGCACCCCAGGAACCCAGACAAGGACGAGAGGCCCTGGTGCTACGTGGTGAAGGACAGCGCGCTCTCCTGGGAGTACTGCCGCCTGGTGGCCTGTGGTGCGCGAATGTGCAGCAGGGGGCGTGAGGATCGAGCAGGGGCAGCCTGGCCCCAGTCCCACGGGGGTCACAGCAATTTTCCCTGTGGTCCTCCCTCTTTGGAGGACAACGGCCCCCTCTGAGAGACGGGGAAACTGAGGCTCCCTGGAGCAGAGCTCACCCAAAGCCATGTGATGGGCTGGCACCTGGGGTCAGAGCAGGCCAGCAGGTCACAGGTCCTCTGGGTGGCTCCCACCCAGCCTGAGCCGAGACAGGAAAGTGTCAGTTAGGGGTGAATAATGGGGGTGGGAGGTACAGCAGGTTCCCCTGGAGTCAGACCCTGGAGGTGGGAAGCTCCAGGAGAGCAGCCTGCCCTCGGGCCCCTGTGCCCGCAGGGCCACCTGACTGGCCTGGGCTCTGAGGTCCCGGGCAGCTGGGAGGGACAGGAACCCCTGCCAGGCGTGCCACACCACTGTGGTACCCACAGAGCCTTGCGACTGACGGGGTCTTGTTCTCCCCATTGTATAGAAGAGGAAACTGAGGCTCAGTTGATTGTGTGCCTGTGAGGGCAAAGGGGGCTGAGCCCTGGGCCCTTTTCCATGTGAGCTGCCTGGGGTGGGGCGGGTGGTGGGTGAGGGTGGCAGCCAGGACCCACTCTGGGCGGGGGTGTGACCCGGTGACCTGTGCCCCCAGAATCCCTTGCCAGAATCCCGCCCCTGCCCGCTGAGGTCCTGCTGAGCCGGGCTGAGCCTGCCCCAGTGGGACGCCAGGCCTGTGGCAAGAGGCACAAGAAAAGGAGCTTTCTCCGGCCACGCATCATCGGCGGCTCATCTTCCCTGCCCGGCTCCCACCCCTGGCTGGCCGCCGTCTACATCGGGAGCAACTTCTGTGCAGGGAGTCTTGTCCACACCTGCTGGGTGGTGTCCGCGGCCCACTGCTTCTCCAACAGGTGAGTGGCTTGGTCCACGCCCCCCGCTGCATGTTACAGCCCATCCACTTGCCCAGCCCCCCACCTGGCCATACACCCACCATCCCTTCCACACCTCTCCCCCACCCACTCCCCCATGCCCCATCTACCCTCCATTGCCACCCTCCCATCCACCCATCTGCCTGTCCTCACACACTGTGTTCCCACATGTCCCCACCTACACCTATAACCCCCAGCTTTGGTCCCTCGTTTTCCCATGGCCCCACTGACTCTAGGGCGGGGGGTGGCGGGGGTTGGTGTTCAGCTTGGTGCTGGGCCTGGAAGCTGAGGCGACCAGCCCCACCCCTGCCCCGGGTCACGGCCCAGCCCTGCCAGGACAGTTCTGGGCTGGGGGGGTGGGGGGGCAGAGGGGTTGGGGGGTGATGGGCATGCCCTTATCTGGGAAGATCCCACCCCCCCAGACCCCAGATTGCGCAGGTGGGGGCGCCTTACCCCCGCCCCCCAGCACGGACTCCGAGGCCCCGCCCACTCCGTGAGCTAAGCTTCCTGTGAGAAGGCAGGCTTGGGCAGGCAGCTAAGGGAGTGGGGGTCGGGGATGCAAGGCCCACCACCACACACCCAGAGGAGGCAGCCAACTCACAGCAGGAAAGGCCAGGCCCTCCTCTGCCTCCACCTGCTGGCATGGGAACAAGGTTCCCCGTGTGGGAGTCCAGACAGGCAGCATCCCCCTGGGAGTCCACTGGGAGAGGATGGGCCTGACAGTAGCATCCTAGGGATCAGGGGCTGGAGGGTTGGCAGCGTGAGTCTGGCCTTGAGCCTCACTGGGCACCCAGGGACTACAGCATGGGGGGCGGGCAGTGGGCGCAAGGCCTGCCCTGTGCGAAGCTGTGACCTGTGGTAGGATCGCCGCTGGTCCTGGGAAATAGGACCTTTGAGGCCTCCCTGTATGGAAAGAGATTGGGTGGGGGTTTAAGAGGCTGGAGGAGGGGAGCCGGTACCCACTCCTCACATCTAGGCCAGGACTGGGGGAGTGAGGCAGGGGCGCTGGAGGTGAATGGTGGACTCCCAGGTGGCCCCCCCAGGAGGGGCATGCTCCTTTGGCAAAGGAGCAAAAGGGGCAAAAGACAGAACTGGGGGCCCAAAGCCGATGGACAGCCCGCCCCGCCCTGCCCTGCCTCACACTCAGCAATCTGGTCCTCCCCCCGTCCATGGAGGCCTGGTTGTTTCAAGCCCTGAGTTCACTGGCCGTCCCCCTGAGAGCCTACCTGAGCGAGATCCATGTGTCCCCATCTCTGGCCCTGGACTTGGGTTGCTGACCCTGACCAAAGGCCAGGCACCAAGCCCCACTGTGTGCTGAGCTGGCTGGCTGCCCCTGGTGTAGGAGCCCATTTTCCAGAAGGGCCTAAGGCCTGGGAGGGCCTAGGGGCCGAGGTCCCACAGTGGCCTGGAGCTGGAGTCCAATGAAGGAGGCCCAAGCCAGGCTGGGGGTTACCCCCTTCAACAGGAGCTGGGAAAACAGAGGCCCAGAGTGGGGACAGAGAGCCTGACCGTGGGGGCCCAGGGCCTGTGCCCAGCAGAAGTGAGGGGCTGGATCTGGGGGACCTAGGCTAGATAGGAGCTGGGTCAGGGCCACTAGGCAGGGCTGGGGTCTCCACCCACTCAGGCCCCAATCAGCATGGTCCCCACCTGCATGAAGCCCCCAGAGGTTACTAAAGGGGATGCATTAGAGATGGCACAGCCTAAGATCGTGTGTGTGTGTGTGTGTGTGTGTGTGTGTGTGTGTGGCCATAGCCCACCACTCCCCCCGCCTCACCCAGGCCTCTCCGCAGGGATCCCGGGGACCTGCCTGTTTCTGCGGCTATCTCCAGAATGCTTGAGCCGCAGCGGGTGGTGGGGCAGAGCATGAGGAGGCGGGGCCAGAGGGGAGAGCCTGAGGGGAGGGGGGTCTGTGGCGGGGGGCTCGGGGCGGGGCCTGAGGGGAGGGGAGGGACCTGTGGGGAGGGGAGGGACCTGTGGGAGGGACCCGATGGGAGGGGCTTGTGGGGGAAGGGCGGGGCCCAAGGGGAGGGCCTGGGTCCTGCTGCCACCAGCAGCCCTGCACAGCCCCCGCAGGGAAAGTGTCTTAGTGGTCCTGGGCCAACACTTCTTCAACCAAACAACGGACGTAACACAGACGTTTGGCATCGAGAAATACATCCCGTACCCCATGTACTCAGTGTTCAACCCCAGTGACCATGACCTGGGTAAGGCTTGGGACATGTTGGGATACAACAGGGCCAGGGATGTGTGTGTGCTTTGCACACCCCAGGCCAGAGCCAGGAGAGAGGCAGGGGTAGGCATCAGGCCGACCTGGGGAGAGGGGAAGAGGGGAAGGGAGGGAAGGGGCAGGAAAGGAGAGACAGAGGGGGAAGGGCAAGGCGGAGGGGAGGGCAGCCAGGGAACCTGGTAAGGCAGAGTGGCCTTGGCCTGGCGGGAGGAAGACCTGGCTGGCCAGCCTTGCCGAGCCCTGGGCCAGCTCTCCTGCTCCAACCCGGGTCTCCCAGGCCACAGCCCCTCTGCCCCTGCATGGACCCCCATGGCCTGGGCTGATCTCTGGTCTCTCTCTTGGCCAGTCTTGATCCGGCTGAAGAAGAAGGGGGACCGCTGTGCCGTCCGCTCCCAGTTCGTCCAGCCTATCTGCCTGCCTGAGCCCAGCAGCCCCTTCCCCGCTGGACACAAGTGCCAGATTGCGGGCTGGGGCCACCAGGACGAGAGTGAGTGGGGGAGGGGGCACCGTGTCCAGGGGAGCCGGGGCCAGCCCCAGGGAGCCGCGCCCAGCCTGAGCGCACCCCGTCCGCAGATGTGAGTGGCTACTCCAGCTCCCTGCGGGAGGCGCTGGTCCCCCTGGTCGCAGACCACAAGTGCAGCAGCCCGGAGGTGTATGGGGCCGACATCAGCCCCAACATGCTGTGTGCCGGCTACTTCGACTGCAAGTCCGATGCCTGCCAGGTGAGCCAGGGCCGAGCCCCAAATCGCAAGACTGCCTGCCCCCCGTCCCCCGCAGGGGGAGCTCAGAGCTGAGAGAGACCGTGACCCACAGAGCCTGCGGGGAGCCAGGACAGAGAGCTGCCCCCGGGATGGGGACCCACCTCTTCCGGAGGCCGTCCTGGCCACTGCTGCAAAGCCCTCCCAGCAGGGGAGAGGAGCCCCTCTCACATGATGGGGAGACCGAGGCCCAGGGAGGGGTGGGGTCTCAAAGCCTGGACATGTCCAGCCGAGGATAGGGCTGTCCACGTGACACCAAAGGCCAAAGCCCTTTACAGCTAGAGTTCGTCCAAGTGGGTTCAGTCGATCAGCCAGTCCCAAGAGCTAGCATTTATCAGGGGCTCCGCAAGCACCATCTTTAGGCTGCAAGTCAACCCTGAGATGGAGGGGCTGCTTTACTTCCCATTTTATAGGTGGGGAAACTGAGGCCCGGAGCGGTCCTATCACTCTTCCCAGGTCACACAACTCAGAAGTGGCAAGGGGGTTTGACACTGGACCACAGGAACATAATAAGCACCTTTGGGGGAAGTCAAGGCTGGCTTTCTGGACGAGGGGGCATTTGTACTTGTTTTGAGGCATGAATAGGAGTCTGCTAGGGGGCTAGGAGGGCATTTCAAGTGGGAAGATTAGCCCAGAACACAGGGACCACCTGGTCCACAAAGGGTGTGTGCTGGTGGGTGGTGGGTGGTGGGGAGCCAGGTTGGGGAGCACGTCCCTGGTCACAGAGCTGAGAGGAGTCTATGGGAAAGCTTTGGGAACTGCAATGACCGGTCAGACGGTCAGACGCTGTCACAGCAGCCCTGGAATGAGAGGAATTCGTGTCTAGGAGGCCGGGGGAAGGTGGGATAGAGCCTTTACTTGGAAATACCTTTGTCATCGGTCCCCCCAGGGTGTCAGGAAGTCTGTGTTGGGAGCTCCTGGGGAGTCCTCATCAAAGGGGACACCTGAGACTCTTCGGGGACATTTTCGGGGTTGGGGTGAAGGAGGCGGAGCAGGAGTGGGTGGTGGGGTGTTTCCCGGCTGCTGAGGAGCTGAGCCAGTGCCTGGCTCTGACCAGCAGCCCTGCCGCAGGGGGACTCGGGCGGGCCCCTGGCCTGTGAGAAGAATGGCGTGGCCTACCTGTATGGCATCATCAGCTGGGGCGATGGCTGTGGGAGGCTTAATAAACCCGGTGTCTACACCCGGGTGGCCAAGTACGTGGACTGGATCAAAGACCGGATATGGCCCCCTAAGCGGCCGGTGGATCCCTCCTGAGACAGCCCCCACCTCTGGGTTGGGCATCCTGCCTCTGCACCGTTCCCAGACTCGTAACAATAAAGATGCTTCCAGGAACCCAGCCCACACTGCCCACGCCTCTGCATACCTCCCCCCAGCCTTCCCCGGGCCAGGACCCAGGCCCACATTTGTAGGGGGTATGGCTTGGGGCCAGGGGTCCCGGGGCCAGCTGCCCATCTTCCCTTTCTCAGAGAAGAAGGGAGCCTGCAGCCCCAAGGGAGGGTCTGGCCTCAAGGCCCTGGGGATCAGGACAGGGCACTTAGTGGACCCTCTCCAGAACCCCAGCTGTCTCTAGCCTACCCACCTCGGGCCACCTGCAGGCAGCTGGGGCTGAAGCCCAGACATCCTGGTTGTCCCAGGGCAGGGTCCGAGTCAAGCAGCGCAGTGAACATGAAGAGTTTAGACAGGTTACGTGGAGATACCTACTGGCCCTCATTTTGCTTCGAGAAAGCGCCCTGACTGCTGCAGTCCCTTAGGAGGGGACTATTAGGGGGCTATTTCCTAGGAGGAAGGCCAGAGATGCCCTGTCGAAGAAACCAGCAGGCCCAGATGTCAGGGGCGTGGAGGGCAGTGGGCCGCTACTGGAATCTATCTCTCGGAGCCATGTTGCTGCCCAGCCAGCTGGCCAGGACGCCTGGGGGAGGGAATCAGTGGTGCCTGGAAGTGCCCAGGATTCCCGGCAGAGGGAGTGGCAGCTGCAAAGGGCCTGAGGCAGCGGGGTGTGGCTTATCTGAGGAAGGGTGGCTGGAGACCGGAGAAGGCAAGGATGGGGGGTTGCTGCGGTCCGCAGTGAGTTACTGGGTGTGCCCCAGGGGTCCCTGATTGGGCTTCAGCAGGGTGGACATGCGATGACCCGTGTGGCCCGGAAGAGAGGCCTGGGGGTGCGGGGGTGGGCAGAGAGGTGCTGTCGACAGCACCCCGTGCCCAGCAGCGGTGCCTCGGGGAGCCGGGAGCCCTGGTCTCAGAGAGGCCCGAGATGGCCCCACACTGGGTCCATCCAGACCCACACCCACCCATCCTGCTCTGGGAAGGGGACCCTCCTCCCAGAGCTGCCCAGAGAGTGGGGGTCCTCCGCATAGTCTCCACCCACCTCTCCTGCTCCTCCCGGACCCCCAAAGCTGCCTCCTCTCCTGTCACCTCCACAGCCCACACCTCAGACCAGGTCTTCCTGCCTCTCTTTGAGGTGACAGGTCAGGACTTTCTCTAGGTCACTGCCCCTCCCACCTTGGAGCCTCCCCCAATCCCTGGGGTTGGACCCCACCTACCTCCAGCCCACCCCGCCTTGCTCCCCAGTCTGTGCTGTGGCCACTCTGGCCTCCCTCTGCCCTTGCTCATGCTGTTCCCACTGCTTCTAGAATGTTCTCTCTCATACTGCCCCTCCCCCCTTCACCCAGTGGAGCTCAGGCCACTCGTGGACGCCGTCCTGCGAGGCCAGTGTAGTGGGGTCCTTCTCTCTGGTCATTCTCTCCATCGGCACAGAGGCCATGGGCTTTGCCGGCTGCCTTGGCTCTTGGCCTGTCTCACTCTGGACCACATCCCGAAGCTGGACCGATGCAGCTGGAGCGATGGGGAGTCCCGCACTCAGCCGCCTGCTGCCACGGGCTCGCCGCTGCATCTGTTCCCCTACGGAGAGAGGAAGAGCACCGGCACCGCCTCCCCTACGGGCTCCTGCATGAGGCTCTGGGTGGCGGGTCCCCCTCGTAGAGGACGGCGCCCAGTCCTGGGAAGGCCCAGGCAGGTGTGCTGGGCCCCTCTCCCTATGGTGGGACTTGGAGCCCTCAGGCAGGCCCAAACGCTCTGCTGGAGCCCCACCACGCTGGTCCGAGCCCAGGCCACCGAGGCTGGTGCCGTGGCCAAAGGAGCGCAGGGACGGAGCAGCTGCTGCTCGGGAACGTGGGGCCTCCAGCGGCCCGGGCTCGGCCCCCGCGCCCATCACCCCCTGACTCTCCTCCCTGGGGGTGCTGCGTGCGAGTCTGTTAAAGAGGCGGCTCCGCTGAGAGGGTCTAGTGCGCGGGCCGGCCAGCACTGCCTGCGGCGAGCCGCGCTGTCGCTGTCGGCGTGAGCCCGGCCTCTTCAGCTGGCCCTCCACATGACACCGCGTCCCCGCGCTCTCCGCCTTGAGCTCCGCCCCGGACGCTGATCTTCACCGCCACCTGGCTCCTGGGCCGCTGGGTTTTTGAGGACACTGGGGAGCCCGGAGCAGGTCAGAGGAGGGAGGAGACTGACATTGGACATTGATTTCCCCGGCTCCCTCCGTTTGGGGCCACCTGTCTGTTATAGGCTGAACTGTGTCCTCCTAAAATTCCAATGTTGAAGTCCCAGCCCCCATGACCTCAGAACGTGGTCTTCTGAGGAGGGAGGGCCGTTGCGGAGGAGACCACATCGAGATGAGGCCGCGGCCCTGATGCAGTAGGGCTGTGTCCCTAGAAGGAGGGAAGTGTGGACACAGACACGCCCCCGGAAGTGCCACCAGGGATGGTGGCCATCGGCAGGCCAAGGGCAGAGGCCGGGAGCACGTTCTCGCTGGGCCTCGGGAGGAACCGGACCCGCCGGCCTCTCGGTCTTGGACTCTGGTCTCCAGCACGCTGAGCCCATCAGCTTCTGCTGGTCACGGCCCGTCGAGGAAGTGCTGTGCGCCCGGTCCCTTCACGGAAGGCCACTGCTCCTCCCAACATGGGAATGACCCTCTCCTCCTGGGGCCTAGAGGTGGTAACCCCTCCTCCTGTCCCGCCCAGGCCCCTGACTTAGCCCTGGTGGCTCCCTCCAAGACCACGTCTCCGAATTGTGCGGATACGGCGCCGGCACGTCCGGCCCCTGGCTGACACACGCCCTCTTAACTTTTTACAAGTGTTTTAGGATCTGTGTTTTGTGTGGGGTTTTACATTCTGTTTGTGAGTGAGATTGGCCTTTCTTACACTCTTTGAATGACTCTCAGAATGCGTTGGAGAGTATCCCTTCTTTATTATTCCCTGGAGGACTTGGTATAAAGCTGGCATGATCTGTCTTTGCAAGTTTGGTAGAATCCTCTCTCAAATGCACTGGGCCCCGTGTTCCCTTTACAGGACATTTTACTGCTGGTTCCGTGTGTTCATGGTGGCCGGCTCGAGGAGAAGTCTGTTTCTTGAGCCGGTTACAGAAGCTGTGCTTCTGTGAGTTGATGTGTCTGACGTTCGCAGTGGGCCGCAGGGCTGCTGATGGCCTTCCCCCATCACATGCCAGCCTCTTTCCCCTCTGTCAGCTGCTAGAAGGTTCTCCACGGCCTCCAGCCTGCAGTGCTGCTATAGCTGGTGGAGAGTCTGCTCTGAGTCTGCTCTCCACCAGCCATCTCTCGTCAATACCTTTTCCCTCTGGTGGCTTTTCCGACCCCCTTCTTTCCGACATGCCGTGGGGTCACCGTGATGGGTGCCGGCGTGGGCGCCCTCCCTTCCCCCACCCTGCTTGCTATCTGTGAGACTTTTTTTTTAAGATTTTATTTATTTATTTGACAGTGAGAGAGGGAACACGAGCAGGGGGAGTGGGAGAGGAAGAAGCAGGCTTCCAGCGGAGGAGCCTGACGTGCGGCTCGATGCCAGAACGCTGGGATCACGCCCTGGGCAGACGCTTAACGACTGAGCCACCCAGGCGCCCCGTGTCTGTGAGACTTCTTGTCCAGCTGGGAGGTGGCTGGTGCCCTTCCCGGTGGTGACCCAGGGATCCAACCTCCTTGTGTCTGGAACTTCCCATGTCCCACGAGGCTTGGAGTCCACCCCCGTCACTCTATCAGAACGCTCTGTCTGTGTCACGACTGACCCCCAGACCCAAGAGCCGCGTACAGAGCTCACCATTCTGTGGGTTGGCACCTTTCCCTGGGCTCGGCTGGCTGGTTCTTCTGGGCTGGGCTGGCTCCTTCCCATAGCTGGGGGCATCGGTGGGTCTTGCTTCTGCTCCTGGGGGCCAGCTGGCTGTTGGCTGGGGCCACACGGTGACTAGGCCACGTGTGGTTCCTCATCTATCGGGTTAGCCTAGGCTTGTTCATGTGGCGGAGGCCGGGCTCCCAGAGTGGCCGTGAGCGTTTCTCTTATGCTTCCTCTGTCAAAGCCGGCCAGATTCCAGGTGGAGAGGCGGACTCGGTCTCAGTGGGATGGGGTATAGGGCCTCATTTCCAGGGGTGTGGCTGCGGGGGTGTCACTGCCACCATCTTTTCACATGATCACCCCATTCTCTGTTGGGCTGTCCCGCTGGGGAGGAGACAACAGAAATTTATTTTCTCACTATTCCGGAGGCTGAAGCCACGCTGGTTTCTGGTGACTCTTCCTTCGAGACCGCAGACGGCCGCCTTCCCGCCGTGTCCTCACAGGGCCCTTGTCTGTGTGTGCCCCAAGAGAGGAGAGGTGGCCGTGTCTCCCCCTCTACGTGTAAGGCCGAAGTCCTGTGGGATCAGGACCCACCCTCGTGACCTCACTTAGCCTTGTGCGCCTCCTTAAAGACCCCACCTCCAGATACAGCCGCGTAGCCGCGTGGAGGGTTAGCTTCAGCCGTGAGTGTGCGGGGCGCACGACGCAGACTGTGCGACGTATGTGGGGGCTGGTGCCGGGCGCCCTCGGCTGGGCCTGGGAGTGGCGCTCATCCCTTCTGCCCACGCTCCACTGGCCGGACCTCCGTCCTGCAGCCCCCCAGCTGAGGGGTGCCGTGAAATGTGAGTGAGTGAGTGGGGTGGGGGGACGCGGGGCACAGTGTTTGCCTTGGGCAGGTGGTACGTGTTTTTCCCCAGCCGCACTGAGCACCTGGAAGCCCAAGATGAGGCAGCCGTCCCAGGTCCCCATCATCCCTGTGTTTGTGACCCAGGGTCATTTTCAGAGACCCCCACACACATGGTCTTACATGGGGGGGGGGGTCCATCATCGTAATGAGGCAAGAAGAGGAAACTAAGACGAGAAAGTCACATGATGGTTCAAGTTCACCAGGTGGTAAATGGCAGGTGGGGTGTCTGGTGGCAGGTGCTGTGGCTGCAGAGCCACTGATGGGACAGCGGTGCCCCGTGGCCACAGACTCTGGTAGCAGTGGCGGTGTCCCTGGCTGTGATGTCCAGCAGCGGCACCCCTGGCTGTGTGGTCAGGGGTGCAGCTGTCATTCATGGCCGTGGGCTGCTTGGAAGGTGCCAGCTGTGTCCCGTGGCTGCCGAGTCCAGCTGTGCGGTGGTGCGGGGCCGGCGTGGCATCCGGTCTCAGCAGCGTGGCCGTGCTTCCCTAGTGCCCTGCCTCCCACAGCTCCTGCTGGCTCCCCGGCCTCCCCTGGGTTCGACTAGAGGCCTGACGTGCTTCCAGCAAATTTCTTCCTGCTTCAGTGGCCAGAGTCCTTTCTGCCACTTGCCACCAGCAGCTCTGGCCGTAACAGCTGGGGAAACTCTTCGTGCCGCTGGGCTGCTCGAACGGCGTACCGGAGGCTGGGGGGCTGAGAAACAGACTTTGTTTCTTACAGGCCTGGAGGCCAGAAGTCTGAGATCAGGGTGCCGGCGTGGTCGCTTCCTGGCAGCGGACGGCCACCTTTTGGGGGTGCTCATGTGGCGGAGAGCACATCACTCGTGTCTCTTCTTACGAGGACATGGGACGGGCACTACCCACCCTCCTCGGCTCTCGATGAGGTTACATTAAAAATACCATGAGTCCAGATGCATTAACGCACCGAAACAACCGAACCTCGGAGCCCGGCCAGGCCCGCTGGCCACGGGCGCCGGACACTCACGATAGCCTCCAGGCGGCAGAATTGTCTAGCACGAAGCCTATTTTATAATGAAGCCTCGACCATCTCATGGGTCTCGCTGAAGGTGAGAACTGGAACAGTCGTGTGGGTGCAGGCGGTGGTCGCCAACCGAGTGCTCGCCAGGAGCTGCCGGCATCCCAGGGAACGCGCCGCAGATCGCCGCCGGGGAGGAGCAAGGTCAAAATCTGCACACAGTTAGTACTGTGTGCGCGTCGCTTCCCCGCCGTCCTACGGTTGAAAGATCATCAATTGAATCATCTGTCACTGGGTCCTGGGGCCTCCGCCCTCACGATCTAATCATGTCCCAGGGCCCCACCTCCCAACTCCATCCCTCTGGGGGTTGATCGCAGCACATGAACCTGGGGGGACACAGACATTCGGCCACAGCAGGAGCTGAGGAGCAGAGAGGCCCGAAGTCAGGGGTAGGAGCCAGGCAGGAAGCTCTCCCCGCCTTTCAGTGGCCTGGTGGGGGGAGGGGAGCTGTCTGTCTGAGCCCCGGCCACATTTTCTGGGGCCAGTGCGGGAGCAGGTGCAGCTGCCAGGCGTGGCAGGAGTCTGGGTCAGGGCCAGCGCTGGGGAATGCGGCAGGGCACTGCCCCTCCCTGCAGGGATGACTGAGTGCCAGGCGCCCGGGGCGGCGGATGTGTCTCTGGCCACAGCCCCCAGCCGCCATCCGTCTCCGGGCCGGCTGTCCCTCCCGCGCCAGCCCCTGGGGGCCTGAGCCGTGCAGGGGCATGAATGGGGCTCTGTGGCCAGGCAAGTGCTCTGCACGAGGCAGCTGGTGGCTGCACAGGTGATGTGGGGGTGGGGCAGTTGGGGGGGTGGGGGAGACAGAGCTGCTTTGGGCCTGCTGTGGCCCTGCTCCGCGTTAGGCCCCAGCAAGACGTGGCCGTGGCGCCGTATTCAAGCCCGTGGCCCACTGGGGACCCACCCTGTCAGATTCCCAGGGACCACGGGAAGGGTGCGCCCAAAGGGGGCGAGCCTGGCCTTCGCACCCAGCGTGGTGGCTCCTGCGTGGGGACTCCGAACCAGGGTTCTGCCTGCCCCCGCTGCTCCCCCATCTGCTGCAGCTCGGCTGCCATCGGTCGATCGGTCCCGGTGGCGAGACCCCTGCCCTCCCTGCTGCCACCGCTCTGAGCATTACGTCCGAAGGGCCTGGACGGGGTGAAGACTCGCATTCAAGCCCCGCAGACGTCAGCCTTCCCGCTGTGCAGGTTTGAGTTACTAGAACAGCTCACTTTCCCTCCTCTCCCTGCCAGGACATAAGCCCCCCGAGGCTGGGAATGTTGAGTAGGGCACACTGCGCTTCTAGGGTACTGGCCCCCACCTTGGCTGCTGTCCCCTTATCTTGTTGGATGCTCTGAAGGCATGGGGTTGGAAGCCATCTTGGAGATGGGGGCAGATGTCCAAGGGGTACACCTGCCAGGTCCCCCAAACCAGGTCCCCTCAAACCTGGGCTCTGGAAGAACCAGGGGCAGCTGGACTCGCTCTACAGGGTGGGGGAGGAAAAATCCAGAAGCTCAGAGCCCCCCACCTCCTGCTGTGAAGGGGGCTCCCGGTGGGCCTTTCGAAGAGCAGCACAGCACCTCACCAGGCGGGATGGCTCTTAGCCGGTGTCGGGGAGACCAGATACAGAGACCTGGGGCCTGTGGTACATGCACAGGGGGTCCTGTCCCACCCCCCTCCCCCACAGCAACCTGCACTGGGATCCATGCTGCAGGGGGACTTGAATGGACTCCCTCTCCACTACCCTGCAGAGGAAAGGGCTGGGAGGTGAGGCAGCGTCCTGGCCAGGGTCTTCCGGGGTCAGGGGGTGGTCAGGGTGTCTGGGGACAGCCCTGGGATGGTGGGACGGGCAGGTGCCAGAGGGTGAAGCCAGGTCGGTTGAAGACGCACTTTGAACACGTCGCCGAGCGGTCAGGTTGTTTCCTTTACTTCGGGATGAGAAGCGCCCCCACCCCGCGGGGCCCGGGGCGCGCCGTCTGAGCGCCCGGCGGCGGACTCAGGTGGCCCCAGGTGCCCCGCCCGCGCCCCGCCCCCGCCCCCGCCCCCCGCCGGCCCGCGGCGCAGCGCCCTCCCCGAGCTATTTTGAAAGTGACCCTGGGCTGCGCGGCCGCGGGGCGGCGGGCGCCGCGGGAACCATGACAGAAGATGACCGAGGCGGCGCTGGTGGAGGGCCAGGTCAAGCTGCGGGACGGCAAGAAGGTCGGGGCGCGCGGCGGGCGCGGGGCGGGCGCGGGGCGCGGCGGCCGCTTACGCTCCCTCTGTCCCCGCAGTGGAAGACTAGGTGGCTGGTGCTGCGCAAGCCGTCGCCGGTGGCAGGTGAGCGGGCGCGGGGCGCGGGGCGCGGGCGGGCGGGCGGGCGGCGGGCGCCGCGGCCTCCGGAGCCCGGGCCGCCCGGAGCGCGGCCAGCTCGCCCGAAATAGCCGGCGGCGCCGGCCGGGCGGTAACCGGAGAGCGGAGAGCGCCGCCTCGGCCTGCTCCTGCCGGGAGCCCCCGGCGCCCCGACACCGATGCCGGGACCCTCCCGCACCCCCGCCTTCCCCGGAAGGCAGACTGAGGCCGGAGGGACGGGAGGGGCAGCGAGGTGGGGTGGGGGGTGGGGTTGGGGTCAGAAGCTCAAGTGCAGCTGTGCTGTTCCCCCTCCCCCAACAGGCGGCAGGAGCACCCCGGGAGGTGCCACCCTTGTGCGCCTGGGGGGATTGAGTGGTGCCCCTGCATCCGAATCCGATGGGACCCTCCAGGCGGTGTGGACCCAGGTGGCCCTCCCTCCTTCCCCAGGGGGAGCAGAGGCTAGGCCACCAGGTAGGAACAGTGGTGCTTCTGTGTCTGAGAAGAGACAAGGCCAGGTTGTGTTGGGGTGGGGAGGACGGACTGGCACTACCCAGCCCCCCTCACCTGGGCCAGCACCCCCAGCTTGGGAGGAGGCCGGCCGCGAGCCCCCGACGTGAGCATTTGGCCTCCGTGAGCCGTTCTCGTGCGTTTGGGAGGCTCAGAGCCGCGGGCCTGCAGCTGTTCCAGGAAACAGGTGTCCTGGCACAGGCCCAGGCACCCCGGGGTCTGTGTGGGGTGCTGGGGGTGTGAGTGCATACTGCCTCACACGTGTGGGGCTGCCAGAATGTCTTCCGGGGCCCCTGGGGTGTCTGTCATTTCCCAGGAAGGTTTGGGTGGGGGACGCCCTCCCTGCCCCCTCTCCCGGGTCCCCTGGTTCCCCGTGCCGAGCCTGCTCACAGTTGCCACCCAAGGGCCTACTTGTGGTCATGGACACGCTTCGTGCTCGGGCCTCAGCTTCCCCCTCCAAGGGGGCCCAGATTCCCTGGACTGCTTACTCACCCTGTCAGTTCTTCACGCCCAGACCCTGCACCTGGTGCCCCGGGGGCCCTTGTCCAGGGGAAGCCTGGTCGACAAGGTGTAGGGGCTGGGGAGACCGAGCGGCCCCTAGAAGGTGGGAACGCAGAGGCCCCGGCCAGGCCAAGGCGGGGGCAGCAGGGCCAGGGCCCTGGTGGCACGGAGGAGGCTCTGACAGCTTTGGCTGGAGGCAGGGCTGGGTGCAGCCTGGGCTGTTGCTTGGTGGACGGGGGTGAGCGGGGCCTGTGTGGGCCTCCAGGGAGGCTCTTGGGGCAGATGCCCGCCTGAAGAGCAGCCCAGAGGTGGTCTTTGTCCCTCTGTGGACCTGGGCGGTGGATGTTACCTCCCTATCAGAGAGGGCTGCCTGAGAGGCGAGCTCCCTGCTGGACCCCGGAGAGCAGCTGCCTGCGGAGGGGGGCCTTTCTGCACTGCCGGGAGTTTGCAGGGGTCCCCCGCATCCAGAATCTGGGTCTATAGGCCTCGGTGGTCATGGAGCCTTTCCTGGGCCTTCCCGTGTGTGCAGGAGCAGTAGAACAGGCAGGCCCGGTGTGGAGAGCACCGAAGGAGCCTGGGGAGGGAAGCCTCCGGCACCGGAACTGGGACTGGGTTTGAGGGGGATTGTTGGAGGAGAGAGGGGTGGACACTCTAGGCAGGGCCTTGCATGAGAACGTGGATGGTGGGAGGGGATGCAGGGCAATGCAATGTAGGCCCCCGCCTGCACCTACCACCTCTCGTCCCTGGACTCAGAGTCTCCCTCCACCCCTGCCCCCAGTCCTGGGGGCAGGGACCCGCATCACCACTGCAGGCAGCCTGGTGGGGGCTGTGAGCCCAGCTACTTTCAGCAACACCTGGGGTCTTGCAGACTCACCCGGGAGCGGGCTGTCAGCGGCTTCTCTAAGGCGGCTGCATTCCAAGAGGGCCGGCACTGCGTGGTGGTTGGGGGGAGGGTCTGTGTCCCGGGAATGGGCGTGATGTCTCAGTCCCAGCTGGGCAGGCAGCCCGAGGACAGAGTGTGAGTGGGGCCAGCCTTTCTGTCCCCGTGGAGACCTCGAAGAAGGGGGCCTGGGCTCCCTGAAGCCCCGGAGCTCAGGACTGGGAGTTGGAGCGCCAGGCTCCGATCTCGGGGTTGCCCACACGCGCTCTGTGTCCTGTACCAGTCTTGGCTGGGCTCCAGCCATGGGACCTGCTGAGGGTGGACGGGGCCTCGTGGGCGGAGGGCTGAGCCCCCACAGCCCGTGCTCTCACGGTGGCCCGCCCTCGAGCGCCGCACAGCCCTGCACACGCCCCCCCCCCCCCCCCCCCCCCCGTGAACGCTGGGATCTTGCCTCCTTCCTGAGTCGGATCCTGAACGGGCCGGGCCCGCACTCGATGCCGGGCCCCCTGGCTTCGGCCTGGTTAGCAGCCCCGTCCTCAGCTGCCTCGGGCTGCTCCCAGGCTGCCACCCCCCCCAGCAGGGTCCCCTGGGGCTCTAGCGGCTCAGCTGAAGGCACTGCGTCAAGGTCACTGTGATGGGAGGACTGACTGCAGCCGTTCCTCCTGCTGCGTCCGCGTGGGTGTGGACCTCCGTCTCCCTCCTGCCCCGGCTTCTCCCCTGGCCCGGAGGCCGGACGTGTGCTTCTCCCCAGCCCACCCTCCCCCAGGCTCTCAGCCCCTGGCTGTTAGCACCTCTGTGGGCTCATGACCCCACAGTTATTTTTACATCTGCAGACGCCTGTGTCCAGCGCCCGCGTGCGTGGTGCCCGATGGGCTTCTGCAGCTCACGTGTCCAGGAGGGACCGGCCCAAGCCCCGCCCCCGCGGCCCCCTCCCCGGGCGCCCCCTGCCCCCCAGTCCAGCCAGCGCTTCCTTCCCTCGGCCACATCTGCCACGGAGATGTCCTGTGGGGAGGGCTCCCCTCCCGCTGTTGCCATGGTTACTGCAGAGCCTGGCCCAGCCTAGGCCAACATCTCCTCTTGCCTGACCAGCCTCTGCTGTCACCCCAGGCTCACCAGGGCTCCTGACCAGACAGGCACCCTCCACTACTCTCCCCCTCCCTCTCCTGCCCGCAGGCCCTTGGGTTCCTGCCTCTGGGCCTTTGCTCTGGCTGTTCCCTCCAGCACAGCACTGATCCCTGCGGGGCTGCCACACTGGCTTCTGGTGTCACTTGGGAGTCCTCTTTGTTGTGTCGTCTGGGAGGGTCTCAGCCCCGCGCTCAGGCCCCTGCAGCCGCTGTCATCCCCTCACTTCCTGTAGCAGCATCCTTTGACCACCTCCCCTCCCGGGTGTCAGCTCTGGGGGGCCTGGGCTCTGTCCCTTGGGTCCCCTGGCTGCTGACCAGAATGACCCCGACCAAGGGCTTCAGAGTGGGAGGCGTGGGTGGGCTCTGAGGGATCCCAGCAGGGGGTCTTTCAGAGAGCAGGACCTCATGCAGGGCTGATGGGTCCTGGATCCCGCCCTCACTCACGGCAGGGTACGGTCGCTGGAGGGCGGCGTGGTCTTAGGGGCGAGGGGCTGGGGCCCCGGGTAGGCCGCTGTGTGCTTGCTGGCAGGGTACCGTTTGCGGGGGGCCAGGGCTGTGTTAGCAGCTGGTCTGGGCTAGCTGGGTGGTGTCCATTCCTCAGATGGAAGGCAGGCTGGGCCTGGGTCGTCGGTCGTGGACATGGGGTTTGAATGGGGTCAGCCAGTCTCCCGCGTGGCACCCGTGCCCTTGGAGGGGCTCAGCAGCCACAGAGCGAGGTGGAGTGTGTAAATGTGTGTGTGCGGATGGGCGGGTAGGCATACGTGTGTGCGTGCTTGTTGGTGAGTGTGTGTGTGTCCGTGTGTCTGCCTGTGTGTGCACGTGCCAGTCCTCGCTGCTTTGCTTTACCTCATTACCACCATGAGCACCGCCCCCCGGCCCCGGGCTGCCAGCTGCCCCCGCCCAGACCCCCTCCGGGCCCTGTGGACAGTCCGTGTCCTGCCCCTGGAGCCCCGGTGCAGCCTGGCCGCCCCCTTCAGATCTCCTGCCATGAGCGGGGCCCACGCAGCCGCAGGGGCAGGAGCCCGACAGAGGCTGCTGGAGTGGGGTGGCCCGGTGTGCTTCCTGAGCTGCCGACCGGGAGACCTCACCAAGGGACCGGTCTTGCTGGGCTTCCTGGGACAGGCGGGGCCCTAGGGGGGCTGAGCTGTCCAGCGGGGGCGGGCTCCGGCCTGCTGGCCCCGTGTGTGTGCAGGGGTGCTGTAGGGGCTGCTGCGGTCTCTCCTGGGCTCCCTGCTCTGTCTCGGGCTGTGGCCTGAGAACTCCCATTCTTCTGATGCCTGCTGGTGCAGCCGCTTTGTGGGAAATAGCACTCCCAGGGAAGGGGTTTTAAAAATAGGATCCATTTACTGCCCCAGGTGACGTAGAGGGGAGAGGGGTGGGAGCAGCTGCAGTCCCAGAGCCCTCCGGGGCCCCACACGTGCTGCACCCAACTTGGCCCCCTCCCCACCACCCCTCTCCCACCCGTGCTGCTGGGGCTTGGGGGCACTGAGCGTGGGGTGGATGCCAGCTGCCCGAGCCGAAACCAGGCGGTGACCCGGGTTAGCTCCCCCCGGGGCAGAAGGTGGGAGCGTGTCACAGCCGCGTCCCTCAGCCTGTTTGGTTCCAATCTAGAAACGTGAGCAGTGACTTGGGGGTGTGTGAGTCTCCTGGGGCTGCAGAGATCTGCCCTCTCCCTGTCCCAGGGGCGGGATATCCAAACTCGGTGTCTGCAGGGCCTTTTCCAGCTCCTGGTGGCTCAGGTGCTGCGGGGCTTGCAGCCGTGTCACTCTGGGGCTGTCCTTCCCTGTGCGTTGCCTTCTGGTCTGTCTCCTGTAGGACCCGCACTGTTGGGCTAGGGCTCGCCGGGATAATCCGCGATGACCTCACTGTGACATCCTTAACCTGATGACATCTGCAGAAACCCTTTCTCCACATGAGGTTGTGCTTGCAGGTGTGGGGTCGGGACGTAGGCATACCTCCCGGGGGCCCGTTCGGCCCGCTGCAGATGGGCGAGGGTGCTGGCGCTTTCTCATCTCCGCACAGAGGGGGCTGCGGGCTGCCCCTCAAACGGAGCAGGTGTGGAAGGAGGGCGCAACACCAGTTCTCACCGCGTGTGGCCCCCACCAGCCTCGCGAGTGTGCACGTCTGAGGTGGGCGCCCGCCCGGCCGCCGCAGGCATCAGGGAGGCGTGGGGCACCCTGGCGTTGCTGGCAAACTGCTGTAGACCAGGACTTGGCAAAGCACCACCCTGAGCCCAGCCTGGCCCAAGGCTGGTTTCCGTAGTGAGGTGTCACCGGAGCGTAGCCGTTTACTCACATGGCGCTCCGCTGCTTTCAGAGTTAGGTCTCCGTGGCGGATGCCGCGTTGTCCGTGAAGCCAGAGTTCCTGTCTGGCCCTTCACGGAAAGCTGTGTTGACCCTGCTTGTGGCTCTATTCCTGAGAGCGTAACTCCTAGAACGAGGAGGTGATGGTCTCACTCTGCTGGGCGGGTGAGGCCACAGCTAAAGGAATGGGCTTTCATTTGATAGATGGCTTCACGCCCTCCCTGCGTGTGAGCGGACGGGCCTGCCCGCAAGAGCCCGCTTTCAGGGTTTGTGGGGCTGGAGACGGCAAATAGACGAGGACCGACTTCTGCACAGAAAACCCGCTGCGGGGTATCCCGGAGCCTGTGGAGAGAGAGAGGAGGGGCAGTGGTGGTCGCTGTGTCTAGGGGCGCGCAGGTGGCCATCCCAGGAGCCGCCAGCTGAGGCCGGCCATCCTGCAGTCCGCGGAGGCTCCCTGTCCTGTGTGGGGGGGCCCTTCCTGCAGTGCTTTCTGTGCTCGAAGGCCGCTGGTGACAGAGGTGGGTGCCGTCTCCATCGTGACCCTGGCCCTCTGCAGCCTGTGTGACTAATTCCTTGCTGGCCCGGCCTGGAATTTCCAAAGGGAGTTGTCTAAACCCGCAGCCTCTTTCCGGGCCGCTCTTGGGAGCAGCGAACACTCGGGAAGGCTCAGAGGAGCGCGTGGGTTTCTGTGGGCTCTGGGCTTTTCCCCCTCAAAATGGGAACATCTGTGCGTGTTTCTGATAAAAGCATTTCAGACGCTAAGGAGATGGGCGATGGCAGGGCCTGGGCGGGTGGGGGGACGGCGAGGCAGGCTTGTAGGAGGGACAGGCGCCATCTGACCGGCCAAGGTGTGCCCGGGGCGGTGCAGGTGGAGGGCCTTGGGGCTGTGCCCGGGGCTAAGGGCCACTGTGGGCTCTGCCTCGTGGTCCCATTGGGATTCCGTTGGGACAACAGGGACAGTGACTGTGATGTTGAGGGAAGACGGGAACTCCAGGGCAGAGGCATGTCACCTGCTGTGGGGGAAGGGACAGTCCCGCTGGTCTTGGGGGTGGGCCGGCATGGGGGCCGGCAGTGAGACCTAAGGCCCAGTGGCTCCCCCCTAGGGCTAGAGCCCACACCCTGGAGAACGAGGGATCCAGGAGGCCCGGTGGGTCTGTGTGCAGCAGGAAGAGGGCTCGAGGCCGTGGCCAGCTCTCCGCCTGTCCCCACAGGCCACCTGCCACGGCTCCTAGAGGCCCTGCAGCCCCTGAGAGTGGCCTGCGGGGGCCGCAGGGCCTGGGGCAGGGCGGATGCAGGGGTGGGGGATGGGGCCAGAGTCAGGTGGGCAGGCCTGGCTGTGGAGTGTTCTGGGCTGGCTGCTGCCCATGGGACCTGTGTGCCGCGCAGGGCGGGAGACGCCGTTTGCGTGCGAGGAGACGTTGCCCCAGAGCGGCTGGTGGCTTGGCCAGGGTCACACCCCAAGCCCGGAACTCTCCAGGCGTGCTGCGGCCTCTGCAGGGGGTACCGGGGCCTGGGGGGCGGTGTCAGTGCTGCTGACCGCCTGTACCGCGTGTCTTGCCCGGCGTCCCGCAGACTGTCTGCTGATGCTGGCCTACAAGGACAAGGCGGAGCGAGCCAAGGGCCTCCGGGAACGCAGCAGCCTGATGCTGGAGGACATCTGTGGCCTGGAGCCCGGCTTGCCCTACGAGGGCCTGGCCCACACGCTGGCCATCATCTGCCTGTCCCAGGCCGTCATGCTGGGCTTCGATAGCCGCGAGGCCATGTGCGCCTGGGACGCCCGGATCCGCTATGCGCTCGGCGAGGGTGAGTGAGGCCAGGGCGACAGACCCCGTCCTTAAATGTCCCGTGGGACCCTCACCCACAGGCTGCCAGAGCCGTGACGTGACTCCAGGGCACGAAGGAGACGTGTTTGCCGAGCACCTCCCCCGTTGGACGCTGTGCTTTGGGCACGCGGTCTGGGAGGATGCGGTGCTGCCCAGAGGCGCTCGGGCCCCGTGAGGGGGTTCCGGGAGCAACTGGGGCCGCGGGGCCTCCGAGCTCCCTGACTCGATTCTGTTAGTTACAACTACGGCCATTACCCCGAGGGGGCTCCGTCAGAGCACAGTGACCTTCCTAAGTGCCGCCCTTTGCTCCCCAGCCTGTCCTCCCAAGCCCACAGCTGGGGCTTCTGCGGGGGCGAGGCCGCAGAGCCTCGGTCCCACCGCGTTGCCCACCAGGGGTGTGGTGGCTTCTGTGCCTGAGCCAGGGAGGCGAGGGAGGCGAGGGAGGCCAGTGCAGCTCTGCGGGTGGCCGGGCAGGGTGCAGAGGTGGGGGCCCCAGTGAGCTGGGGAAGAAGAGCCTGGTCCCCAGTGAGGGCCTCATGTCAGATGCCAAGAAACACAGCCGTCAAGATCAATGACATTTTAACACAGTCTTTAAAACCCTCAGGATCAAATGCACAGTCTGTGATGAGCAAAATACCGAAATTTAGCCTGTCCTGAGCCCTCCCTGCCTTCCCCTTGGCTCTGCGCCCGCCCTACCTTCTCCTTCTTTCCTGACCCACCCAACCCTGACCAGCCTTGTTTTAATTCAACAATTTGATACTTCGTTCATCACAGACTTTCGCATTAGTTTTTGTTTAAAAAAATCATGACAGTATCACTGGCCTCGCCGCGGAGTGTTTCGTGCCTGAGCTGGGGGCTTCCCAGGGGCTCGCCGAGGTCAAGTCGGCCTTGTTAGGACAGGGAGGGTGCCTGTGAACCAGGGTAGTGTCTGGTGCCTCGGAGTGGGGAGTGCAGCCCCCGTGGGCTGGGGCGTGCTGCCCGGGCCGGGGTGGGGGTCAGCCCTGCCTCTGGCGCTGACACCCCGGAGCTGCCCCCCCGCCCCGGGGCCTCTGCTCTTGGTGATGCCCTCTCGCCCCTCCCCCACCCCCAGTGCACAGGTTCCACGTGACTGTGGCGCCAGGCACCAAGCTGGAGAGCGGCCCCGCCACCCTTCACCTCTGCAATGACGTCCTTGTGGTGGCCAGGGATGTCCCCCCGGCCGTCATGGGGCAGTGGAAGCTGTCCGACCTCCGACGCTACGGAGCCGTGCCCAACGGATTCATCTTTGAAGGCGGGACCAGGTGTGGGTACTGTAAGTATGCGGGGCCGTGGGCGCCCTGGGCCTCAGGCTGCTCCCACGCTCGGTTCCCCCCGAAACCCGTGGCTTGGAGCCTCCCACCCCACTGTGTGCTGCCCTCGCTGGCATCTCGAGGGCGTGCAGGCTCCAAACCTGGTGCTCAGCTGAGGCCAGACCCCTGCTGCCTCTGTCCAGCCCAGGGCGCTGAGGGTGGGAGGAGGGGCACGCAGCCCACCCACGGGGCGCCCGGAGCCCGGGTGAGGCCTGCCCGTCACAGTACTTGGCCCTGTGTCTGAAGTCACAGAGCCCCAGAGCCATTCATGTTCCGACTTAATGAAAAAGAGAAAAAGGGAAAAAAGAATGTGCATGTTTATCGAGGATGTGCCGAGAACACATATGTGGACCAAGGATTCCTCGTGGCCATACCGACTCCCGTGGTCCTCGGGCCCCCACGCCCAGGGGCGGGGCAGGCGGAGAGCTGCCCTGAGGTGCAGACGAGGGCCAAGTGCCAAAGCCCCTCACGCTGGGGGCTGTGGTGGCGCCCAGGGGAGGAGAGCGTTAGCGGAAGTGTGCCGGTGAGCTGAACGCAGGCCGGGGTCCTCCTAGAGCCGAGAGCTCCTCCGGCTGCGGGGACAGGATGTGCTGACGCCCCGTGCACTGCTCTCCAAGCGTGGCCGTGTGCACATGTCCGGGCCGGCAGTGGCTTCAGGGGCACGAGCCCTCTTCTCTCTCCTCTCTCCCGAGGAGCCCAGGCCCACCAGCGCTGGCTGCCCAGGGCTGGCCGCGTGGCCCGGTGGCCTCCTGGTGACCTGTCCCGTGGTCGGGATGACCTCAGCCAGTGCGCTGGGTTGGAGAGTGGAGTCCGGGTGGGAGCTTGCACAGCCATCTCAGTTCAGCCTGGGATCCCTGCCAGACGGGGATCGTGGCCTCCTTCCTTGTGTGGGGGGGACCTGGAGGCTCTGAGTGGCTGGCAACCTCTCCTTCTGTCCCGCCTCCGTATAGGGGGGCTAATCCCTCACAGGCAGTCTCCCCCCGCAGCAAGGGGCCTATCGCAGGGTCTGGCCCATGCTCCGTACGGCCAGGTTTGGGTGGGTCCACGGGCTCCGGGACCTTGGTCCTGCCCAGATCTCCCCGGCGGAGGGACTGTGCTGGAGGACGTGTTCATGCTGGTGGGCTGGGCCCCTCCTTCTGCAAAGGATGGGCAGGGTGGGAGGCCTACGGGCCACGTGGCAGCGGGTCTCGTGGTGGGAGCCAGGCCTGTGGGGCCGCTGGCGAGGCCCTGCCTCCGAGGATGTAAGAGAGAGACGGGCAGGTGAGGTGCCTGCCCAAGGCAGCCAGACCTTAATTTCTGATGGGCGGGGTCCTGGGCTTGGGGGAGGGGAAGTGTTTGAAGATGCAAAGGCAGGCCGAGGGCGTGGGGTAGCGAGGTTCAGTGGGTTTGTGGGGTGGGGCGGTTTGGGCGTGGCCCCCCGAGCCGTCGGTGGGCAAGCCAGGCCCTGGGGTTTCTGAGTGCGAGTCAGCACAGCTGTGGGGCACCTGCTCTGGGCTGCCGGGGGGGGGGGGGGTGGGTGAGATACCAGCTGGAGGTCTCCCTGCCGGATGTGCCCCAGGGCATCTTGTTCTGGCACATTCTGGGGGGGGGGCAGCACTCTGGGGTCCAGAGCAGTGGAGGGGGAGGGCACCCAGCCGTGTGGGTGGTCGGAGCTGGGCCACCGGGCACTGGGTCCGGGGCAGCCCTCCCCCCACCAGCTCTCCTCCACATGGGGGTCCTGGAAGAGGGAGAATGGGGTGCAGACCTCCTGGGGGTGGTGCCACCGTGTGTCCTGAGGGAGGCCAGTCAGGACGACCCGTTTCCTCAGAGACCCTCATATTTGCCGGACGTGATGTAATGGAGCCTCCAGTTTAAAATTCCGCCTCGGCGTGGGTGGGCTCTTTCCTGCCCGTGAACAATCGCGGGCGTCGGGCCGAGGCTGCTGGGAGGGCGGCAGAGGCTGGAACTTGGGCAGCTGTGACTTCCCGGGGCTGCCAGGAGCCCAGGCGGAGCCCTGGGGGGGCCGTCCCGCGGCCGCTCCCGTGCAAGCCGGGCCTGCGGGGCTGGAGGGGGGTGCCCGGCCCCGTGGCGGGATGCTGATCGGGGTTCGGCATCCCGGAGCGCCGAGCTGTCGGGGGCCGCTGACCAAGGCCGCCCGGTCGGCCAGCGTGGAAGAACAGCGGGGGCACTGCGGCCCATCCCGCCGAGCTCTGTTCTTCGGGGGCGAGTTTGCCAGGGCTCTGCCCACACAGGCTGGGTGTTAGACCGTCGCGGGGGACCGCCGCCGCTCAGGACTTAGGCATGCCGGCAGGGACGTCAGGACCTTGGGGCTGCCGTAGCGAACGGCCACAAACTGGGGCCTTAGAACCACGGATTCCTTCACAGTCGTGTGCAAAGTCGAGGTGTGGGCAGAGCCGGGCTCCCTCCGGAGGCTCCTGCCTGCCTCTTCCGGCCCCGGGTGGCCCCCCGCGCTACGGCCTTGTGGCCACGGCTCGTCTCTTCACACGGCCGTCTCCGCGTGTCTTCTCTGTGGGACGCCAGTCGTGGGATTTAGGGCCGGCCGATAACCCAGGACCACCTCATCTCATCTCACTTGATTAAAGACCATTGTTTCAAGTAAGGTCACAGTCCCAGGTTTGGGGTGTGACCTACACTTTGGGGACCATCATTCAGTCCACGGCATGGGTCACCTTAACTGTGATGTTTTAGAATTTGGATCTTGGTGGGCCTGTGGCCCTGGGCACGTTTAATCTGTAGGACAGAGAGCTGGGTTAGAGTCATCGGAAGGCCCTGGCAGGTCTGGGTGTAAGGAATTAGCATCCCCTCCCTCCCCCGGTACAGTCCCAGCCAGGCCCCTGTGTCCCCCAGAACCACACCCCCTTGGCCGTTGGCCACAGACAACTCTCCAGAGAACAGGAACATGTCCCCGGCCCCCTTTGCCCACCCCGAGTGCCCTGAAGGGTGTGGAGGTGGGGTCAGGCCCTGGGGGGCGAGGCAGAGCGCTCAGTGCTCTGATGGGTGTGGGGGGGCGTCAGGGTGGGTATGACCGGGGCTGTTGGGCGGAGGCCTCTTAGGGCCAGGCCAGGTGGTGTGGCTCTCGGTGCCTCCCAGGTGGGCATTTCCTCTCTGTGCCTCCACGCAGACAGTGGCCGGTCCAGAGTCAGATGGGAGTGGGCTTGTTGGCCAGGAGTCCAGGGTCTCCCAGGGTGGCCTGATTCTGTCTCTGGGTTGGTGGCGGCCCACTGTGTGTGGCTAGGGCTTCGGGGCAGGAGCAGAGGATGGGAGAAGGGGGGACTGCCCAGAGCCCAGGGAGGGCAGGCCTTGGGGAGGGGTGTATGAGCTGAGCCGAAGGGTGAATGGAAGCTTCTAGGAGGGGGCCCAGAGGAGGTCTCCATCCCTTGCATTGATGGGTCCTCCTGTCAAGGGCATTTCAAGGGCATTTCCACATCCACGTGAGCCAGCTGCATTTGCAAGGGATCAAGGTCCTCAGATGCGGAGGAATTCAGCAGGTGGCAGAAAGGTCCCGAGCCTCTGGCAGGGACACGTCGTGGATAGTGGCCCTCAGAAACGTCCCCCCACGTCCTGCGTGCCGGCCTCTGTGCCGACCCCTCCTCCACCGCTGTGCCCGGCTCCTTGGGACACGGTGGGCATTTCTAAATGACTTTTTTTTTTTTTTTACAAATGCATTTAAAAAATTTTTTTATTGCAATTCAGTTTTGTTTTGAATGATTTTTTTAAGCGTGTAAGCGTGAAGCTGTAAACCAGGAGGAGCTCTCTTGCTGCTTATTTAAAACATTTGCATTGTCCAGCTCTGCTAAGTCCACTGGTGGGTGGACGTTGTGGTCTGCGTGCTGGGCGGTCTTGACAGAGCTGTCTGAAGCCCTGATCTCTGACCCCAGGATGGACAGGTGACCGCACAGTGTGTGCAGGAACCCTGCTAGGTGGTGGTGGCAGAGGCGAGGTTGGAGAAGGAGGAAGCAGTGCCAGGTTACAGAGGCCCAGGAAGCTGGACCAGAGTTTGCACTGTCTTCCCAGAGTAGCAGGGAGCCATCGAAGGTGTTTGAGCAGAGGAGTGCCACCCACAGATCTGTGTAGGGTGATAACTTTGGCCCCAGGGTGCAGGAGGGATTGAGGTGGGGGGCCACGCCGCGGGCTGTGAGAAACCTCTGGATGTGGTCTGAGGCTGAGGCAGCAGCACATGTGGGTGGGCGAGGGGGTCACCCGGGATCGCAGGAATGTTAACGACGTGGGAGTTGAAATGGGGAGAGAGGGAGGACCAGCCTGGGGTGGGTGGGAAGAAGGAGGAGCACTTGCTGGGGTGAGGGTCCCGGGAGAATGGAGCCCCTGCCCCGTGCCGGGCCTGCTCCAGTGCTTTGCCCACAGGGAGGCGTCCAGCCCATGCAAAGTCCTGGCTCCTGGCTCCCTTCCCCTTGGCAGCACGTTGAGGGACAGTTATGAATTGGGGTCATTTGCTGGGGACAGTTACAGGTTCCTACGAGGAGAGGCAGTCTGCTCTCTGGGTCCAGACCACTGGTCACACTGCAGACAGTTTGTGGTCGATTCCACCCTTCTGCTGGGAATTTTCCATTCCGGGGGCGGGAGGGAGCCTGGAACCCGTCAGCCCCTTGAAGCTCACTAGGGGTTGGCGCCCCAGGCCGGTCCTGGGTGCCCCAAGTGTCCAGCATGACGACCCGGGCTTCCCCCTTGGGGGGCTTTGCTCCTGGGCAGAAAGGCCCAAGGGGAAGGCGCCGTGTCCCCCTGCCCTTGGGGATGGGCAGTGTGGCCTCCTGGGGGGGTAGCCTCCTCCCCCATCTCCGAACACTAGACATTCAGTCCTCGGGCACAGAGTCCCATTCACAGCTGTCGGCTGGCACTCAGGGAGATGCGGAGAAAAGTAAGATTGCAGGCCTGCCCCGAGGAGCCTCTCCCTGAGTGTGTAGCACCCAGGTGCCTGGTGTGGCCGTCAGGCGAGGGTAGCACAGCCACCCGAGAGGAAGGTGGGTCACCAAGGAGGGGGCTCAGCTGGGCCTTGCAGGGAGCCCCGTGTCGCAGGGAGATGGAGAGGGGGTGCAGGCCTTGTCGGGGTTGGAGCCCAGGGCCGGGGCTCCCCATCAGCGTTCCTGCGCTCTGCCCAGCGCGGCCTGCGTCGTGCCGTGGTGCCGGTGGGAGGCTGCGGGGATGGTTGGCCTTGTGTTTACTCTGGCGAAATACACATGCGTCGAATTTACCGTTTGAACCGCTCTCGGGAGTATGGCTCAGAGGCATTAAGTGCGTTCAGTGTCGTGCAGCCGTCCCCACCCTCCGTCTTGCCCAGCTGACACTCTGTCCCCAGTGGACTCCAGCCCACATGTCCCCTCCCCGGCCCCCGACACCCACCACCTACCTTCCGTGTCTAGGATTGCGCTCCTGTACGGCGCTCATGGAAGTGGGATCCCAGGGTCCCTGTCCCTCCGTGGCTGGCCCGTTGCATGGAGCGCAGTGTCACCCGGGTTCGTCCGCGAGGTGGCTGGAGTCAGGATGTCCGTCCTCCGAACTGCATTCCCTTGTGTGGACGGATGGCCCACATTTGTTTATCCGTCCCTCCGTCAGGGGACGCTGCATGAACGCGGGGTTGCAGGCGTCTGTTCCGTGCCTGCTCTCAGTTCCTTCGGCTGCACACCAGACGTGGGCCCGCTGGGTCGTCGGGCGCTTCTGCGGTCATGTTTTGAGGACCCTCCATGCTGTTTTCCACGGTGACCCCTCCCAGCGCACCGGGTTCCGGTTTCCCCACGTTCCCACCAGCCGCTGTTGTGTTCTGTTGTTTTTGTTTTCTTTTCAATCAGTCTTCCTGGGGGGTGAGTCCATCGGGGGAAATTTAAAACCTGATTTTGAATGAACGTGTTTCGTTGAACTTCGGTCCTTCCTCTCGCAGTCAGTGCAGAGAGAAATGAAATTCTGATCAGTAGATGTTGGCCTGTGTTAGAGAGCCCTGTGCAAAATGATACCCAAGGGTCCTGGTCAGCTGCATTCTGAGGGAAAGTCTAACACCAGGCTGGTTGGTGCTGCCTGTTGGGCAGAGCTTTCTAGAACCTTCTTTGCATGGAAGTCCCCCAAATGCTTTCAGGCGCTCTCTCCCCAGTAGGACTTCACTGTGTGCTTTTCGTCTCCATGGAGCCGGGACACCAAGCACGTGCAGAGCTCAGGACACTGGAGGTTATCTGGACTAACTCGGAACAGGAATCCACCCATGGAACTGGGCAAATCGCACATTTGAATGGAAGAGCGTTTCTTTCTCGGGGCTGGGGACTCTCCACGGGGTGCAACAGCCTTGGCATTGGAGATGCCGTCCTAAGGACTAACTGCCTTTGTAGAGCTGGTGATGTTTGCCTGCGGCCCCCGGAGAACCCGCAGCGTCCGCCCAGAGCCGAAGGTGGCCGTCAGCCCGGGCGGGCCGCCGGCTTCCCGCTCAGCACACTCGCTCTCTCCCCATCCCTGTCTCCCCGTGTCCGTGATCACAGAGCCAGAAGCACCCCGGAACTTGGCGGCTGTTTCCTCGCTTGTGATTCTGTGGGTCAGGGAACTGCTCCGTGTGGCGGAAGGGTCACCCAGGCAGTGGCTTTGGTGGGTGGCCTGGCTGGGAGGCCCAGGATGGCCTCAGGCACGGACCCTGCCTGGGGCTGGGGCCTTGTGGACCAGGATGGGACAGTGACCGCGTGGCACAGTGGGCCAGGCGCTGCCTCCTCCCTGCCAACAAGCAAGCAGACACTTCAAAGGTCACTTTCGTAGGAAAGGTCCACTCGCTTCTGCTTCCCTCTTTCCACCACTGAGTGCTGGGGTCCCGTGGGCAGTGGCCCTGGGTGAGACTCTGGGGTCCCAATGGTTCAGAAGTGGTCCCTGCCTGTAGGACGTGGGGCCTGGCGGCCAGGACAGCATGCAGATGAGGGCACATGCCAGGTGAAGGATCACAGGTGTGACCCGGGGGGGGGGGGTGCTCCTTCCAAGCGGCCCCGAGTGAACCATCAGGGCTCAGGGGTCAGGGACAGTGATGTCAGGTGAGTGGAGTCTCGATAGGTGAAGTGACATTACAGGTGGCCGAGGGGTGTTGAGGGACGGGAGTGGCCACCTCCTGTTGCCCATGCTTAGGGAGCTCCCGGGGTCCCCAAAGCCTGGGGTGGGGGAGGGCAGCCCGCAGAGGGCCTGCCGGCAGTCAGCAAGCTGTGTCCCGGAGGCCTCGCCTCGAGGCTCGGGCAGCCCGGCCCTCGGAGCCATGTGCCGTCCCCAAGGAACCTCTGCGGTCAGCTCCCTGGCGTGCGTGGGTGGCAGCCGCTTTCCCAGGCCTCACGGATGCGTCTTGGGGAGCGTGACGCTCAGCAGACGCCCGGTGGAATGCCGTCGGCTCCCCTCCCTTCGTAATGTGGTTTTTTATAGTCGGGGGACTGGTTGTGCTGCGGCCTCTGCCAGCTGACTGTAAGCTCGGGATTAGAGGCCCGGCCCTTTGTGGGAGCTGGCAGGCCGGCCCCCTGGTTGGGGTGGGGCGGCGGCCGGGCGGGGACGCTGTGGGTCGGCCTTCTCCTCGCCTGCCCTTCAGCCCCGGGCCCGGGCACCAGCTCGCAGCCCGTAAGCCCCAGCTCTGAGGCCCATCCGTCTGGCTGGAAGCTCTGCGGTGGCCGGTTGTGTCCAGGTGGCCCGCCGGCCAGGCTTGAGTTCCTTCTGGCCCCCTCTGGGCCTCAGCGTACTCATCTCTGAGCAGGCCTGTCACCTGCTTTCAGGGGACCTTAAACAGATGGAGCTCCAACAGCCAGAGGGTACCGCGGCCCCCCAGTCCCTGGGGTGGCGTTGCGCCGTGTGGGGGCCTGGCCCGAGCCCCTGGGATCCTGGGAAGACCGGCTGTGACCGTGGCCGGCGGCCGAGGCTTAACTGGGAAGCATTCGCCTTCCCGCCCCGTCCGCCCCTGGGACCTGGCCTTCGGGAGCGAGCATGCCTTTCTTTGGGCGCCGGGCAGAGGGCAGGGCGCGGAGGCATTCTCGTGTGGTGACGCCAGCCGAGCGTCCAGCCCCACGTGGCCTGGTGTCCCCATTCACTGGGCGGGTGGTGAGGGATTTCATTCACCCTGGCGGGGCTCCGTCCCAGCAGGAGGGTGGCTGGGCCTGGGGCGCAGCCGGGCTGTGCTGACTCACGCGGCCTGCCCTCTGCTGGCTGGGGGCCCCCGTGGCAAGACCTCAGCCTCCACCCTCCCACCGTGGGCCTGTTTCTCACCTGAAAACACACCCAGGAGGGGGCCCGTGAAAGGGGCGGGGTGTGTCGTGGCCACAGCAGCGCCGGCCGTCTCGTGTGGGGCAGGCCCACCTCACGCAGACACTCAGCATCAGAGCAGCCCCGGGTCAGGAGCCCGGGCCGAGGGCACCTCCCGAGATTGAGGTCCCCAGCTCCTTCCTGGCACGTGAGCCCTGCTCTAGACGGGCCTGTCCCTTGCCCCTCCGATGAACCTGGACACCTGGGAGAGCCAGGACACCCTCACTGGCCTCCTCTTGCAGCCATGTCCTCCTGAGGCACCCCCAGATCCCGTCCTGGCCAGGGGAGGCCGACGAGTTAGAGCCAGGACCAGCTGGGCGGGACGCCCACTCCCCGCACCGTCCTGGCACGCAGCACCATTGCCTGGGCTGAGCTGGTGCATACGGGCCCGGGATGGCCAGGCGTGCGTCCCGGCTGCTGGGACGAGATGCGTGGGCCTAAAGGACGGAGTGGGGTTTACCAGGGCCAGGCAGAGGCCTATCCGGGTGCTAGGGGACATTCTCTGCAACCCCCCCCCCCTTGTGTGCGGTCTCATGGGTTCGCTCAAGGTCCCCTTGTTCTGCATCCTGATGGCCCCGGGGTCCGTCCTGCAGCGGTCCCGCCCTACCGGTGCTGGGCCAGGCGGACACCAGGGTCTGTCCTCCGTCTGCAGGGGCCGGAGTCTTCTTCTTGTCGTCAGCTGAGGGAGAGCAGATCAGCTTCCTGTTCGACTGCATTGTCCGCGGCATCTCCCCAACCAAAGGCCCCTTTGGGCTGCGGCCGGTTCTCCCAGGTGCGTGTGGGAGTGTGGCCCTGGGGGCGGGGCCTCTGGTTGGGACCCTTACGCTGTGGCAGCACCAGGTGGGGCACCGAGAGGCCAGAGACCCCGTGTGGGGCTCGCGGACACCTGAGCCAGATGGGGTGGGGGCCTTGCCCCACGTGGCTGGGACTGTGGGCTGGGGTTTGCCTTGTGAGCCTGCCTGATAAGTGGGGTCTCACCGGCGGGGGGCGGGTGGGCATGAGCCTGCACCCAGCTCACCTCCTCTTGCCCCCCCTTCCCTGGTCACGACTGGGGTGCATTCTCTGCGAGCCCTGGGCCAGGACGGGGCTGGACGCCGGAGGGGCCACGCTACCCCAGGCACTATGGGGCTGCGAGCAGGGCTGGACCCCCGAGGTCCTGGTCCCTTTTTCCCACTGGAGGAAGGTCTGTCCTCCCCTGGGGGACAGCCCGGGAGGGACGAAGGCTGGTTCCTGTCGCCGCAGCCTCCTTTGACCAAGGCCCACTGGGTGGTGGTGCCCAGGATCGCCGGTACCCCCCACGGCCCAGTGAGGGGGGGCTTGTCACTTGTCCAGGCAGGAGAGACAAAGGCCTGTGTTCACGCGGCAAGTGTTCAGGGCACCACAGTGCGGCTCATTCAGGGCCACCTGGGGAGGACAGAAGCGAGTGACCGGCCAGGTCCCTCCTCTCCCAGCACAGTCCCTCAGCCCACCTTCACAGCCCCACACAGGCCCAGGGCTGGATGGACTGGGGACGGAGTTGGTGACTCCTGTGGCCCCAGCCTTCGTGGTCTGGGCTCTGCTGGATGGTGTGGCAGTGCCCTCTGCTGGCACCCTCCTGCCTTGCAGCCACAGGTGCCATGTAGACAGCAGGGTGTGGGCAGGACAGTGTGGACAGGTGTGAGGGCAGCGGCGTGGGTGGGCGGATGTGGTCGGGCCTGGCTGGCGTTGCGGTGAGGCCCTGTGCTCATCGGGCTCTCCTGAGATGTGGCCTTCGCTGGGTCAGCCGCCTCACGTCCAGCCTTTCTGGGGTCCTCTTGTGTTCGCTCTTGCTCCGTAGGACCCACATGGACACCAAGGCCCAGAGAGGCAGGCCGCCTCACGCAGACGGTCGGGAGGGGAGAGGGGAGAGTTCCGAGGTCCGCCCTGCCCTGAGCACGACGCTGCACACTCCCACCTCGGTCCCACCACGATTGGGGTGCACTCTCCTTGCACCCCCACTTTGCAGATGTGGACAGGGGGCTCAGGGAGTCCATCCAGCGCCAGCGTCTCGCTGCCCCATCGGCTGCCAGACAGGAAGTGGTCAGGAGGACACGCCCGCGTCCCCACTGTGGGCCTCTCCTGCTGGCTTTGGGGCACAGGACCTGGGCTGGTGGCTGGGGGACCTGGAGGGGGCAGGCGTCCTGAGATTGGTGTCCCGTGGCTGGGGTGCAGGCATGGGGAGGAGCTGGGACTCCCAGGGGTCCCCTGTGGCCCTGCTGTGGCCTCGAGGCACGCCCAGCAGGCGTGTGGCCCCAGTGGTGTGGGACTCACCGGGATGTCCCCGGCGGCCTGCCACCTGCGGCCGAGGGTACTGGGTAGGGGACCGAGGCTGCGTCTCCGCCGACTGTCCTCTCTGCCGCAGATCCGAGCCCCGGGGGACCTGCCGCTGCGGAGGAGCGGGTGGCCCAGGAGGCCCTGGAAGCCCTGAAACTGGAGAAGCGGCTCAGCCTCCTTGCCCACGCGGTCCGGCCCGGCAGCGGAGGTAGGCGCCTTGGCGGCTGCGGAGGAGGGGTGCTGGAGGGGGGCGACCTCCAGGCTCCTGTGCGTTCGTGCGTTCATTCCCCCTCTGTTCGCTCATTCACTCATTCATTCCCCTCACTTGCTCACTCATTCATTCATTCTTTCCCCCACTCTGCTCGCTCATTCATTTATTCATTTTCCCTCTGTTCATTCATTCATTCCTTCCCCCCCTGGTCATTCATTCGTTCATTCACTCCCCCTCTGCTCACTCATTCGTTCCCTCACGCATGATGCCACAAACGCGGAGTGCTGTCCTCGGCCCTGACCGGAGCCATGGTGCTTGGAGAGAGCCGGGAGGGCTGGTGTGAATTCTTGCTGTCTGGTAGCCGTGTGGCCTGGTTAAGGCCATGACGTGACCTCTTGTGCTCCAGCTTTACTGTTTGTGTCCAGATGAAAGGGCCCCTTCTGAGCAGCCCTCGACTCTCAGTTTGCTGCAAAATGGACAGAAGGGGCTGCGGCCCTGCGAGGGCCCTGCCTGGGGTGGGGTTGGGGAGGGGAGCTGCCCTGCGGGGTCTGTCCATTCTCTCTGACCGCTGCCAGTCCCATGGGGGGCACTGGGAGCACGGCGGCCCCCCCAGAAGTGGGGAGACTCAATTTGCATTGAGCAGCGACCTTATGGGGACTCCCATCTGGTTCCCAGGGGGCAGCGGTCAAGGGGGCGGGGGGGAGGGCGCGGCTTCCAGAGGGGGCTGGAGGGGTGAGGGATTGGTGTTCGACGAGGGCCTGACCTGGCTGGGCTGGCAAGCGCACCAGGCTCCGGGTGGTGGGGGAGCCTGGGAGGAGGCGGGGTGGGCCTGGACAGTGCTGGCCCTCGGCCCTCAGCTGCTGTCGCCCCCAGCCCTCCCTGAGCCCGCCCCAGCCCCCAGAGCAGCATCCACACCCCCGACCACCCCGCGCTCTGTCTCAGGGGATGACCGCAGCCTGTCCAGCTCATCCTCGGAGGCCAGCCACTCGGACGTCAGCGCCGGCAGCCGGCTCACGGCATGGCCAGAGCCGTCCTCGTCTTCGGCCAGCACATCGCAGGAGGGCCCGGGGCTGGTGGCTGCCCAGGCCTCCGGGGAGGCTGTGCCAGGCACCTCAAGGCCGCCCCCCAAGCCGCTGCGGCCACGACAGCTGCGGGAGGTCGGCCGCCAGAGCTCGTCGGACAGCGGCATTGCCACGGGCAGCCACTCTTCCTACTCGGGCAGCTTCTCGTCCTGTGCCGGCAGCAGCCTGGACGTGTGGCGCGCAGGAGACGAGTTTGGCTCCCTGCTCAGCCTGCCGCCGGCGGCCGGGGTGCCCGAGCCCAGCCTGTGCGCCTGCCCACCGGGGACAGCTGAGTACCAAGTGCCCACGGCCCTGCGGCACCATTACGACACGCCACGCAGCCTTCGCCAGGCCCCCAGGGACCAGACCCCGGCCGCGCAGGGCGGCCCCAGTGACAGTGGGGCTGGGGACTCGGGTGGCCAGATGTCCGCAGGGTGTCCCTCCGGCTGGCTGGGTGCAAGGCGGCAGGGACAGGCGACGGAGGCCCTGGGCTGCGAGGCCCCTGGCGAGGGCTGGGAGGCAGGCAGCCCCCACGCTGGGCCTCCTCCAGCTTTCTTTTCATCCTGTCCGGTCTGTGGAGGACTCAAGGTAAACCCCCCTCCCTGAGAGCTGCACCCCAGGCCCGCTGTTGCGGGCACTGGGTTCTGTCCCTCTGGGCAGGAGGGGAGGGGCTGCCCTTTGTGCTGTCTGTGAAGCCAGCGACTGTGGGCACAGTGGGGAGGGCCTGCAGGGAGGGGTGACACCCTCAGAGCCTGCCCTCTGGGGAACAGAGCCTGCAGTGTGGGCCCCCAGGACTTAGAGAGGCCCCAGCGGCCTGCAGCTGGAAATGTGTTGTGGAAAGCGGGAAGCTCTGGGGGAGGGGGGCAGGCTGGGGGCCTGTAGAGTCCCAAAGCCTGAGGGTCAGGTGCTGGGGGCACAGGCAGGGGCTGTCCTAGCCAGCTTGTGCCACGCCCTTGAGGTGATGAGGGCTGGGAGCCCCTCGCTGGCCGAGGCCGCCTCCCTATCCTATTCCACTGCCTACTGGGGGACGACCGTGCCGTGCCTCTCAGACCCGTCCCCTCCATTGTGTGCAGTGGGGCTGTCCGCTGAGTTGGCTTCCTCTGCGCAGCTGCAGACCCGGGTTCCCGGGACAGACGTGCGCACGGGGCGTGCAGGACGAGCCTTGCCTGTCTGCCCCATGCCTCATGAGGCAGCGCCAGGCGGCCCATCTTACAGGGGAGGAGACTGAGGCTCACGAGGTGCAGGGACTTGTGGGTCTGGATCCCCTGACTCGTGGACCTCTGTGGCTCGCCTACCAGCCTGTTCTTGAACCTGCAGGCTCTCAGGCCGCGGGTGGGCAGGGAGGGCCCGGCTGCGGCCCCCCGGAGTGGGGAGGAGGGCGGTGATGGCCCTCCATTGGCCGGCCCAGCAGGGTCAGCTTGCCCTGTGAAGGCTCTGGAAGCCACAGCTCACCCCCCGGCCACCCTCCTGGCTAAGCCCGAGGCCAGTGGCTGGGACCAGAGGAGGCCGGGGCGCCGAGGGCCCGTTCATTTGCACCTGGAGGGCACGTGGGCGGCCCAGGGGCAGAGCAGCTTCCGCGCCCTCCGTGGTCTGCCTGCTCGCCTGCATGGGGTGCGGCTGCCTTGCCTGGTTTTGTACATTCGTCCTGCAGTTTCGTGCACCCGCGAGAGGCGGGGCCCGTGCCCATGCGGTTCTGGACGTGGGCTGGCGTGGTCCTGCGCGGTCTGGAATCAGCCCCCCGCCGGGGGCCAGACGGCTCATCTGTAAAGATTTTGCTTTGTACCTTTACTGTCGGCTGAAGACCTTTGTTGCTCTCTGACATTTTTAAAATCTGACACTGTTTGTAATACATTCTTAGACTGAAATAAAATACTCTTTTTTTATCGTCTTGTCCTTTTCCATTTGCCAGCCTCTTCACCTCCCACCCGGGCCCTCGCGGGGCCTTTGTCTCCGAGATCTGGGGGCTCAGCCCCCTCAAGGGGCAGCATGAGGCCCTGCCTGTGTAGTCTGCCTTAAGCCCAAGTGCACCGAGGCCCGAAAATGGAGAGGCAGCTCCCAACAGCCCACGGGGCCTGTGTGTGTGTGTGTGCACTTGCACATGCGTGTGTGTGCACGCGTGTGCATGCATGTGCGTCGTGCACGGCGTGTGTCGCGCGTGCGTGTATCTGTGCCGTGTGCATCTGCTGTATACGTGTGCATGGTGTCTGTGCATGTCCGGTGAGGAATGTGTGCACACGCGTGTGCCTGTGTGGTGCATGCACGGGAACATGCATTTGTGCACGTGCAGACGCTTGTGCGTGGTGTGATGTCTATGCTGTGTGTACAAATGCACACGTGTGTGCCTGTGCACGTGTGTGTGTGGTCTGCATGATGTGTGTGCACGTGTGTGGCATGTTCCCCTGTTCACTGGAGACCATGGTGAGGTCCTCGGTGGTCACTTGGTCTCAGGCAGGTGGCTCCCTGTGTCCAAGTGACGCCGGGGAGAGTCCCGGCTCTGAGCCTGGAGCCCCCACCCCCTCCCATCTCCCCACTTCGGGTGGCAGAGCTCCGGGGATCCCACCTCACATCTGCACATCCCGGGGGCCCACGCCCTGCCCTGTCACTCCCATTTTCACCCTTGCTCGCCACCCTGCTGGGGGGCCAGCTCTGCCCCCTGAGTTGGGAGCTCTGGGTGGGGTTCCTGTGCCCTGCAGCGTGAGGAAAGCCAGGCTTTGGGGGCTGATCGGCACCCTCCCTGCCAGCTGGGTGGCCTCAGGCAAGTTACTACACCTCTCTGAGCCTCCGTTTCCTCCTCATAGATGGGGACAGCAATCCCTACCTCCCGGGCACACAGACAGGGTCTAATGAGTTGGTAGGTGCACGTGGGCAAATGTCTGTTCACGGGAGCCGTCGTTAGACCCACTGTTGTCGCCTCTGCCCCCGAGGCGCCCTGGCCAGTCTGACTGCAAAAGAAAGAAGGCTGTGAGCTGCCAGCACCACGAGTGGGGCTGGGGTGGGGGTGGCGTGTGCTCCTACCGGGGCCCCTCGTTGTCTGGGCTCAGTCCTGCTGCACTTCTTGGGCCCTCGGGCCCGGACCGCCGGGGGTGGGGGTGGGCAGGCGTCTGCGACCAGAGCCCGCTGAGGCCCCAGCGGCTGGTTTGCCGCCTCCTCGCATGGGAAGCCAGGGAGGGCCAGCGCGGGGCGTTCTGCTGGTCCCTGCCCCTGGTGGGCATCCTAGCTGTGGGCTCCGGGTTCCTCAGCCGAGGCTGACCACTGGCACTGCAGGGAAATCCGTCTGGGGGTGAGGCAGGAGGGACGGGCTGTGGGCTGCCCGGGTAGGGGCTCAGGCACTGTTAGAGCCAGGTTGACCAGGTGTGGCCGTGGCGCTGGGCGGGTTGGGGCTGGGCTGTCACGTGAAGTCCTCAGCCAGAGGAAAGAAGGGCCCACAGGAGGGGCCACTGACCACCGTGGCCCTCTGGTGGCTGTTGGCAGCCAAGGCATCTTATGGGATGGAGTGGTTGTGGAGGAGGAGAGCCCAGCCCTCCACAGGGGGTGTCCCTCAGCTTCCCCTGCACCCCAGGGTGGCTCTGGGGATGGGGTCCGGAACACAGGGGCCTTGCCTGGTGGGGCTGGGCGCAACCGGAGTTGGCAGACCCGTGCCAGGAGTCCTCCCTCCTTGTCTCTCCAGGGCGTGTGCAGCCCACCAGCCCAGACCTGGGGGTCAAGGGCCCTGGCCCCCCGCAAGGGGAAATGGTAGATGGGCATGCTGCCCGTGCTCAGTGGTGGGTTTGATGCTGTGTCTGCAGGACTGGCCCCCAGAAGCAGGTGCGGTCTTGGGGGGCCATGGGCAGTTAGCGATCGATCCGCGGCTCCTGTGGGCAGACGGCCGACCTCCTACCTCAGGGGCCTGTGTGTGAGGGCTCCTGGCGGGCAGCTGGCCTCCCGTCAACGGGTCAGATATGCCCTGCCCAAGTCCCAGACCCGCATGAGGGCTCCTTAGTGCAGGAAGACAGGTGAGACCAGCTCGGCGTGCCCAGGACTGTCCCTTGAGCCTGGCCAGGATCAGCGTCAGGGGTCGGGGGTCAGGGTGCTCTGTCTTGAGTCTGTGGCATCCAGCTATGTTCCCCGGAGCAGGGTTGGGCTTTCTGCACCCCCATCCCAGTTCCCTGCTCCTCCCGAGGCCCTGCCACTGGCCTGTGATCCCCAGACCGCTAGGGATGCTGGATCTCTTCTTTTACTCGCCCTGGGCGGTGGCAGGGGCCCGTCCCTCGAGGGCTTTGGGAGGTCGAGGCCCAGGTGGCAACGAATGTGCCGGCCTCCTGGTCCCTCCCTCCTGGTCAGACCCTGCCTGCAGCCCCGAGGCCACTAAGGCCCCTCCCTCCTGGGGGTCCCTCCGCACTTGCAATGAGGCACCAGGAAGAAGCCATTCTGCAGCACGGGGGCCCGGCTCATCCCGGTGGCCTCTGTGGGCCCCTCCATACCCCTTGCCGTGCAGCCATGGATAGAGGCCGGGGGCCAGTAGGGTTGTATCCACCCCAACAGGCAGGCCCAGACTTGGCCTGGGGGTCAGAGTTGCCAAGCCCTCTCCCCAGAGGAGGGCAAGTGGGGGTCAGGGCTGGTGGGCCAGCTGGAGTCCTGGGAGATGAGGAGTCTGGGCTGGTGTCCCCTGGAGGTGGCTGGGCCCCCAGTGACCTGGTCACACCTGGGCCAGCATCCTGGTTGTCAGGCTGGGGCAGGAGGAGTGGGAACCAGATGGACAGATTGACGCGTGTTCTCTTTGGTCTAGGGAGCGGCTGCCTCACCCCCCGGCCTTTTGATGACGCACTCAGGTAGGCCCCAGCTTCGGGACGAGGGAAGTGGGGGGCGTGGTGGCTGTAGTCATGGCCCAGCTGGGAGCTCTGAGCCCCACAGGGCAGCAGGTGCCAGTGGATAGTGGGAGGCAGTGGACAGGGGGTGACACGGGCAGTGGGGGGTGACCGTGTGGAACCGGGAGGAGCCCTGGCCAGGGCGCAGCAGGCCCAGGCAGGGCATTGAGGACAGGGTGCGGCCAGCTTCCCAGAGGGGGGTGTGGATGGGGTGGGTAGGGTCAGGCTGCCTTGAAGCCTCAACTTTAGGAGGGAGCCCTGTCCTTGGGGTGAGGGTCCTGGTGATGGGCAGGGAGTGAGGGGAAGACTGGGGGCCTGCAAGGCCCAGATAGAAGGGGAGGGCTGGGCAGAAGCTGGCTGTCACCCAGGGGAAGGCCTGGAGGGTTGGAGGAAGCTGAAGTTTGGGGAAGATTGGCCTCAGCCAGGGTGGGGGTGGGTAGCTGGAGGTCAGGGGTCAGCTCTGTGCCTTATCTTCTTGGTGGAGTGTCTGGGCTGGGGGGCCCTGTGAGCTTAGATCCTCCACTCTTCTTCAGAGACACATGATGCCTGCTGGGGCCAGGCCCTGCAGGCTAACCCGGAGTGGACCTTTGGGAGCAGGAGGGGGTGGGCAGGGCCGGGGGCAAGCAGGGTCCCCAGGAAAGGCCCACACCAGCTGGCCTTAGGGTTCCCTGGGTCGGGATAGGGCCCTGAGGACCACCCCCGACAATGCTATCCCGATACCTACTCCCAGATGGTCCTGGACAGGTCCTCCTGCTGTCCACCCGCCTCCCCGTCGGGCCCCGTGGACATCTCTAACCCCGACATGGGGGCGGGGGAAGCCAGGCATCAGGATCTGCTGGAGGACACAGACCTTTTCCGCTGAGGCCAGGGGCTGGGGGACGCGGGGCCTGAGCCTGGCAGGGACAGAGATGAACTGGGCCCCACATGGTGTGGCCAGAGCCCGGACGATGGCGGGGGCGCCTAGGGCAGGCAGGAGAAGCCAGGGCTGCGCTCATCCGTCCTCCGCTCTGTTCCAGAAGGGGTTTGAGGTGGCTTCTAAGATGGCCTGAAGGAGTTGGGAGTGAAGGGGGGACAAGATGAAGCCAAGTGAGGGGCCGCGCAGAGCCAGAGTGGGGCTGGGTGTTCTGTGCGCCACAAACACGGCTTAGAGGCGGAGGCCAGGAGGGAGCAGCCTCCCTGTACAGCCAAGGGCAGTGCTGGGCTCGGGGCCTTCCAGAACCCTCCACCCCTTCCTGCTTCCTTCTCCCCGCCAAGATGACTGTGGACTGGGCAAGATGTGGGTCCAACCCTAAAACTGGCTACTGATTCTTGGGGACATGTCCACATGGCTTCGGGCCAAGGCTCCCTCCTTGGCTTTGAGAGGCCTCTGTGTAGAGGCCAGGCTTCCTTCCTAGTCTCCCCTCTGACCCCGTTTCAGCCCCCGAGGACCTCTGCCAGTGGCACCCAGCCCTCTGCGTCCTGCCTTTCACCCACCATTCCTTCTTGTCCTCTCTCTCGGCACAGGCCTCCTTCTCCAGGCAGCCTGCCCTGATTTTCCCCGGCCTTGCTGGTCTTGGTGTCTCCCCTGGGTGCCTCTGCCTCTCACCTCGGGTTATGTGGGAGAGGGTCTGCACCTGCCCCTGTGAGCCCGGGCCCCCTCCAGGCCATCGAGGGAGAGTCCCACACTGTTTGCGGGCGTTCAGATGGGTGTGTGAGCCCACGTGGACACGGTGTGCCCGGGAGGGGAGAGGGCTCCGCCAAGGCTGCCCGTCCGCGAGGAGGCGGCTTCCTGTCCTGTGCTACGTTCTGGGTGCCACAAATGCAGCCGAGCTCCGGAGCCCCCACCTCGCAGCTGAGAGTCTCTGGGGACGGAAAACAGCCATCGTTGGCTTGAGAAGCGCGCAGGAGGCTCTCTGCTGCCAGTCAGAGCGTGGCCCGCGGTGTGACCTGCTGCTGCCCTGCGCATCCAGGCGCCCAGAGCCCTAAGCCTGGCTTGGAAGCTGAGTGTCCTGCTAAGTGTCCCCCCCCCGCCCGGCTTCCTTGGAATCAACGTGCCCTGTTTGCCCAAACTGGGAAGGTGGTCCCCCTGTGTCCAGCAGAAGCCTGCTGCCTTCCCTCCTTGAGGGCCCCTGCGTCCCATGCTCCAGCCCCTCCCTCCCTCCCTCTGCAGCAGGGCCTCGGGCAGGGAAGGGTGGGGCGCTGCGGGTCCTCCTCATCTGGGACCAGTCCTGGCTCTGAGTCTCCCGGAGCCCCGCTCCCTGCATGCAGGCCTCCACCCGGCCTGGAGGGCCTCGGGCATCCGTGTTCTGTAATTTATTTCAGTAAAGTGGGCCCGGCATCTTGAGGGGGTCTATGCAGGGGCCATCCATGCATTGCAAGGCGGGGGGCTCCCAGGGCCCCCAGGCCAGGAGGGGCAGGAACCGTGTGACTTGCTTTAATCAGGTGGGGGCACCCACACGGCCAGGCCGTCTGTTCCTGGCTGAGCTCAGTGTGGGCTCCTGCTCCCCGCTGGGAGCAAGCCGGCAGTCCGGTGCCCCCCACCCTTGGTCTTGCTGGGGCAGCGCAAGCACATGGGGCCAGGAAGCGCCCAGGCAGGTGTGGGCCTTCAGAAGGCGCCCTGTGGCAGCAGGGGCCGTGCGGTGGGTCGGGGCCCTGGGCCGCCAGGGTCTGCCTGCTGAAGCCCCCAGCCCTGGGCTTGGCTCCCTCGACCCGCGAGCAGGCGGCTCAGACAGGGTGTCCGGTGCGGCTTCAACCCTCTACCTGACCCCACCCACTAGATTCTGAGGAGCGGAGGGCCGGATGCCCCCTCCCCATGTGACTGTGCCCCGGGGACCCTGAGGAGAGGGGTGTGGGGGAGTGGGCTGGAGAACAGCCAGGCAGGACATCACCCTTGGTTCCCTGCGTCCAGGGTCCCTCCTTGTGGCCCGCTGTGCGGGGCTCCTGGCGAGTGGGGGAGGGTGGGTCCGCTGTGTGTCCTCGCAGCCCGATAAGGGGTCCCACCCTGAGCCCGGCCCGGGGGCAGGCCCTTGGGTGCCCGGTCTCTGCTGCACCTGGTTGAGGGCGGGTGGCAGGGGCCGAAGAGGGAGCAGTGTGGTCACTTGAGCGCAGCAGGGCCACGGGGACATCCATGGGAGCAGCTCCGCAGTGACCAGCCCATTGTATCGGCAGAAGAGCACGGCCTTCCTAGAAGCTCGTCGGTGAAGGGCTGGTGCTGGGTCAGGGAGGGAGGCGGGCGGGTCTCAGGGTGGGCAGTGCTGGGCCAGAAGAACCGGGGAGTCGGGGGTCTCCCAGGCCCTGGCGAGGCACAGGGTGGGAGGCGCGCCGGATGCGCTGGGCGCGGAGACTCACTGTCATTCCCCGCAGGAGCCCCAGCGCCTGAGGGACCAGGCAGCGAAGCGCCCCCCTATGTGAACATCCCCGTCAGCCCCTCCTCCAAAACGCAGCTGCACTACATGGGCCTGGAGCTCCCGGCGGCCAGTGCAGGGATCCGAGGTGGGTCCCCACCAGGGGGCTGCAGCCCTGGGGGCCCGGGGCGCCTTCTCCTCCCCGGGCGCCTCAGGCCTCAGCAGTGGAGGGGGGGGTCTTCTCCTCCCGCCCCCCCCCCCCGTCCATACTCTTGCTGAGCGGTGTCCTCTGAGGTGTGACCCCACCTTGCTCCCAGCTTAGCCCCCCCTCCCCAGCTCAGGTCCTGGATCCCATCACCTCTCCAGGCCGAGGCCTCTGCGGGAGGCGTGGGCCACGTGTGGCTTTCTGGAGGCGGGGGAGTGGCTGGGCCAGCTCACCTGGGGCTGCTTTCAGGGGCTGGCGCCTCCCGCTATGCACAGATCGACATCACAGCCACAGAGGTGGCCCACAGGGTGGGGGCCCAGCACGCACAGACCCGGGAGGAGCGGCTGCCCGAGCTGGAGCAGAGGAGGAAGGGGGCCCTGCGGTGAGGACACCCCCGCCACGACGGGGCAGCTCACCAAGCCGGCCTCACTGCTGCCGGCAGCGCCCGAGGGCACGAGGGAGCCCGTCATCTTGGCCACATCCCCGGCGGTCTGGGCCCCGTGACCGTGGCCTCTGGGCTGCAAGGTGGCCACGACTGGTCCCCATGCCTTCCCTGCCCCACTGGCCACTGGTGTCCAGACCTGACCCTTCCTTTGGCCTCCACGAGTCACTCTGGACCTCTGGCAAGTCGGGGGAGCCGTGTGTCTGGGTGTCAGGCAGTTTGCAGCCGGTCCCCAGAGACAGAGGAGCGTCTCGGCCGCAGGTGCCCCGGGAGGGTTGGAGAGCAGTGTCCACGGCTCTGGGATGCAAAGCGCCCTCCCCTTCCCTGGAGGTGGAGGCCACATGACTGAGGCCAAGCAGGCCCTTGGGAAACACGGCCCCAAACCACAGCAAGGTCCGACCAGCCCCCACCTCTGCCGTGCGTCCTGCAGCCCCCCGCACCTGGGTCACTGCTGCCCTGTGCCTGGGGACCGTGCCACCAGTGAGCCCCGGGGGCGGCAGGACTGTTGCCCCTTCAGACCTGCCAGGCTTCCGGTGTGGCCCCACACGTGTTTACCTGTGTTGCTTCTTAGGACCCATTACCGTTAGTCGTGTAAATAGTTTAAAATCGTTAACGTTCTATTTTTAACATGCACATTATTTTCCTGAAGGTTGAGGTACTTTCTCTTTCTTGGGCTGTGTCTGTGGTGGGCTGTAGGGCTTTGCCTGACCCTGGACATGGTTCTGTTGTCTTGACACGACACAGGTGCTCAGGGCCTGGGTTACCCCCACCTTGGCAGGTCTGGGTGGGGCTTCCATGTTTCCTCCCAACAGTGCCTGTGGCCTTGGGGAAGCCGTATGACATTTTCATGACTAAGTGAGCAGAAGGGAATGGTCATGGCTCCACTGGCCAATGGGTGTCTGGGTGCTGGGAAGTTTCCAGAGTTGGTAGTGGGGCCTCCTGACATTCCTCTCTAGTCATGAAAGGGAAGCACTGGACTGGGCCCTCTGACCCTGGTCTCAGATGAGATGGGGCTCTGATCTGCCTGGCTGGGGTCTCCAACCATAGCCTACTCAGACACCTTCCTCCCTTCTTCTCACCTTTCTCCCTCCCACCCACCCACCATCCACCATCCACCATCCATCCATCTACCATCCACCACTCATCTATCATCCATCCAGCATCCATGACTGATCCATCATCCATCCACCCATCACCCATTCACCATCTGTCAACCATCCATTCATCCATCCATTTATCTATCCATCATCCGTCCACCACCCACCTATCATCCACCCAGCTATCATCCGTCCACCACCCATCGTTGATCCACCATCCGTCATCATTTCATCATCTATCCATGCATCCATCTCCCATCCACCATCCACCATCTATCCACTATCCATCTCCCATCCATCCATCCATATCCCTCTCCCCTGGTCCACTAAGGACCCTGTCTCCGAGGGTAGTGTAAGTGGCTGACACTCCTCATGTTCTCCTCCTCAGCTAAGATCCCTCAGGTTGATGGGTTCAGAACACCAGCACCCTTTCCCTTGCCTCATCTTCTGAGCTGACACCTGACTGTTGGGGAAGCTTTTGAGTCAAGGCAGAAGGAAGTAGGCCCAGCCCTGAGCCTCTGGGACGCAAAGGCCTCAGGGCTGAGCCTACAAACAAGTCAGGTTCTCAGCCTAAAAGGCCCCACTAGCACACCCTGGACAAGATTCTGGGGTAGGCAGACCTTCCTTTTACATTACAAGGGGGCAGCAAAGCATGGCTGCACACCCCAGTCCAGGGTTCCAGTAGTGAGGGTTGCCCTCGGGGCGGGAGGTGGCGCAGAAGTCCACACACGCCAGCTCTGGGATAGGCAACTTGGAGTTCTGGGTCTTACCAGGGACCTTGAATGGCTGGCATCTGGGGTCTCTTGTTTCCAAAATGAAATAAGGCTGCTGTGTTTTTGTAAAGCTGAAACAGGGTCATGGATGTAGTGAGACCTTCATGAAGAACAGCTCCCCGAGGGGCACAGTCAGGCCTGGCCCAGGTCACCACAAGCAGTATGGTGCTTTGGCAGGGTGGAGGGCTGTGCGGGGGGGGGGGGGGCGCTCCAGCCCAGGAGGACTCGGGGGGTGCTGGGTTTGGCCAGCTGCGGCAGCCGCACAAGCAGAGCTGGGCGGGACAGCCACCTGTCCTGCCTCCAGAGCTGTGGAGGGTGGCACGGTCCTCAGGGCCCTGAGCCCCACACGGGGGCCAGCTGGGCAGAGCGGTTGCAGCCGCCACAAGGCGATGGCCACGTGGCATTGTGTGGCCGCGGAGGGAGGGTTTGGGGACCCTGGGTAACCAAACCCAAGCTCCTCCTGCCTGACGCACAGCAGAGACATGCGTTTGCGGCGACAGAAGGGTTTATTTGAGAGGCAGCCAGAGAAGAAGACGGGGGTGGGAGGAAGGGGGTGCGGAGGGGCAAGGGGTGGGGGTGGGGGGGCAAGCCTCTCTTCCGCCTCCTCAAAGGGGGAGAGTCGGGGAAATGTGAAGGAGAAGGTCTGGGTGACGGGTTGCGGCTGCGATCAGTCCCGTGAGCGCTTTGGTTCACCAGTTTCAGCTGGACCTCGACTAGAGCCCGGGAAGGGCTCCCCGCCTTTGCCAAGAGGTAAGAGGCGTCCCGGCCAGGACCCTGCAGCCTGCCCAGGTCGTGCCCTTCCCCCACCTCCGCCTCGCGCCCTCTGCCCCTCAGGGCAGTGCTGCACACACAGCTGGAGGCCAGGGGGGCCTCGATACGGGGTTGGGTTGGGCGTCTTAATTCCGGAATATCGGTGTCAGACGCTTCACGGCTACGCCACCCAGGTGCCCCGTCCAGCGCCATTCTGAGTTCCGAGTCCCGTCCTCTCTTCCGGTGACGCTTGGAACCTGGTCTCTGCCTCCATCGCCTTGAAATCTTGCAGTTACTACTTTCACCTCTTACTGTGGCTTTTTTCTGTGAAGTTGTTCCTCACTGACGGGGCTTTTCTTGGACATGCTGACGTCTCCTCTCTGGCCTCTGCTGGGTCCTGCTCCGGCCGCTGGACCCCCAGCTTGCCCTCTGAGTTCGTGCATGATTTTCCGTCTCATTTGTGGCTCCTTGTGTGATTTCCTGCACTCTGACGTCTTAGTCTGCGGGGGCTTTACTGCTGCCATCAGGCGTTCGTTCCTGGGCTGTTTCCGCTTCTCACGGCGCCCTGGCATCACTCGCACTCTTACCTAGTTTTTTAGGTAAGAGTGACAAAGGGAAAGCCACCTGTCACCACCGTCCACGAGCATCACAGACATTCCTTCTAGGCAACGCCCGCCCTGCTGGGGGCCATGATTTGACCGCCATCCCCAGCAACTACTTCTGTGTTCTCTTGGTTCGCTTCTTTGGCTCACAGTGTCTTTGAGATCCTCCAACGGTGTGGAGGACTCTGCACCCATTCCATTCCACAAACACGCCAGAATTTTTTGTCTATTCTGTGGGGTGAACATTTAGCTTGCTTCTGGTTTTGAATGAGATAACGATGAACATGAATTAGACAGTTTTCTTGTGTTGGGGCTTTTGTGGGCACACACCCTCCACTGCCTTGGAAGCGCGTGTGATCAGCGGGCGGAGGAACTGCAGGTCACAGGTGAGCAACTGTTTAAAAAGAAACTGCTGACGTTTTGCACAGTGGTTTCACCATTTTGCACATTCCATCAGCTCCAGGAGCGTTCCCGTGCGTGCCCATCCTTGCCAGCCCTTGGCAGGGGCCTCATTTCAGTCATCCTCATGGGTCTGTAGTGCTGGCTCATTGTAGTAACTGGCATTTTTCTGACGACTAACAATGTTGAGCACCTTTCCATGTGCTCATTGGCCGTGTGGACGTCTTCCTCAGCGAAAGGCCTGTTTAATGTGTGTCCACTTAAAACCCTGGGTTGTAGTCTTTTGGATCTGAGCCCTGTCTCAGACGCACACACTGTGATCGCTCCTCCTTCTCCGGTTGGCTGGTTTGCTTTCTTAATGATACATCTTGATAAGATGCCTCTGGTTTTGAGGAGACACAATCTTTGTTCCTTTACTTTTAATGGCTGGATCCTTTTATGGCCTGTTTTAGATGTCTCTGTCTACCCTCTGGTCAGAAAGACGCTCTCCTGTTTTCTAGAAACTTTACAATTTTCGTTTTCACACATAGGCCTATGAATCACTGTATTTTTTGCATGTCGTGTGTGGTCGACTTTTCTCCCAAACCTAGCAAGTTGCTCCAACTCCATTTACTGAAGAGAATTCTCTCCTCAAACCATAAGTTTCTAGTTCTTTCCTCCAGAATTTAAACGTTGTTCGGTTCTTCGAATCTGGTAGGTGATTCTGTTGCTTCCTGTTTCTGAAATCGTTTTGCGTCTGTCCTGCCGTCTCTAAACTACGAGCAGGACTGCTCTATTATGTGTGACAGTCATCATCGGTCACTCCGGTGTCTCGTGTCTTCACGGGGCTGCTTGGGCTGTGACCGTGTTCTCTCACCGGGCCTTGCCGTCTTCTGTGCTTGGCTGTTGTCAAGACAAGGTTTGTGAACAATCTGCTTGGGTTTGTTTGAGGATGAGTTTCTTCCAGAGAGGGATCTTTAACCTCTGCCTGTCTGGAAGCACCAGGACCACTGCTTGTGGCCTGACGCCCAGGACCTAGTCACGGGGCCCGGTCCTCTCGTCTCCGCCCTCCCTGGACCCAGCCCCCCCCCCTTTCCTGGGGCAGGGGAAGGGGCCCAGGTTCACACAGAGGCTCTCCCTTTAGACACCGACCTTACCCCAGCTCATGGCCCCGAACCCAGGGTGCCTGAACGGCCCTGTTCTTGTTTACGAGACGTGCACTCTCACGCTGCACGGCCTTCCTGGGCTCCTGTGGTCCATCTTGCCTTGGTCATACCTTCGCAGGCTTTCAGATTTCCACTGCTCCTCAAGAGAGGGGTTTAATCCCCAATGCAGGGGCTCCTTCCAGCAAGTTAGAGCCCCTAACCCAAGCCTGTCATTCCTGGAGTTGGAAACCCCTTTGTTCCTTCCTATCAAGTCATCTGCGGTTGTACATTTTACCCCAGAAGCTCACCCTGACCACGTCCCTCAAGTCTGGTATGTAGTGTTTCCACTACTATTCAATTTCAAGTATTTTCTAACTTCTAATATCATTTCTTCTTTGGTCCATGTGTATTGTTAAAGTTCCTGAATATACTTTTTTTAAAAAAAGATTTTATTTATTTGAGAGAGAGTGAGAGAGGGCGAGAAAGCATGAGCCAGGGGAAGAGGCTGAGGGAGAGGGAGAAGACAACTCGCTGCTGAGTGAAGATGCCGGGATCAGGAGCCACCCCTAAAGTTCCTGAATATACTTATTTTAATTGTCTTTTCGTGACGGAGTCCCTCCGTGGTTGCAATGTGGTTAAAGACTATGATCCAGTCATCCCACCTCGCTGCTGAGGTGCTGGAGTCTGCTTGGCGCCCTGGGCTGGCCAGCTTTTACGATGCTCTGTATGCGTCAGGAACACGTTTTCTCTAAAGGGCAGGAATAGATCATGTTTGTTGCCTGCGATCCATCCATCCGTGTTCTTCTTCGTCAGTGACCTGAGCTGCTGTGGGGAGAAGCTGGCACAGGGCAGCAAATTAAACAGAATGAGGCAAGAAAGGAACCAGAAAAAAACCAGTGAAAGAGAGCTAGCAGACAACACAGGGAAATCAGTGAAGCTGAAGCTGGTTCTGGGGGAAAATGTCGAGAACCCGAGAGAGCTTTAGCTAGACTGACTGGGGGGAAAAGGGCAACGGCAGTTACCAATACCAAGAACAGAGAGGGGGCATCACCACAGACCCGAGAGACACTGAGAAGGGAACAACTTTACACCAATTGTTTGAACAACTCGGATGAAATTCCTCGACAAACATATAAAGACACAAGCAGTATTAGGAAATCCAAACAGCCTTGTATCTTGCTTTTAAAAACTGAGTTCTTAATGCAGAACTCTAGCATGAGGGACACTTGAGGCCTACGGGGCTCCAGCCATGAAGGCTCCTGCACATTAAGAAAGAATGCCAAGCTCACACCTACCCCCTAACAAGAGGGACTCCCAGCTCCTATCAGTCCAATGTGATACCAAATGTGACCGACTGCATGTGACGAGAACAAGAACCACAGGCCAGTGTTCCTCAGGGGGATACGGGCATCAGCAAATCTAATCCAGCTGCGCAGAGGAAGGACTGTCATCACGGCCAGTGGGGTCCATTCAGGAGTGCAGGTTATTTTAGCGTTTGAAACCCAGCAAGATTCACCATAGTAACTCAAGAAGCAAACCTTTAGGATCGTCTCAATAGATGCATGGAAAGCACTTGACAACTTCCAATACTCATTCATGAAAAACTCCTAGCAAGCTAGGCTAGAATCCCTGCAATGCATAAAAGCATCCATAAAACTCCATAGCTTATGTGACACTTAACTGCAAGACTGAATGTGTTCCATGCGGATTCGGAGAGAGGGACGTCCCCCTCTGCCCCAGCTGCTCAACACTGGGCTGGACACACCAGCAGAGCGCACGGAGAAGGCACAGCACTCGAGGGAGAAGAGAGACTGCCGTCTGACAGGGGACAAGAGCAAGTGTGCAGGTGTGCTGGGACCTGGGGCACAGGACATAGGTCATCATATGGAAACAACTGCATGATGAAATGAAAACATACTAGTGACAATAGCATAAAACATCTAACACCTGGGAATAAATCTCGTGAAAATACGCAGGGTCTGTGTACAGAGGGATGTAAGACAGGCTACATAAATGGGTACAGATGAGAAAGGGTCAGGAGACCAGACCCTAAGACGCTGATTCTCCCCAAAGTGAGCTACACGTTCAAGGTGGTGCTGTCAAAATCCTAGTCATTTTTATACAAAGTGACAAACCGATTCTAAGATGTATATGGAAATGCAAAGTGCCTGTAATGAATCTTAGAGGAAAGTGCGTACCACCCGATTCCAAGCTTTCTTATAAAGCCGCTGTCAGCAAGACAGCGAGAGCCGTAAGGAGTCTAGGGAACAGCCACACCTGTACGCGCACTTGATTTTTGACAAAGGCACTGAACCAAGTAACAGAGGAAAACGTCTGCATGAAAAATGGTGCCAGGACATAAGGAAACCAGTGGGCATTGTTGGTCAGCAACCAGGATTCACCGTAGGCGACATCCGGGCCCCAGGACGCCCTTGAATGGAGCCCGTTTCCAGGGCACGCCTCTGCTGGATGAAGCACACAGATGCTGGGTGGAGAATGCCAGATGTGCACACACATCCTCACGGTCCCATCCCTTGTGTGTGAAATGCAGACAGGCGGAAGAGAGCTGCCGTGAGACAAGCTAGTGGCTGCCTGGCCGGTAGGTGGCTCCTTCTGGGTCAGCCATTCGGGCACTCACAGCCGTCAGCACACACAGCGCACTCCCCCCTCACCGCTCACGAAGTCACCCCAGACCCAGGAGACAAGCAACTGCACAACTGGAGGCCGTGAACGTGCAGCCAGAACACTGATGACTATAGACGTAAGACCAAGGGCCCTCATGCCGTCCTGCGGTCAGCGGCAGGGGGCAGGCCGTCCGCAAAACCAGTTGGGACCATCCCTGTTGCTCCCGGGAGCTGTGTGTGCACAGGACCCTTCACCACGGCACTCCCAGCCCTGTTCTAAGACCTCGTACGTTCACCCGAGGGAACGCTATTGGCAATGCAGAGCCGCAGGTCACCACAGGGCGGAATCCCAACACCCAGACCAGAAGCCAGAACCCCCCCCACCCCCCCCCCCACACTGAGGCAACCGTGCGCTGTCACTTCATGTCTGTCACAAAGGAAATGCAGCCTGAGTCAGGAACAAGCGGTGTCAACACTCAGCCGGGGGGGCGGCCCAGCAGCACTCTTCTCCATCCTGGAGGCTGGAGTGATCACGGGCGGCGGCGGGCGCAGACTTGTGGCAGAGCACTCCCACCTGCGGAGGCCGGCGAGCTCTCTGCAGCCTTCTCTTAGGACGCTGATCCCATTTGCGGGCCCCATCCTGATCTGATTACCCAGAGGTCCCAATGCTGACACTCTCACCATGGGAACTGGGTTCCAGTATATGAATTTGGGGGGGACACAAGCCGCACGGTCAGCTGTAGAGGAGTGCGGGGGTATCCTGGGATCCGGGCAATCTCTACTTGTGGACCTGGGGGTGGGCTGCAGGCACTCGCTCAGGACTCACTGAGCCGTGGGCGGTTCCTGCCCTTTTATGACTGTCTTACTTCACAGAGATCGCTTGGAATCTGAAAGCAATGTGGCCACTGGCCCCTGGCTTGGGGGGCCGCCCCTGTACCTGCTGCCTCCAGTGGCGGAGGCAATGACAAGTCATGAAGACCCATCTGGCTCTCTGGCACGTCTTAAGGCCAAGAGCTCCCTCTAGTGGTCAGTTCCTGCGATGGTAAACTGAGTCAAGTGCCCTATTCTGTTTGCCTCCCTGTCCTGGGCCCAACCTCCTTCCAGGCCTTGCACCTCACACAGGGGCACTCAGAGAACAGCAGTGCGTGGCCCAGAGCTTGGACCCCCACAGGCAGCTCTGCAGAAGCCCGGTGACGAGCCCATCTGGCCTCTGGCCACCGGAGTGGTTGTCACCCTGCCCTGCCCGTCAGGCCTGGCCACAGCCGCGCTAGACAACCAGCGGGCCGGGTCAGTGGCAGGCATGGCGTGGAGGCCCAGGGCGAGGCTCCTGAGCTGGGCAACATGGCAGGATGGCCTGCCCCGTGCCCAGTGGCCCAGGGAGGAAGGGGTCACCTCCCTGCTTGGTTTCACCACATCCTGGCACAGGTGGTCCTAGCATGCCCCCCTTGGACTTGATTCTTCTTAGCATGATGGCTCATGAGGTATCTGTGCCTGGTGGATCCCAGCATACCGGCTGAGGCCCAGACGTGGCTGAGGCTGGGTGTAGCGCTGTGGTCAAGCCTCTTCCAGGTTCAAACCTGGGAATGGTGTCAGACCCCTGCACGACGGCCTGCAGCAGAGGCAGAGATGGGTTCCCGTGGGACTGTCACACCTCAGTGAGACAATCAGCCACTTTCTCTGGACACAGAGACCACCGCGCCTGGGGGCTCTCCTCGAGCCCCAGCTCAGAGGCAGGCAGGGAGATGCCAGCTGGGCCAGAGGTCACCCCTCCCCCTGGTTAACTCCACACTGCTCCCAGGTGTCAAACCAGGGGGACTGTGGCCCCTGTCACATAGCAGAGAAGACGGGGAATGGGGTGCAGGAGTGGAAGAGAAGCAAGGCGCAGAGAGACCGCCGAGGGACAGGTCAGATCACTGGCCATTTAAACAGTGTGACGTGTTTTTAAACACAATACTTCCAGCGGCAGCTCCCCGCGTGTCTGAGGCCCCGTGCACCGGGCACGCGGTGAATCAGACCAGTCCTCCCGCACGAAGGGTGCCCGGCCAGTCCCCATCACGCCTCCTCCAAGGTCCTGTTCGTGTCCAGCGCCGCCCCAGAGCAGCCGGGCCATCCTCAGGCAGCGCGCCCCCGCCGGCGGCTGCTTCTCCCCTGCCGGCGGCTCAGGCGGCCCTCAGAGCTCCTGGTGGCGAGCTCTTGAGATGCGGCCCGACAGGTCCTGTAAGTGCTTCTTCACCTGAAAATGAGGGCACAGTGTCAACCCGGCTGCCATCTGCCCGAGATCACGACATACACGGTCTTCAGAGGGAAACTTCGGAGCTCCTTGCTTTTCTTAATGCACAAGTCTGCCATCCGGACACAGTCTTGAACGAATCACAAAAGCAGCTCCAGGCTCACTGGAACGCCACCGCCCACCAAAAACCAACTGGGAACAGACCACGCCGAGAGAGAAGAGGGACGTTTCTGTGGGCCACCCCGGCCCCTCACAGAGGTGGGAACAGAGACGCCACCTGGCTGCGCCCCCGGGAACCGCCTCGGGCCCCAGCCCCACGAAGCCCAGAGTCCATGCCACACGCACTGCCACCACGGCAGTGAGGCAGAGACCACCCCATGTCTGCCCCGTCCCTGTCTCAGCCAGATTCCCCTCTGCAAGTTCCCGCCCCGCAGCATCACTCTGGAGCCGACTCCCACGCGGGAGTGGCTGCCAGACGGCCACAGACCCACGCGCCCTCCTCCGTGGCACTTCCGCCTCATGTCACTTTAAAGTTTCATGTGTCTGAATGGACAGCACAGCCCTGTGGCTCCAGAGTCAGAAGCACGAAAGTGGGTCCCTCCTCCCTTGCTCCCTCTACAGACAACCCATCTCATTTGTTTCCAGATTGTTCTGTGCGTCCTAGCAACACCCGAGGCCTCCGCCCCTCCTACCACCAGCTCCTTAGAGTGTTCACGCTGCCCTGCTGCTTCTTTTCCCTTCGTGGTGCGACCCCGAGGCCCTTCTACTACGAAGAGCCCACGCTTCTATGCCTGGATGGGCACCTGATTTGTGGGTTTCTGCAAACGACCTAACCACCCCAGAGTGGCCCCATTCCAGAGTGACCCCACTCTGCTCGGGCCACCACCTACCGCTGCCCTGGGATGGTCCCCATTCCCACGAGAGGAAACGTGGCCTCCATACGCACCCCATGGGATTCTCAGGGGACTGTCCTCCTGTGTGCACACAGACGCGCCAGAGCCACTGCCTCACATGCACACCCCGTGCAGGGTCACCGGGCCAAGGGCACAAGCTGGTGGCACAGGTGTCCCACAGCTCTAATCAGGCCCGGGGGCATGGCCCGGGCCCCGGGGGAGGTGTGTGGCTGCAGCGGGTGCCCCACCAGGCACCACCAGGCCCAGACGACCGCCTGCCATCCGCAGAGGAGGGACCAGTAGCCACGCGGGGCTGGGGGAGCAGGACCGGGGACAACCCCAGGGCAGCCGCCGCCGCCTCGTGGGGCCGAGCGCGCACCTTGTAGCCCAGCTCCTTGGTCTTCTCCTCCAGCATGGCGTACTTCTCCTTGTTCCGGCTCACGTGCTCTCGGTCCCCGAAGCTCTCCACATGTTTCAGTTTCTGGTGAGAGATTTCCAGCTGCTTCTGATAATGATTATGCTTTTCAATTTTGGCTTCAAAGTGCTTAAGCTCCTCCTAGAAAAATGTTTAAACAGTTGAATGTCCCTTAACAGACTCTTCGCGCCGCTCCGGGGTTCCCGGGCAATCCCCCCCACCCCCTCAGGACAGGGTGGCTGCCACACAGCGGGGCTGGGTGACAGGGCTCAGCACGGGACGCAGGGTGCTTCCTCCTCTGCGGGAGCACACCCCGAGCCCCTCAACGTGTGATCTGCCCGGCCAGCTCCAGGGCACCATCTCTGCTGCCCCCGATCGCGAAGCAGCACACGTGGAAGAAGAGCGGATGGGCTGGTGATGGCACGACCCCCACGAGGCAACACTCCGGCAACTCAAAGGCCCCTCCCTCCAGGCCCGCTGCCAGAGCCCCACGCAGGGTCTGCTGTTCTCGACCCGCGTGCTTCCGCACCAGCCCTCCCTCCTCACACCCAGCACATCCAAAGCCGAGCAGACGCCCCTGGAGCTAGACCCTCCATTCACCGGAGGCCAGTGCTGTCCACAGGGAGGCAAGCACGGTGGTCCCACACGGCCGCCGACCAGCACGGCAGAGGGACGCGGGGGGCAATGACAAAGGCCCGTCCGTGTACACGATGGTCTGCCACTCACACTGCAGTTCAGTCCTTTCCACGTTCGTAGAAAACAAGTGCTGCCAAATGGTGTGAGCCAGTGTCACCCAGCACCTTCCTTACCCGGAAGGACTCCAGCTCCTTCTCAGTGAAGTTGGCGGACTTGGCCAGGTCCCACAGATCGATCACTCGGGGTTCCTCGAACTCTGGCAGAAAAGCAAAAGCAGTCCCGGTGACTGTGTGGCGGCGTCCCGTGATGCCCAGGGGCCCCGACGACACTGCGAGTGTGAGCGTCTGCACACGCGCACGCACACACACATACACGGGTATGTGCTGTGCGCTCGCATGCACGCGTGAGGTGTCCCGCGCCGTCTGAAGCAAACTGAGTGTAGTTCTCGTGCATGCTCAGTCTGGGGCTAAGGCACCACTGGAACCTGGCCTCGGGGACATGCTCACCCAGCATTGGCCCGCACCTCTGACAAAGGGTCCCTCTTGGCAGAGCTGGCTCGGTGGGGGAGGGGAGGTGGGAATCAGGAGATGGCAGTGCTCCTTGGGGCCCAGGACTATGTCAATCTACCCACATTTCCAGGCTAAAGCTTAGGTCTCTGCCTGTCCTTCCAGCTCCAAAGCAAAACCGACCACATGGAAAGGACCCCTTGACCTCAGCCTGCACTCAGGAGCGGATTTGGTGACACGTGCCCACCTGGGCCACTCACGTCTCCTCCGTCCCTGGACTGGAAGAAAGCTGGTCACAGCTGCCCACCCGCGGGCATGCTGCCAGCTGCTCCGCCCCCTCCCTCAGCTGATCCCATCCTGCCCAGGGCCCTCAAGGGGCTCGTGGAGAGTGTTCTGGAAGGACTCGGCAGACCACAGGAGAAACTGAGGAGCTGGCTCGGTGCAGCTCCCGGAAGGGGGTGGTTCGGGGGGGAGGGGTGCAGGGCGGCCCCAGCACCGTGTCTCCTGACCCGCCGCATCCCCAGGCGGAGAGAAGCACCTGCCGCATCGCTGCGGCGCACGCTCACGCTGGACAACACGCGAACGGGCAGGAAGCCGGAGAAAGAGGGCAAGCCAGCAGCGCTCCCCAACACGGGCTCTAGCGCGGGGCCCGGGGCGGGAGCGGCGCAGACAGCGGCCCGTCACGGGGGCCCGGACCTCGTCACCGGGACGGTGTGGGACACACAGCTGTGACGCCCGAATGTGGGGCCCAGGGCGGAGGCGTGGGGTGCTCGCCACGCTCACCGGCCTCGGCGCCGTAGCCCTGGTGGCTGACCCTGCGCAGGCGGTCGTAACCCTGGTGGATGCCGCGCAGCCGGTCCTTGAGCTCTGCGTGCTTGCTGTGCAGCACGTCCTCCTTGACGCGGCTCACGTCCAAGGGGCTGATGACGTTCTCCTGGATTTCTGTGCGAAACAGGGTGGCCGTAAGCCGCCATCGGAGGCCCCCCTGCTGGAGCGGAAACACCCCGGGCCGACCCCGGTGACCCTGCACCCCAGCTCCCCAACTCCCAGTTTGGGACTTCCTGAGGGCGAGACCACGGGCTGGGGGGCATCCGCGTCTGTGTAAGGAGGGCAGCAGTGGCGACCCGTGACCCACGTCACCGCATGTGACCAGCACACTCGCGTTGTCAGAGGTGCCCCCATGAGCCCCCCGCAGGGGAGTCCCAATCAGAAACCGGGTGGACACAGAGGGAGGACCCCCCAGGGCCGCCTGCAGGGGCGGGGCACCTTCGGTCCTGCTCAGCGTCTCCAGCAGGACGTTGTACTCGCGCACTTTCTCCTTGTGGTGCTGGAACTCCCGCCGCAGCTTGTCCAGCTCCTCGCTGGAGAACTTCCCCGAGGTCTTCGCCTGGGGGGAGCGAATATCCTGCCAGCCTGCCCACGCCCCGGGGTGACCCCGTCCAGGCTGCTCGCCCGGACTCCACGGGGGCCGCCGCTGAGCGTCCCCTCAGAGCAGACAGGACCCTTGCTCCCACGGGAAGTGCTGGGCGCATTCTCGCCTTGATGGCCCCTTAACTGGGGGGGCGTAGCAGGACCTGTGGCCAGGCTCCACGGAGAGGTGACAGCCATCCAAGTGTGGGAGTGGCAGGGTCCCGAGGAGGCGGGGTGCGACAGCGTCCCCTTCTGGGAGGGACCTCAGGCCAGTCACCACACGGTCACCCACTTGCCCTGCGGGGCCATGTGGTGACTCATGAATAACGCAGGTCCGGGGCTCCCGGTGGCCACAGGGCCCCCTCCATGGCGGAGCCACCCTCCCTCCTGCTCCAGCCGCACCCCTTGAACCAAGGACGATGGGCTGGTGCGAGAATTCTGATTCTCCGCCCCACTCAGTGTGGTCCAGACAGAACCCGGACAGGAGCTGGGGGATTAAGGAACGCGCAGTGACTGACTGCGGTCAGCTCAAGCCTCTGCCTGGCCCCACAGCCTGCCCACACCCACCTGAGGTCTGCACCCCACAGGAGACCAGATGCTACAAGCCTAGCCTCCACGCTCCCACCCCGCACTGTGAGCACACCTTTCTGAACCGGACAGCACACAGGCTCCGACCCAAAACTAAGTGAACACCGTCCAACACGCAGCCCACGGGCCACTGCGAGCCTGTTTACAGATCGTCTAGCCCGTTCTGGTCATTTGAAGCTCCGACAGCTAGCTCCGCGCCACACAGAATTCCTTCTCCGAGAGGGCAGGGAAGTCAGGGAGGCCTCACGGGAGGGACCACGACCACAGAAAAACAGCCTCGTGGTTCCAAAAAAAAAGCCCTGCCCCCGGAGGCCCCTGGAAACAGGCTCCTATGCAGAGCAGAAGCAGCCCCTAGCAGCCCCCCTCAGCTCTCAACGCTAGGGCGCATTTTGGGGCTCACAGGAAGCGCGAAAGGGTACCTTGTGCCACAGCTTCTCCAGCCTGGGGTCCTCCAGGCTGTCCTCCTCGGCGGGATCACTGAGGGAGTTGCTGCTCATGGCCCGGGTGTCCTTCCTCCCGTCCAGGCCGTACTTGGCCAGGATCACTAGGGGAGACGCAGGAGGTGTTACTCCAGTCCTGGCCACTGCTTGCCTGGCACCGAGAAGAGCCGGGACCCCCAGGCTCCACACTCCAGACCCACGAACAGTCCCAGTGGCCCCCGAGCACGGGGAGGGGCAGCAAGTGGGGCGGAGGGATAACTAAGTCACTGGGCTCCGCCTGGCCCAGCCTTCCAAGTTGGCTGCTGCACCGGACGCCCTCACAGGGCACGTCACACATGTCTCGGGGTGCATTCAGCGGCCTGGAAGGCGGAAGGTTCTGGCTTCCAGCTGCCTGGGTTCCGCGTGAGCTGGGGCCAGAAACAAGCACTCCAGCTGGAAGAGGCCCCACAGAGCGGCACGCCCAGCCTCTTCTGCTCTTGCTCAGGATGCTGGGCCCGGCACGCCCTGGCGTGTACTCGGGGACACCGTGGTGGACAGGGTGGGGGCGGCCGCCCTGCGCAGCAGAGCAGACAGAGCAGGACCCATCCCGAGACAAAGGCTTCTCTGTCAAAACTGGCCCAGACAAGGCGGACCCAATGTGGTTTGTCCCCTACGGTGCTGGTGTGGGGCCGGGGCACTGCCCTGCTGCGAGCCTAGGACAGACCTGGTCACACCTGGGGGCTCCCTTTCACGTCCCGATCCTGGTCTGACACCACACTTTGCGGTCCCCTTGGTGTGGCTCAGCCTTGTCAATGGTCCTGGGTGGGGGTGGGGGGGTGTCCTGGATGCAGGGACGCACAGGCCACATCCAGGAGACGGCCAGCTGTCCAGTGAGGGTCGAATGCTCAAGAGGGTCTGCTTCGGCGCTCCAGCTCCCCAGTCTCTGGAGTCTTCCGCCACGTCACCCTAGCACCCAGGAAGCCCACACCACCCAAGCAGAAAACAGATGGCTCCACTTGGACCACAGACTCAGACACTGGGCTGGAAGCCATGCCCAGGAGGACACGGGCTGGCTGGGGGAGTCCAGGGAAAATGTGCCCCAGGCAGGGAGGTGAGAGCTGGCTGACCTCTCTACACGCTCATGCGCCTCAGTCTTGGCCCCAGGCCATCCACTGGGGGCCGATTCCTTCCAGAAAGGAGGACATACAAAGGATTCCGAGTCCCTCCAGACCTTTTCCTTGGGGGTTGGGAACGCCAGGTCAGGCTCCTGTCCTGGCCCTTCGCAGTGGCCCCCAAACATTCCGGTTGGGTGCAATTATCCTGCATCTCCTTCCACCTAACCCTTCTGCTACCTTGTCCTGTTTTTGCATGCGTCTCGTCCTATCTAGAATGAGGTCATATAAAACAGCAGCAGACCTATGTCCTCACCCCAGAAGCAGATACACAACGTGACCTGAACAACTCGTAGGTGTCTCGTGAGGTCTGACGGCACGGAACGCAGGGTAGCTGGGGAGACGTCACCAGCTGAGTCAGAAAACCCTGGATTCGCGCCCTGCTGTACTCAGGCAGGGACTACGGACGAGTTGCCCTCTCTGCGCCTCCGTCACCTATCTGACCAGGGACGAGTACCTCAGAAAGGCTCCAGTGGACGTACAGCATCTGGTCTCAGGAAGGGGCTCCTGTTACCACAGACGCCGCGCACTCTGCGTGATGCCATGTCTGAGGAGGCCAGCGTCGGGCCCCGCGAGCGTGTGCGACGGTGGGTGGGCTACAGGGCGGACTCTGGGACGAGGCTACTCCAGCCCCGACGCTGGGCTCTGCGGGGAGCTACAGCAGGCTCCGACTGGCGAGGGCGTGCTCACGCGCCGGGGTGGGTGGCAGGCCAGGGCGCCGGTAGGCGGGACGGGGACGAGACTTCTACTCTCTGCTCTTCACTACAGGACGACAGCAAGACCAGCCAGCCCGGGAGCGGCCCCGAGACACAGCCGGGGTGGGGTGCACGGGGGCGCCCGGGCAGCGAGCTCAGAGTCCTGCCCTGCACCTGAACATTGCCACGGGGGGAGGCGGAAAGGGGGCCTGAGACACCTGTCAGTCCTGAGGACGCATGTCTTTTGCATACTGGGAGGCCGGGCAGACTAGCTCTGTCTTGAATACCCACAGTAAGAAGCAGCTCACTACTTCCCCATATCAACACACTCCACTCTGAGTTATTTTCATTACAGATGATCTGAAGTCTGCTTCGCCATTAACTTCCAGACCCTGGGAACATCCCTCCTGTCTCTCCAGGTGAGCACAGGCAACCGGGTAGCCCCGGACTCGCTCCCCCCCAGGCCACGTAGCTGCAGGGGCCTCAGCCACTGAGCGCTACTGCTCCAGACACCCCTGCCCCGATTCTCCCTACGGTCTGCCAAGAGCCTCACGAACAGCAGCAGCTGTGGCCGTGGGGGTCGCTCCTCGGAGGTGAGCCACCGCACGGGCTGCAGCAGGGCGCCCCGCTCCCCTCCTGCCACACACCGTGTCAGCAGCCAGGGCCACAGGCCCGAGACAGCATCCCCCCCCGCCACACTGAATAGGAGAGAAAGGTACCGCTGAGGCTGCGTGTGAGTTTGGCCTGCTTCTCTCCATCTTCGTCGAGGCCCTCCGCCTTCAGCTTCTTCCAGGCGAACTCATCCCTTTCCTGCATCTTCAGATCGGCGTGGAGCTCGGACAGTTTCACGGGAGAAAGCTGAAGCTATGGGACGAGAGCAGAGGAAGCTGATGACCAGCCCCACGATGAACCAACAGCATCGCCCCGGAGACGGCAACCCTGAGAGAGGGGTGACCAGGAGATACCACAGACGAGCAGGGGGATGCGGGGTCCTGGCCAGTCAAAATCCCACACATGTTCCCGGGCGAGACCCTCAGGGGACTGCCACATTGCAGGGTGTACAAGGAGCCCGCTCTCCAGCCTCACTGGAAGAGGGTCACGGCAGGGCATGATCTAGAAATGCCAAGTCTGTGAGGAGCTGCCTGCCACCAGCGGCCTGAGCTCGGGCTGCCAGCTCCTCCCCAGGAACCCCCCCCCCCGCCCTGAGCCCCAGCGATGTTCGTGGGGCCCCGGGTATTGGGGTGTGAGAATGGAGGAACACGAATGCTGAGCATGGGAGGAAACCATTCCCTTTTCCTTGTGTCACGTAAGTGCGATACAGAACCAACCACAACCATCAGAGGACGGCGGGCTAGATTATGGCAAACTTCCACACTAAGAAAAGACCCGTCAGTGAGCCTGCCTGACAGAGGCCCCCACCCGCAAGAGACTCGCCAATGACGCAATGACAAGAGGATCTTAGTGCAGCATCTCTGCCCCCGGACCCAGCCCAGGATGAGGTGGGGAGGGGCCTGGGCTTCAGGCCGGAATGAGACCCCCGCTGGTGTTAGGTGGCCCAAGGCTCTGGACACGAGCCTGAGCTCCTGCCTTTCCCACTGACTAGTGTCAGCTCAGCCCAGACCAATGGGACCCATGTGCTTCAGGCTGGTACCCCGGACCAGAACATTCCACCAGTCTTCATGTGGCTGTACCTGCCGGAGCTCCCTGTGCGCCCTTCGCTACAGCACAAGCTGCAAGATGGAGCAGCCCCTTGCCGATCACGCGGGCCGGGGAGACTGTGGCCAACATGCTTTCCAGGCTAAAACGGTCATCGTGGTAACCCTGTCCAGCTTTTGCTAGGCCTCCCAGGAGATGCCCAGAAAATCTGGGCCCCATCCTTCACCAGCTTGAAAACTAACTAAAGTTCCACAGGAGTAAAATGAGGGCATCACATGAATGGCAGCGCCTAGGGTGGGAAACTCTTCTCATTTGCTAACAGGTTTCTTTGAGCCCGATCCATGGGTTTGCCCCCTCCTTTGCTGGCTCTCTGGCTCTCCTGGGGCAGGTGTTTGTCTCCACAGTATCCCAGCTCCTACTACCTCTCCCGAGCCCCAAACCCCTCCTTCCAAAGCCTCTTGCGTACCCCCACTTAGATGCCCTAGGTTCCTCAAATGGCACCCAGGCTGACACAGTCCCACCTGCCCCCCTGCACTCTGTCCTAGGCCCCACTGTTGGCTGGATGCTCCCTGTGGGCGCTCTCAGGAGAACACCAGGATTCTGGGGAGGCTGGGGCTGCAGCCTCAGATGACTTGTGGACTCCCTGGGGAGGAGGAACTGGACAGTGGTTTGGGGCATGCTGATTTCCCAGAAGGGCAGACAGGGGACTGGGTGGTGAGGAGCTGGGAAGGGCAGGCCTGCAGTCCATCAGGATGCCAAGGACACAGCACTTAAGCCCCACAGGCATCCACGGTCTCTCCTCTGTAAGCTTGGGTCCTGTCTGCATCAGGAGCCACAGCCAAGGACAGGGAGGGCCTGGCTCCCAGCTCTGCCCTCTGTGTTTAGTGAGACACTGCAACGGCTCCTGTGTCCCTCTTGGGGACTGTAGGGGGGAGGGAACCTAGTGTTCTCTTACTGCCAGCTAGTTCCACTGTGGAGGAGAGATCTGAGGACCTCAGGCAAAAGTCCCCCCTTACCTCTTACTTTCTTATCTGTCCACTTCCCCAGGGTCCTGAGGGAGATCAACATGCCAGCATCCAGCCAGGAGCCCATGCGCTGCAGGTTCTGGTGCCACCTGCGTGTTACTGTCTCAGCCCCTGTGAGTCACTGCTGCTCACGTCTGAAGCCTCTGGGGGTCTGAATTACATACTACATCTGACAAAAATCAATCCTCCCTCTGAAATGCAGACGCCCGTGAGTTCAGCATCGGAGATGCCCCCTGTAGCAGAAACGCCTGGTCACAGCAGCCATCGTGTCCCACCAAAAGGGGGAAAAGACACAGCTCTCCTGCAAACACTTGGCACTCACTCTCTGGATGCCTTCAATCTAACTTCAAGTTAAACATTAATGCCTCACATGAAAAGAACTGGTTTGTAGAAATCAAATACAGAACAGAATCTGTTCAATATTAAACAGTCAGGTAAATCATCAATAATGAAGAGACAAGCAAACACACAGGAAGAAAGCCACTCATCAGAAACAAGGGCTGGCACAGAGCTGTGGATGGTTTCACAGGTGGATACTTTGTTTCAAACTCCCCAAGATGAATGTATGAAATATGTACAGTTTTTATATGTCAATCATATCTCAGTAAAGTGGTAAAACAATCACTGGGAACCAGATCCCTCAAGCCTCTGCCTCTGGCCACGGCTCTGCACTCGGGCACTGGGATTGTGTGCAGAGCACAATTCAAGAAGGCCAGGCAGTGGGCATCAACGCCGCGCCTGCCCCCGGGTGGACACTAGAGAGCCTCTGCGAGACCGGGAGGCTGAACCATGTACGTGGGAGCAGTCTTACGGGTACACGGTGAAGCAGTGCCAAGGACAGAACAGGATAGGGACTCCGACCTCCCTTCCTAAGGCCTGCCTGGAGCAGGGGCATGCAGCGTACAGAGAACAAGGGAAACACAATCTCTCCTCCTCTTCTGGCCCTCCCACCTCCAAGGACAACACTTCAACACATTCTAATCACAAGGTCAGGATAAGAACCAGACAGGAGCCTGGAGCTCACAGAACTGGGTGTGTGAGCGCTTTGCACTGGCGCTCTGTGAGCCTGCTCAGGATGTGTCCCCCAGCCCTGCCTGCGTCCCCCACCGTAACACGAGCACACAAGGCAACCCTGAGCAGGACCACAGCGGCCAGAGACGATCCGTGCACATGTGGGTGCCACCCACAGAGACACCCACTGAGAAGACCTGCCCCGGCTTCATTCAACCCCCAAAGCTCTAAGGACAGCCCTCGGTAACCCCCCCTCCCCCTGCCGCCACTGCTCAGCAGTCTTGCGACACTGGAAGATGTCACAAGACCCACAGGACGAGGCAGAAGTAGCCCAGGTTCCCATCCTCCGCCTACAGCTCTCCTAAGCACTTCTATCAAACAGGAACCGGATAATCTCACAGAAAGTCAAGACACCAAGGTGGCATCATGCAGTAGTTCCTGGGTCCCCGGTGGGGTCTCACAAGACCGGAAGTGAGTTTCAGAGTCTTCTCCAAGAACCCGCAACCCTAACCCTGGCATCTGTACACCAAGGCAGGTATCACGGCGCCAGCATGGGCTGTGGCCCCCGAGACAGAGAACACCCAGGCCCCTCTGGTCCCCAGGATTACGAGAGAGAAAGCAGCAGGCCCTGCAGACCCCCAGGACTAGAGGAGACCCAGGCCCCATCGCCCGGGAGATAGAAGACGCCCGGCCCGCGGCGTAACCCCCCCCCCCGCCCCGCGACACAGGAGACAGGGGACGCCCCCGGCGTCTGGGGTCCCGGGAGACAGAGGACGCCCCGGAACCCCGCGGCCCCAGGAGACAGGGGAGGCCCCGCCCCCGGGGTCACAGGGGGCCCTGGCCGCCGCTCACCCGCTGTGCCTTCTCCCACAGCTGGTTGAGCTTCTCCATGCGGAACTCCCCGCCGGGCTCGCGCTTCGGCGGCAGCTCGGGCTCATTCTTCTCCCGCGAGTACTTGCCGCCGTGGCCCGCCGCCGGCCAGGGCCCGAGCAGCAGCAGCAGCACCAGGAGCAGCAGCAGCAGCACCAGGAGCTGCGGCTGCGGGAGCCCGCGCGACCCCACTCCCAGCCTCGGCGACGCCATCTTTCTCCTCCGGCCGCCGAGACCCCGCGCCTCAGGCCGAAGAGGCCCCGCCCCGCCCACCGCGCGGCCTCCTGGGAGTTGTAGTCCCTCCCTGCACTGGTCGCCCAAACGAGGCGGCTGGCGGACTACGAGGCCCGGGAAGCCCTGCGGAGGCACGTGAGCGTTTCCTAGGCAACCACGCCGCGACCTCGTGATGCCAGGAGCAGGTGGGTGGCAGAGTGCGCTGGGGCTGCTGTCTCTGGGATTGCGAAGTTGGGTGAAGACCCCACCCGGACTCCGGACTCCGGACTCCGGGATGGCCCGAGGACCCCTCCCTTCTGCTCCGTGGGAAGTGTGAACAGTTCAGGAATCGGGACTGTCTGGCCGAAACTTAGACTGTTCCTGTGTAAGCGGCAGTGATGGGGAGCCTTTCTTTTCACTATCATTGCGGGCAGGTGGCCCCTGCTAGGCACTCCTTCCCTGACAGAGAAAGACAAGCTGAGTCCTGGGCGGTCCCAGGAATCTGGGCTGTCTCACTCCCGCTCCGCGGAAGCTTTTCCCCAGGACTGGGGTGGGTGGGCTACACCCCACATTGTCTTTGAGCTGCGTCCCCAACATTTAATCTGCACGCACTGTTTCTGTATTGGAGATACTCCTGCGCCTGCCTCATTCCCACCCTCTTAGATTTTAGTGAATCAACAAAATTTAGCCTAGGGGGCGCCCGTGTTGGGCCACGCCCTGGAGGGAGCTGCACATCCCTGCCCTCAGGTCGTTTGAGGTAGATGGCCCAGTAGGGGCACCAGCTAGGGGCTTTGGGGCTAGGAGAAGGGACGGGGTGAACCCACCTGGTAAGAGTGACCTGAAAGGCCTCCCAGGGTGGCGGGTTGTGCCTGAAAGGGAGGGCATTGGGATAGGAGGGAAGTTGAGGACAAAGGAAGGGGGTGGAGAATACCTGGGCCTCTTGGGAGGAATCAGTACTTAGTTACTTTAAAATTGTCCACTGTGTTGTCCAGAGAGGGTTTGAAGTACCTGGAATGGAGGACGGTCCCGCCCTCCTTCCTGTGTGACCCCAGGATCTCGAGAGCCATTCTTTCATGTATTTTGTCTAGTTGTTTGGTCGTTTCAGGCCAAGGTTAACTTCCGTCTCTGTACTCCAGTCTGTCCGGAGCACAGGTTCCAACGGCCTGGCTGTTAGTATTTAATGAGGTGGGAAACAAAAGCAAAAGAAAAATTCAATTTCCTTACTACCTACAGCCCTCTGACAAGTCCTTGAAACAGGCAGAGTGACCTTCCTCTAGGAGCTCGGCTGCCTTGATGTTGATACTTTGCTAAGTAAGGGCTAAAGGCACCCTTAGCCCAACCCCCAGGATCCTATACGTCCACTTTAACATATAAAAATTCCTTTGGAGGGGCGCCTGGGTGGCACAGCGGTTAAGCGTCTGCCTTCGGCTCAGGGCGTGATCCCGGCGTTATGGGATCGAGCCCCACATCAGGCTCCTCTGCTGGGAGCCTGCTTCTTCCTCTCCCACTCCCCCTGCTTGTGTTCCCTCTCTCACTGGCTGTCTCTATCTCTGTCGAATAAAATAAAATAAAATCTTTAAAAAAAAAAAATTCCGTTGGAAACTTCCCTTATCTCTATCTCCTAAGATATATGTTGGCAATCACGCCCCAAGTGTGTGACCCACTGATACACATCTGAAGGGTCTCATGACTAAGGTTTTATTAGATGGTGATAAGTGACCTTTTTCCAATGATAGCTAGCCCCCTCGAGGTCCTGAAAAACCTTGCTTCCAAAATTCCTTAGAGACTTACACTATCCCTAATCCTCTCCCAACTTCAGAGTATATAATGGGCCACTCTTCATGACCCCAGTGCAGCTCTTCTTGCCCCTGGGTCCTGTCCCTGTTCTTTAATAAAACCACCAATTTTCACCAAAGACGTCTCAAGAATTCTTTCTTGGCCATTGGCTTCAAACCCCAACATCTTTCCTAAATCATTTAGCATACTTATGCTGTTTATTGGTTCTCTATAAACGCATAAAGACCCCAAGAGGATAGATGTTTATTCTTTTCCCTGTTCAAGACTGATCAACAGGCAGTTGTCCTCTGGGTCATGATATGGGGACCCAGGCTGCCCCATCTTCAGCACAGGACTTCCAAGATTGCTTCCCACTGGCACAAGGGGAGAGACTGTCGAGGATCTCACAGGGGAGGTGGTTGGAGAGCCAGGCCTATCACTTTTGCTCATGTTCTGCCTAGAAGCAATCGTATTGATGTGGTTTTAGAATATAGGTGAAGTTTGGTGGGGTGGGGTCTGGAGCTGACCACCAAGAAAGAATTCTTGAGATGTCTTTGGTGCAAAATGGTGATTTTATTAGAGCACAGGGACAGGACCCGGCTGCTGCCCTGGGTTGTGAGGGGTGGCTGATTAAATACTTGGGAGGTGGGGGAGGTAAGGAAAAAGGAGATTTCAAAAGGATTTTCACATATTAAAGACTCACAGCATACTGGAGGCCTTGCCATTGTCAAGTTAAGGTGGTTTTTCCCTCTAGTAAAGCAATAACATTAAGATAGTTGGGAGCTTCCTGGAAGAATGTCACACATGTCCTACCCAGGAGTGGGGTGGGTGGGGGGAGGTTGCAGGGTGTCAGCTTATGCTTTGTCCTCAGCCAGCCTTCGGCTCCCTCATCAAACACAGACACAAAAATCCATAACAAAATATTAGCAAATAGAATTCTGCAATATAAAAATAAGTTTGGCTTCATATTTGGAAATGGATTGATGTAATTCTCTTTATTAATAGAATAAAAGAGAATAAACAGCACATATCATTCACGAATAAGTGTGGTTGAAGTGCTTGACAAACGAAGGGGATTTTCGCGATTGAATAGGGGGCATCTACACAAAATATACAACTCACGTTGCACTTAATGGGGGAAATGTTGAGCACTTGAAAGAATGCAGGGATGTCCACCATGGTCATCAATATTCAGCACACTACCTCACGCCCACAAGCATAGCGAAAATAAGTTAGGTTCATAATGTCATATGTTGGGAAAAATATGAAGCCACTAAAACTCTCACACTTTGCTGATGGGAGCATAAAATGCTCAACCACTTGGCAAGACCCTTTGTCAGGGTCTTATATAATTCAAGAAACATCTGTTCTGTGACCCTGTCCAATGGATTCAATTCTATGAACCTGTAGCCAGGGCACAGGCGCACTTGAACACCTGACTCGGGGTCCCAAACAGACCAGGTTTGGCCACTTGTTGCTGACAAAATCCACAGGCAGAGAGAGGAGAGGCCGTGAAACAGGGAAGGGATTTATTTCAGTGAGGCCGACGCCTTGAAGACAGCAGCCTAACATCTCAGAGTATCTCCAGAGGGTAGGAAATATGTCCAGGTTTATTTGAAGAAAACGTGGGACCAGGGCTGGTGGGTCCATGCAGTGGGCAGTGAAGGTCAGGTTGATCATTGTCTTGGGGTCAATGGTGGGGGGTGTCTTGCTTGCTTAGGGGCAGCTGCAATTGCTTGAGGGGTAGTTTAAGTTCCCATCACGGATGCTTCCTTCCCCAACCCCCGCCCCGGGTCTTTTGCCTGAGTTAAGGGCTGAGCTGGAAAGAAGAACGTATCAGAAAATACAGACCGAGGTCAGAATGGAGATGGTGGACATCCTCTTTCACACTCAGTGATTCCACTCCTAGGGTGCCTAAGATAAAACATGTATCTATAAAAAGACTGCACAAGAATGTTTTGGCAGCTTTATTCATAATAGACAAGTATCTTAACAACTCAAGTGCCCATCAACAGGAAAATGGGTAACAAATTGTGGTATATGCATTCAAAGGAACCCTACTCAGCAAAACAAGGAAATAAACAAACAAAAACCCCAAACTGCTACATGCAGTGTGGACAAGTCTTATCACTATGAGGCATTCAGTAAACCAAAACCAAAAGGGAACAACATATATGACTGCATTTTCTGAAGTTCAAGATCAGGCAAAAATAATCACGTACTCGGTATCAGAACAGTAGTTGCCTGTAGTGGGGTGGTGGTGGGGAAGTTGGTGATCAACTGGCAGGAAGCATGAGAGAACTTTCTGGAGTGAAGAAAATATTTGCTATTTTGATTGAAATATTGGTTAGAGGGGTGTATATATTTGTGAAAAGTCATTACATTGTATGTTTAAGATCTGCGATTTCATTATGTGTGAAGTTTATCTTAAGACAAAACACACGCATGTGCACACACACACACGGGGGATTGAATCACCCTGAATGCTAACTGTAGAGTCCCCCAGTCTTCTTTCCCTGCTCAGCACTTGGAACACCGATAGCTAGGTCCTCAGCCTCCAGGTGGGAGATTAGAAGAAACATGTTCCATACACATGCATGCACAGACATAAGTATAGGATTACATACAATATATGATATTATAGAAGGAAAATATGTATAATTCAGAGAACAAAAGGAGCTACTGAAAATTACAAACATGATAGCAGATATGAAAACCCAAGGAGAATATAGGAAAATAATATGGAGGAAATCTCTGATAAAGCAATGAAGAGATGACAGACAGGAAAAGAATAGACAAGAAAATACTAGATTTCCAATTCAAGAGACCTATTGTTTGATTAACAGGAGTTTCAGAAAGAAAGGATGAGAAAATGAGGAGTGATAGAACTATCAAAGAAATAACCCAAGACAAATTTCCAGACCCAAAGGACAGAAGTTGCCAGGCTGAAAGGACCTGTCGAGTGACGCTCATAAGGAATAAAAAGAGACCTACACCGAGACAGATCGGTGTGACACTTCAGGACCCCGGAGACCAAAATAAGATTTTATAAGTGTGTGAGGAGAAAAATCATCAAACAGAGTATGAAATACCTACAGACATTTCAACAGCAACACTTGCAGTGAGACCTCAAAATGCCGAAGGATAACGACCTTCAACCTAGAATTCTATACCCAACCAAACTACCAAGAAAGTATGCAAGTACCCAATGAGACTCTCTTAATAAAGGCATCCAGACATGCAAATGCTCCACCAAAGTAAGAAAATAAAGCAAGAAGAGGAAGACAAAGATATGAGGCCCAATGCAGGGTGCATTTGGGAGGGATGGAAAGGAGACCCCCAAGAGAAGGATGAAGAGGAGATGACCACATGCAGAGGCAAACAAGGTCCCATTGGAGCAGCATGACTCAAGAGACAGGTCAAATGCTGTCATTACCATTCCTGCACAGGTTTAAATCTATAGATGGGCTGCCCAGGTGGGCTGGCCCAAATTCTTAGCTGGACTTGTCTCTACCATATGTTCCCCAGTCCCTGCTCTTCTGCCTGTGTCCTGATATCTAGGACACAGAGGTAATACATTTCACCACAGTGTGTAAGTGTGTCACTCTGCCCTGCTCCTGAGGCCGTGGGTAGCTCTTGGTGGGCTTAGGTGGAGACTGTCCAGAAGGCCCATCCTCCAAGAACTGATTCTTGTTGGTGATCTGGTACCTAGTCCACAACAGCCTGCAGGTGCCCCTGTGGTGATGAACCTTGTTTCTCCCTTGCTCCCTGGTGTCTCTAGGTAGAGCTCTTGCCTCACAGGGAGGGAGAAGCCACAGTAAAGCCAAAACCTTCTCCGGCAAACCTTCCTCTTACAGCGGCAAAGCCACCCTTTTCTTACAAGCCGTTGCCACACGGTCCATGCTCCAGAGCGAGGCAATATCTGACATAGGGATCCTACGTAGTTGACGAAACTGTCAGGAAAAGCAAGGGGCTGATTAGGACTTGGGATGGTGGTTATCTGGGCCAGGGGAAGGGAGGGAGTGATGGAGGTGGACGTGGAGCTTCCTCTCACGGGCTGTGTTGTGCTCCCTAACCCGGTGGGGTGGGCACAGCTGTGCATCCTCTCATTGCTCTTCAAGCTGTGCAGACACATTTCCCACATTCCTCTGCGTGCATTACATATATCAAAATAAGAAATCTCCGTTTTGATGAGTGAATGCACCTAGCGCAGGGCCTGGCACGTGGCAGGTCCCCTCATCTCTGGTGCTTCTCCTTCAGGGCTGAACATTATTTTCAGCAACTGCCAACTTCTTCCTCCTCAACTTAGCTCACCACGCCCGCCACGCCTGGCCCGTGCTGGACACTGAGGACTCCACGTGGAGTAGAGGCCCCTGCCTGCCTGGGATGAGTGCATGTGTGTACGCAGAGACAAACGCGGTGCCGGGGAGCCTGGAGCGAGGCCCTCGGCTTTCCGGAGGATGGACAGCAAAGCTTGCCAGTGCGGCAGGAAGAGGCCGTGTGCAGGCAGAATGCATCACCTGCTAAAGCAGGGGCAGTTTGCTTGCAGGATGGCTCTCTGAGCAAACAAATTTCAGGATTCCAGGAGGGGTCTGGTGGTAGGGTCACCCTCAGCTGGCTCCCAGCAGGACTGAATGATGTCTCTGGGCAAAACCCATGACCTTCACTGCTTCCCACCACCATCTGCCGCTATAGACTTCAGGACTAATCTGGGTGTGCTCCTTCTCCAACTCTGCCAAGTTTAAATCTCCAGGTCACTTTTGTCCTATAGCTCTGTATAACCCCTTCTCTGACCCCTTCTCCCACCACTCCCTAACCCCCAAAACCCTCCCCTGGTGCCCTCTTGAACCAATGACCAGCCATGAACAACATCCCTTTTTCCTAAATCCTTCGTCTGAACGTGCCCTTGACCTTGCTCTAACTGAAAATGGGTGCTCACTGGTCCTTCAAAAACAGCATCCCTCTCTCTAATACTTCTCCCCTTCTGGTCGTTGGTGATTTCCATCTCCAGGTGGGTGACCCCTCCACAACCCTGGCCTGCTCTCCTCTGATGATCTGACCTCTAACCTAGGCCAGCCACCCACTCTCATGGCCACACACCAGGCATTGTGACCTGTGACCAGGAATTCTCCCTGCTGCCCAAACAGTCTCAGGCACCCACTCAGTGGTCACCAACTCGTCTCTGTCCAGCTGACTTTGTCCATGCCCTGCCTCAACAGCTGCAAGTGCTGGGACTTACCGTGTGCTGATCTCCCAACCACTGACCCCACCGCATGGTCACTGCTCATCACCCCCTTGTCCTCCCTTTCCCCCGCCAGCCATCGTGGTGGGCCTCCAACACGGTGGGCAACAACTTCCAATTCCTTACGTCTTCTCTTCCTCAGACCAATGCCCCCAGTTGTCCCCCCAGGACATGGACCACAGGCTGGCCACTATCTGCATCTTTGTCTTGTGCTTGTGTGAGACTCCTCTTCTCTCTGAACTGTGTGCTCTGAGAGCAGGAACTGTGTTTCCCGCATCTCTGTGTCCTGTTGCCCAGAGTTGGTACTCAGTGAAAGTTTGTGGAAGCAATGGATGGATGGACGGATGGATGGCTGGAAGTGTGGGTAGATGGTGGATGATGGATGGATGGATGGATGGATGGATGGATGGATGGAAGTGTGGGTAGATGTGGATGATGGACGGATGGATGGAAGTGTGGGTAGATGGTGGATGATGGATGGATGGATGGATGGATGGATGGAAGTGTGGGTAGATGGTGGATGATGGACGGATGGATGGAAGTGTGGGTAGATGTGGATGATGGACGGATGGATGGAAGTGTGGGTAGATGGTGGATGATGGATGGATGGATAGAAGTGTGGGTAGATGGTGGATGATGGACGGATGGATGGAAGTGTGGGTAGATGGTGGATGATGGATGGATGGATGGATGGATGGATGGATGGATGGAAGTGTGGGTAGATGGTGGATGATGGACGGATGGATGGAAGTGTGGGTAGATGGTGGATGATGGACGGATGGATGGAAGTGTGGGTAGATGGTGGATGATGGATGGGTGGATAGATGAAAGGATGAGTGATGAATTCTTCCCTTGTTCGCAGTCCTGTCCTAGAATATGCTGCCTTTCTCAAAAACAAGGTGCCACAAAGTCTCTGGCGATGATGAGAAAAAGGAATAGATGGTGAGTATCTCATAGCCACTTCAGATCCAGAAGAGGCCTACGAGAGACTCAGGTGGGATCTGTTGGGCTGATAGAAGCTGGGGCTGAGGGTTGGGAGTGAGAAGGCAGCTCTAAGCCTCCTTTCCCAGGCTTCCCTTGCCCCCAGAGTTTCTGTGTGCTCAGACATCATGGTCCCAAGAAGATGGGGGCTGGCTCGGAGACCCCTTCCCCAGGCGTGCTGCCATGGAGGGCATGTGGGGACTCCTGCCCTGTGTTTCCCGGGGCCCCTGCTCCGATGCCCCTCAACGTCCCTGGAGCATCCCATGCTGGCCAAGCCAGGAAGCACCCCACCTGGGTCCCCAGATCGTCGCTCAGCTGCTCACCCCGCATAAGGACAATTAACTTGTCTGCTCGAAACACCCACTCGTAATTCTGACATGAAACTCCCACCAGGCTGAAACTTGGCACAGAACAGCAATCCCTGAAAACACGCTTTAAAAAAATTGACGTTTTTATGAGTTCATCCTCCTCCGCGCTCCAGCCTCCCCCAAGGAGATACGCACATAGGTACTTTTGTGGGACTCTGGCTTTGCGGGGAGCTGTGCAGCTGTGGAAATGGCTGTGAGAGGAGCCCCTGGCCCAGGCCCGCTGTGCCGCTAGGTCTCTGGCCGAGCCTGTGCTCAGTGCCCCGGCCCTGCCACTGGGGCACCAGGTGTTTGTCAAGCAGCCCAGGCCCAAGGCCCCGGTTCAGTGAGCTGTGGAATTTGGGGAAGGGGCTTTGTCTCACTGATGACGGGAGGGACGTGTGCGTGATCCCAGGAAGCTTACACCCTTCCCGGGACTGAGCCACCGTCTCCTGAATGGGGGTAGGGTGGCAGGCCTCCAGCTCCTCCTCCTGGGAGGCAGTGAGGACTGCTGTGGGTGGCGAGGGGGTGTGTGTGGCATTCTGCTGGGAAGAGGACTGTGGGGGAGGGGCTGCACCCCTGGTCACAGGGGAGGAAATGGAGGTTGAGAGAGGGGGGTGATTTGCTGGAGATCGAACAGCTATAAAGGTGCAGAGGCAGGATCTGAACCCCCGTCGGCCGATGTTACCTGGGCCTTACGGAGGCATGAGGGCACGCAACGCGGTGACTCTGCTTGACCTCCTCCTGCCCCACCCCACCCCGATTCGAAGGCTGGCTTCCATGGTGTTTGCCACAAACCAGAGGTTTGCTGCTTCACTACTCAGATTAACCGGAGTCTCTGCCCCCACGGGCTTCCATTCCAAGGCGGGGAAAACGCAAGTCATTACAAGTGGTTACCAGCTGGTAGTGACGATTACGGCGTCTCAAGACGGAGTGACTCGGCCTCCTGAGGTGTGGATCCCAGGCCCGACACTGGAAGAGTGTGCCTTGCAGCCGAGCCTCAGGTCTCGGTCTCCAAGTAGAGACGCCTGGTTGCCCGGACTGCTCTGAGGCCCTGTGAGGGGCGAGGGGCGCAGGAGATCCTGAACTCCATCCAGAGCCCCGCCCTCCAGGGCAGGTCCCGCTCTCACTCTGGCCCGGGTCAGCGTCAGCGGCAGAGCACTGCTGGCCCCTGCGACCCCCTCCCTTCCCCAAAGCCCTGCCTTCCCGTTGGCGGTAATCAGCAGTTGCTATTCAACTTTTTTTGGGGTCATTCCCTGGCCTTCCTTGTGGACTTACATCATTGATGGCACCCCTAAACAACGAGGGGTGGTTTGCACTTTCTATAAGTGGAATCGCACTGTGTGTATTCCTGGTGCCTTTGTCCCCGTCCATTGGAGTCACGGGGAGACTCAGCCACGTTCTGAGTAGCTCCGGCTCCTGCACTCTCATGGCCCTCGGGTATTACTGTGTCGCGGGAATATCCTGCACTTCCTGTGTGCTGTCTGCTGGCCATCTGGTTCGCTCCTGACCTCTGGCGATTGTCTGAGCGCTGCTAAGAACAGGAGTGGGAAAGCGGGCTCTTCAGAGGATTTCCTCAGGAGCGGAATTGCTGGGTCATGTGGTTTGCACACCTTCAGCTGCACGAGACGAATCAACGGTCTTTCCCATGGTGGTCAAAGGCATCCATCTGCCCACAAACCAAGTGGGTGCAACTGGTGACCCAAGGTGCTGCCAGCCCTTGATGTCCTCAGGCTGCCCCCACCCAGAGGTTCGGCCCCAGCCTCTCACTGCTGCCTCAGCTGCATTTCCTGCCTTGATGCAAGGTGTGCCCTTCCTCATCCTGGTCAGGATTTCCTCTGTGGGAAGTTCCCACCCAGGGTCTCTTGCTTATTTTTCTCCTGGTGCTTTTGCCTTTTCCCATTGATTTATCGAAGCTCTTTATATATTGTAGACACTAGCGTTTCATCAGCTTAACGTGTCGAAAGTTCTTCCCCTACCCCACGGCTCGGTTCTACTGTTTCAGTGGTGCGTTTTGGTATACAAACAGTCTAATGTACTTGAAATTATCTGTAGTTTCCTTCGTCAGTGTTTTTGTGTCTTTCTTAAGAAATCCTGTCCTACTTCAAGATCATGAATACATTCTCGTATGTTGTCCTCTAAATGCTCCGCCTCTTATGGCCGAGTGCTTAATCCAGCAGGAACTGGTTTTTGAGGATGGTGTTCGGTGGGAGTACAATTTCTCGCTTCCCCTCACACAAGGAGCCTGCTGTCCCAGCGCTGTTTATTAAGATGCCCGTTCTTTCCCCACCGCTGGACTGTGTGCCCGTAGCCTAAATCGGGCATCCACTGGGCTCTTCACTGTGCCCCGCCTGCTTACTGGTCTTCGCTGTGGCAACCCCACACCGTCTCGGCTGTGACGGTTCATGACGTGTCCTAGCATCTGCAAGAGCATGTCCTCCCACCTTTCACTTTGTGTTTGAGCTGTTCTTGTGTCTTGCAAAGGTCACCTTCAAGGAGATCCCCCTCGGCTCCCTGCTAGTTCTGCAAACTGCCTCCCCCACCGCTCCCAGCAGCCCACCAGCCCCTCACCCTGCCGTCCTCTTCACTTTCCCTGAAGTCTTTATCACCTCGCGCTGCGCTGGGTAAGCCGCGTGTTCCTCACGCGTCTCCCTGCTGGGAGGAAAGCTGAGCAAGGCGGGGTCTTCGCTGATTTTGTTCTCTGATGTATCCCAAGTCCCAGGAGCTGTAAATGTTTGTTGCATGGATTTGTATTTCCATGTAGATCTTAGAATCAGTATTTTAAGTTCCACAAGACCTTAGTGGGGATCTGGATGGAAATTTCTTTGGTTCCATCAATTAATTTGGAGGGACTTCATGGATTTGGGGAGCATCTGGAATGAGCCATCTACTCCACCAACAGGCCTCTCCATTTATGTAGATCTTCTTCAATGTCTCTGGTGACGTTTTATAATTTCCCTGGTCATATGGTCTTGTGCATTATTCGAGATTTTTGATATTTTCGGTGCTGTTATAATGTCTGTGAAATTTTACTTTTCGGGCATTGTCATTAACATATAGAAATAAAGTTGAATCCTGCACATAGATTTTGGATCTAACAACTTTGCTAAACCCACTATTAATTGTCGCCATTTCTCCGTAGACTCTTCAGGTCGCCTCGCGCACAGCCATGCCATCTGTGAACAAAGGTGGTTTTGTTCCGCTGTGCCGTCTGCCACCTCCAGGTGGACGCCGTGGAGCCGCCGTGCTGACGGACATTTCTGTCTCCTTGCCAGTCTGACAGGGAGAGCTTTCAGCACTTCCCCACGAACTTGGATTGCTGCTGTAGGTTTTTGGTAGATAGCCTTATCAGATGAACAGCGTTCCCTTCTCTTGCTAAGCAGCTTGAACAGAGATTGTGTTTTACTGAATGCTTCTTCTGTGTGTCCGGAGGTGGTCACAGAGGTCGTGTCTCACAACACGTGAATGTGCGGACCTTCCTGGGTGCCTGAGAGTCCTTGCGGTCTGGGAAGGGGAGCACTGTTCCTCCCGAGAAAGGAGGAGCTGGAGGAGTGAAGATGCCAAGCTCCCCTCCTCCCACGGTCAGTCTTCCTGCAGCCCCTCCCCCCCACCATTCTGTTGTCTTTCATTCTGTATTTGTCTACTTGGGGTCCGGTAGTCACACAGGCAAACTGATGGCTGAGCTTGTCTGTGTCCCCCTGGTGACCCAGAGCCCATTCTCTGTCCCGCCTCCTTATCCAGGGCACACACCCCAAGCTGACATTTCCCAAATCAGTGTCACCCCGGTGCCGGGTACCAGACAGCTGGGGACAGCCCCATGCCCAAAGCCTGCTGGAAATACTTAACCTAGCCAATCCGAAGTGGTTTCCCTGCGCTGCCCTTCCTTTCCCCTGGAAACCCCAGTCAAGGCCTTGAAGACCTTGCCCCAGCCCCGAGCCTGGTGCTCCCGCTGTGGCCCTCAGCGAGTGCGGCCGCTCCAGTCTAGGGAGCTGGGAGTACAACCCCCTGATCTGTCAGCGGCATCGGCCTCTGGGTCATCACCCAGTCACCTCTATAAATGCAGACCGGGCACAGGACGCCCCTTTGGCATCGTGACCTGGAGGCGCAGGGCAAGGGCGAATATGGGATGGAAGGCATCCCGCGAGCCCAGCGCGGCAAGTATGCGGGGAATGAGGCAACGAGCTGAGAAAGGTGCAGGGCCGAGCCCTCCCCTGCGCTGTTCCCGCTGTTCCCGCAGAACGTGCGGGAGATGCAGAGTGACAATGCTGTCAAGAATGCACGGAACACGGTCACACGTGTGCACCTGCCATCATTTCTTCCTTTGAGAGTGGGGATCTTCTGCAGGAGAGCTGATCACACCCGATGTTTAGGCACAGAGCGGGTTCCGTGGCGGACACAGCGGGTCCGGGCTGGAGGCTGCGTTCTGCATCTTAACCGTAGAGGAGAAAAAGCAAGTTTCCACCAGCCACGCTGTAAGAAAGGCGGCTGCGTTCCTGTTCCTATTCCTTCTACGGAACCCGATGCAAAGTTGTCATACAGAGATGACTAAAAATATGTGGCCCAGAAATGCAGGAAAAAGCATCATGGGGTGGAGTGGGTGGCTGATAACATGGTTCCCCCATGTTTCGTATTATGTTTGTGGCGCTTATCAGATTTTTAAAACTTAGAAGTTGTCTTAATTTTTTTGTCACTCTGAATCCACGTCCACTTTCATACCCGGTTTTGATTCTGCAAGTTTGTATTCTTCTTTTTAGAGGGAGCCCCCAACTGCTTGGCTTCAGCTCCTGGAACCCCGGAACCAGCCTGCACACCTGTGCTGGCGCGGCTGCAGCTAGGCGGGGCAGGGAGGGGACCCGGGGGACTGGTCGTCCTTGTGGAGCTCAGGAGGACTTCGGGTCAGGCTGGGATGGGGACCGTGCAGCTCCTGGAGACTCATGGGCCCCCGAGAATCCTGCATGGAGGAGGCGGCCACCCTCAGTGCTCAGCCTGCACGGGGCATCCAGAGAGCCCTCAGTCCGGGGGTGCCCCTGCCCTGTCCGCGTGAGGTGGGCTGCTCTTGCTCACGGCCAGGTCATTCCCTCCTTCCCCTTCCTCTCTCTCCCTCCCTCTCCTCCATTCCTCCCTCCCTTCCTTCCTTGCCAAGCCCTTGCTAGGTGTCAGCACCTTGCTAGACTAGCAGGACTGGGGCGGTAAGGAGACAGGTTGGGCTGGAGCTGTGCTGGAGACGCCCCAGGCTGTAGAAGGAGTCTGCATGGTGACAAGGACAGTCGGGCTCTTGATGGCGGCTGCTCAGTTGGGGCAGTTTTGCCTCAGGGGACAGTTGTCAATGCCTGCAGATAAGCTGGTTATCACCTTCGGGTGGGGGCCGTGCTACAGACATCTCCAGGTGGAGCAGGAGACCCCAGTCAGTGTCCTGCAGGGGCCAGGACGGCAGCTGCGCGGGGCTGGGAAGCCCTGGTGCAGAGGGGAGGTGCCCGTGGGGACCTAGAGGCGCCCTAGCCATCCACACGGTCTGCTGGCCCCTGAAGCGGATGGTGCTCCCCGTGGGGGACAGTGCAGTGGGGGGCAAGGGTTCTTGCTCCCACTTCCCAGGTGGGAAGGCTGTGTCCACCTCCGTGGCCAGGTCAGGCCAGCACCTCGGCTCAGGGTTTGCATCCCCATCACTTTGCCAAAGAATGGTTCACAGGTTCTGGGAAATTCTATCTTCCTAAATCATTCTTACTTTGTGCTCCCAGCTTCTGAGAATTAAGAAGGAAAACTACTTTCCCTCATTTTACAGATGGAGAAAATGGGCCGCGAGGGCTCTTCTCCCACCACCGGGCCGCCGCCCAGAGCACTTCTGGCTGTGGGGCCCACCAAGCTCCTCCGGAGTCTGGGCTCCTGGTCCCGGAGCCCCTCTGAGCTTGACCCAGGAGAGTCCTACTCACCCCTGACAAGCCGGAGCTGCTTGCATCTCTCAGAACATATTACTTAGCTAATTGGAAAGAAAATTACCCTAATGAGGCCTCGGGGCCTCTTTACATCTTCCCGGGGTGCCGTGATTGAGCGGAACACCCAGGCAGCGGGGGAGGCCGGGAGCTGCTGCTGCAGGTGGGGGAGGGAGCAGGGTGTGCAACCCCAGCCCACCCGCACCCCCTGGGGCCCACAGCACACTCAGGCAGGGCTGAGCGTGGCCTCCTTCCCGGCTCTAAACCTCCAGGCCTGGCCGCCTTGGGGGGGTTGGTGTCCTGGACGCTGTGCAGACCTTGGGCACAGGGCTGGGTGGGCATCTGCAAGAGGGAGCGGGTGTGGGTTCAGTTCCCTGCAGCTCCAGCGGCTGCGCAGCCTGGGCCCTGACTTAAACTTTCTGAGCTCTGTGCCCGAGGCGGGCCTCTCCCGCCAGCTGTGTCACACTAGGCGAGGGGTCCCCAGGGGTGGGGTGGGTCTGGGCAGGCTGGGCGGACCAGCCAGAGTTGCTCCGGGCCAGGGAGGGACAGAGACGGGATATCTGCAGCCCCTGGCGGGGAAGGAGGCTCCAGGCAGTCCCGGGACCCCTCCCCAGGTGGGTAGGGACCCGCCTACTCCTGGCTGTGCCCTTCCAGTGACCTGGGAGCAGACCCAGCCGGGGAGGGAAGGCCGGAGGGGCCAGAGGGTAGTGGTTTGGGCAGGGCGGGGCGGCCGGTTCTGGCCCGTGCTGTGGGGACTGTGGCTCCTGGGCTTGCTGACCAGGCTCCCTTGCAGCGGAGGGTTGGGGGGGCTGTTTCTGAGCCCGGTGCAGGGAGCTAGACAAGGTGGGCACAGATGGGCACATGAACTGGCGACACACACATTTCTGTAGAGGGTGGTTTTTCCCTTCCCACCGCTTAGTATGAAAGGTTTCAAACAGGGTCAAAGCCGACGGTGCGCAGGGCCACGCGGGTGGCTTGCGATCAGCCACAGCAGGAGGGTGGCAAACATTACCTGTTGGGCCTTTCCGCTGAGAGCTGGTTGAATTCCCGGAACCGCCCTGTGCCCCGCCTCTCAGCCGGGGCCAGGCCTCATCCTGCAGGGCTGCCCCTGGGGCCCACCTGATCACCCGCTTTCCCCGGATGGGAGAGCTCGGCGAACTCCGAGCAGCCAATGACTTCTCGGAGTGTCTCAGGTCAGAGGCCGGAAAGGTGAGCGAAGCCCGAGCAGCCAATGACTTCTCGGAGTGTCTCAGGTCAGAGGCCGGAAAGGTGAGCGAAGCCCGAGCAGCCAATGACTTCTCGGAGTGTCTCAGGTCAGAGGCTGGAAAGGTGACCTTGCTCCCAGGTCTCCTCTCCATGGCGGCAGTCGCCAAGCATTCCTGGGGTGGTGGCTGTGGCTGCTGGCCTGGGAACCACTGTGGTCCCGGGAGGAGCGTCGCCTGCTTACTCCTGGTACAAGCATAGCCCTCTGTGTGCCATGAGTGATGCGGGGTGGGGGTGGGGGTGGGCACCATAGCCTCAGAGCCTGAAACCCACCCCTGCTCAGTGAACCCCAGGGCCCCTCACTGTCCCTCCTCCAAGGAAGAAGTGGCCGCACCAGGCCCTCAAGCCCTCAGCTGAGAAAGCCAGTCTGCGGGCAGTGATCCCCTGGTTTGGGGCAGAGGACCCTGAGCCTGTGGGGGAGGGGTCCTTCCATGCTAGGGTCCTGGGGGGGTCCCAGTCCCTTCAGCTCCTGTGCCCCCCCCAAGACCGTGTGTCTGGGACATTACACAGGAGAGGGATTGGGGCAGAGCCCAGGATTAAAGAGGGGAGGGATGTCTCTGGACCAGAAGGGGCTCCTGCCGCTGTGGGTGGATGCCAGCAGCCACATGTATCCCGCTCTGCGCACCGGTCGTCTTCCCGCAGGGCAAGCCCGGGGACAGGCCTCCAGCTCCGGCTCCTGTGCTGGGGTAGATGTCTGTCTGGGTGCGGGGTGGGGGGACGCCCAGCTGGTGTCTCCTGAGTCCCCCTCCACTCTCTCAGGCTCTACCTCTGTCCTGTGGAATGTCCTACCGCTGGTCGGCACGCTGTCCGTTGACCCGCCAATCCTTTGCCAGAATTCCCTCCTTGGTGCTTGGGAGGCGAGAGCTCATGCTCAGTACTTAGTCCCAGGAGCACAGGCCTCCGCCAGACTTCCTGAACGCCGCCGCCCCCCCACTGGAGCCATCTGGGGGCCTCAGCTCCGGCGGCAGCGAGGCTGGCCAGGAAGGCCTGGGCTTGCCCTTTCTCTCCCTGAGGACCGCCCTGGTGTCCCGGGGCTGCCGTGGCCAAGTGTGGAGGCCATCCTTGGCGTCTCCTGGCGTGTGGCCCCAGCCTCCATCTCTGCATCCGTCCCCACGGGGCGTTTTCCCGAGGCTGCGTCTCTCCTGCCTTCAGGGACACCATTCATATTGGATCAGGGCCAGCCCTAATCGCACATGACCTCATCTTAACCCCACTCTGGCTGTGAAGACCCTATTTCTGAGTAGCATTGCGTTCCCAGGTCCTGAGGGCTGGGACTTCAATACTTACTTTGGGGGTGGATACGATCCCCCCACAAGTACCTTCTGTGACTGCTCTCATTTCTTCTGGCCTCGGTGTTAATGCTGAGAAGGCTGATTTCCACCTGGTTTTCTGTCCTTTGTAAGAAACCTGGCCTCTGTCTGGCTGTCCCAAGGGTGTGTCTTTACCGTAGAAGTCTGGGAATTTTGTCAGCCAGCCCTCTCGCCCAGCTCTACACCCCAGCCATTATTTCTGATTGAACTAGAACATTCCAGCGCCCCACCAGAGAAGCTCTGATAGTGACCAATGCCTCCAGCACCACCCCCGGCACGTCCCCTACCCTGTCCACGGTCACGGGCAGAATGCACACGGTCCCACCCGTGACCACGCATCCCCTGCCTGCTCTCCCACACGTGCCCCCTGGACTTCTCCCTAGAACACTGTAGAGTCCATCTTGCAGGCCGAGAGGGTGGGTGTTAAGGCTCGAGCCCGCCACCTCCCACCGCTGTGGCGCCCGAAATACATTTCTCCCCTCGTCTTGTCCGAGCCCTCGTCTCTGAGTCATTGGCTTTTCTTGCAATGAGTTTGTCCGTTGGCTCAGCAACAGTGTCGGCAAACCCGGTGGCAGCTCTGCGCTCGGTACCAGGGCAGCCCCCTTCGGGATCCCCGGCGTGCAGCAGGTGGACGGGCCGGCACCAGGGTTCACCGCTCATTGCCCGCGAGCTGGTGGCTGGGATGGATCTCTCCATAACGGTGTTACTGGGCTCTGTCCTGCTGTTGACCATTCTGGGCCCACCTGCCCAAGAATAGGGCGAGCACTTCCATGGATCCGTGCACATCTGCCTTTATTTATTTATTTATTTTGATGTAGTGTTCCATGATTCATTGTTTGCGTATAACACCCAGTGCTCCATGCAATACGTGCCCTCCTTAATACCCATCACCGGCCTGTCCCATTCCCCCCCCAAGCCCTCAATTTGTTTCCCGGAGTCCATAGTCTCTCATGGTTCGTTCCCTCTTCAGTTTAACCCCCTTTCATTCTTCCCTTCCTTCTCCTATTGATCTCCCTGCTATTCCTTATGTTCCATAAATGAGTGAAACCATATGATAGGTGTCTTTCTCTGCTTGACTTATTTCACTTAACATCATCTCCTCCAGTCCCGCCCACGCTCCTTTATCTTAAGAAACTTTCTTGCGTAATAGTTCACACGTTTGTTCTGACCGGTCACAATTTGGGTGATCATGTGGCCTTGGTGTTCGAGCTCCCCTTCCTGTTCGAAAATGAGCGTGACCTCCACTTGGCCAAGGAGCACTGTCTTCGTCAGGATGCAGAAAACTGACTAGACAAGTGTTGCCACGAGCCAGCGAAACTCGTAACGGGAGAGCCCAGCATGACTTTGAGCTCGGAAGGGAGACCACAGCAGAGCTCCTCTGAGACGTGGGGGGCACGCTCATTTTGTCGCTCACGTTTGAACAGGATGCTTTTCCCCGGACGTGCAGAAAGTTCCTGCAGAGCTGTGTGGCCACGGCTCCTGGGAGGACCAGTTGAGACGGTGCTGGAATCCCTTCGCACGCTGCGCTCCCATCCAGGGGCTGCACTGGCCCCTCCTCAGGGTCCATAGTCCTGGGTGGCAGTTGGTGGCGAGCTGATCCACGACTAACAGCTGGCCCTGTGTGTCCATACAAGCCGGTTCCATGTGACTCTGTGTGAAGTTCTAGAACGGGCTGTCAACCCACGGTGAGAGAAGTCAGGAAGCTTGCCTCTGAGGGGTGGGGCAGCAGGGACCCGCAATGAGGAGTCCGAAGGAAGCGTCTGGGGGCTGGTCATGTTTTGCACCTTCATGGGATTTGCATCTGTCGAAACTCTCTTAGTGACGCACTCTGTATTTGCACATGTCCTGTTATGGGTTGAATTATGTCCCCCCCCCCAATTCCTATGTTGAAGTCCTAACCCCCAGCACCTCAGAATATGATCTTATTTGGAAATACAGTCTTTGCAGATGGAATTAGCCAGGCTGAGGTCTTACCGAAGCAGGGTGGGCCCTAATCCAATCTGACTGGTGTCCTTGTAAACAGGGGCATTTGGACACAGACACACAGGAAGAACACCTTGTAGGATGAAAGCCTAGATTCAAGGCCATGCGTCTCCCAGCCGGACGGCCCAGGATGCCGGCAAACCCCTGGGAGCCAGGAGAGGCTCCGTGCATGCCCCCCGCCCAGCCGCCCAAGGAATCAACCCTACCGACACCTTGACCTCGGATCCTCACCTCCGGACTGCTGTTCAAGCACTTTGTACTTCGTAACGCGGCCCCGGAAAACTGGCGTGGCCCCTGTTAGTGGGCTCTACTAAATGCTGAACTCCAGGTAGCAGTGTGCGTGCTGAACTGCTTACGGGGACCTGAACTGACATCTGTGGCTCAGGTGGGTATGCGGCCAGAAATAAGGGGGGTTGATGGGTAGAGAGACGGATGGACAAATGGACGGACGTGGGATACAGCAAGTGTAAAAACTGGTAACAGTTTGGGTGGAGGGCATATGGGCGTTCACTGAATGACTCCACTCTTCTGCGCGCTGGAAGATTTTTGTGATAAAACATTGAAAACACTAGATGTTTAACTAGACATTTCACATGTCTTTGTTTTTGTTTTTGCTTTTTGGTTTAAGTAGGCTCCACGCCCAATGTGGGGCTCGAACTCATGACCGCAGAGCAAGAGTCCCGTGCTCTATCGACCAAGCCCGCCTGGAACCCTCCAGTGTCTTTGAATAACTAAGTAAAATGACAGCTATCTGAGGACAGAGGTCTTCTTCCCAGTCTGTGCTGCGGCGCCTGTGGGATACACCTCCCAGCTGGAGTGGACATGAGGCCAGTCGGCAGGGCAGAGCCAGAGGAAGGTGTGCTTTTTTGTCCTGTACTCTTCCAAATGTCTTCCGCCTGTCTCATGGCCTCAATGGCTGGAGCTCCAGCAGCCATATTGCACCACGAGGTGGCTTTGGGGATGGAGGCCATACACTGAGGATGGAGAGAGCAGATGGCACGAGTCTGGGTCTCTGAGGCCCTTGCGGAGCTGCCAAGCCGCCCTGAATTCGTCACCTTCAGGCTTTTTTACTTAGGAAAGAAGTAAGTTTTTATCTTGTTTATGCCTCTTTGGTTGTGATTAGTCTAGTATATGCAGCCAAACTGAACCGTAGTGGCTATGTTATCATTAATATTCATTATAACCTTGACGGTTCCAAGGAGGGACAGACCAAGGCTCAGAAAGGCACGTGCTCAGGTCACACAGCTGGAAGGGGCAGACAAGCCCACGTCTGCATGCTTCAGAGCTTCTGCCCGGCGTATGCGGACCCCAGGGCTTGGCACCACAGGATGGTTCTCTCTGGGCCACACAAAGGCCAGTCCATCTGATCAGCCACCCCACACCACTGAGGTCTGGCTGGAGGAGCCACACGGTGGGAGACAGGGCCCTGCTCAGGGGTCAGACTCTCCTCTCACCAGCTGTCCAGGGGTTTTACGAGAATTACTCCCCTCTTCTCCCGGCATTTGGACAGATTGAGAACTAAGACACAGGAGACAGACAGATGGAGGACAAGACAGCTTTATTACAGATCAGGGTAGCTTCAGCATGGGACGTGAGCCCCGCTACGGAGGGGCTCAGTGATAACAAGAGCCTTCTTACCTGACCCTTACCTGGGCAACCTGAAGCTGACCTGCCGCACACGAGGGTGGGGGAAGCAGCCCGGGACAGGAGGTCTGCAGGGAGGGCCTGGGGGCTGAGCCAGGGCCACGGGCCAGTCCTCCTTCCTGGAGCCACGGGGTGCCCACGAGCCACCTCCTGGTGCTTCAGAAAGGGTGAGGTGCCCACTTTGTGGACCCGGGTGGGGATGCCGGGAGGGAGAGCAAGCCATTCCCAGAGCGTGGCAAGGGCACCCTCGTCCCTGGGCTCCTGAGGCTCAGCCCCATCAGAAAAGAGAGAAGCGAGCTGCGGCCTCGGCCTGAACGCAGGGAGGGTGTCGCCTGCGGCCACCTTCGTGGAAGGCCGGTGGGTGTGGACTCCGAACGTGTCCCTCCTCCTCGCCACCTTCCCACAGCTTCAACGTGCCTTGGCAGGCCTCCCCCAGCAGCTGGCTGCAAAGGACACCCTGCTGGTGAGGGCCCAGGCTGGGGGCGCGTGGGAGCTGTGGCTCCCCTGTGGATTCCTGTGGCTCAGGAGGCCTGCCGCGCTGTTTCTGAAACGCTGCGCGGAGGGAGGGCTGCTAGAGGCAAGGGGCTCTTCCTCGTGGCAAAATCACTGCTGTGTCGCTTTCTGGCCTCAGTAGGCGACGGAGGCCGGGCACTCTTAGCGGCACGTGCCCTGTGCCCGTCACCCTATTACATCGTCCTTCCCGAGGCAAACACACGCCACCTGCCTGTGCTTCTGTGCGCACGCGGGCACTGATGCTTTCCGGGTCTTGGCTCCGAGGGCCCCCTTCCCTTCTTAGTCCTAAACCACGGCAGTGTGCGAGGAATATTTTCGCCACCGTGTGAAGTCTCCAGGTTTCCGGGACAGTTCATTCGTTCTTGGGCGTTGAGAGCTTGCTTTGCCCCGGGCCTGAGCTGGGCTCTGAGGTGGTGGTTGGGTCCCTGGATGGTGGGACAGATGTGAGGGGACATGTGCGAGGGGCTGAGAGCTGAGAGCACGTGCAGAAGAACCCACATTGGGGGGCAGTCACAAGACCGCCTTCCAGCTTCCCAGGGGCACAGCAGAAATGAACGCGGTCAGCTCTGCCAATGGCCACGTGGAGATGGAATCCTTCGCAAACCACAGGTCAGAGACAGTACAGTGAAAATCCATTTTCTTGCCCTCGAGATTTAGAAGCCAAAGCCCCCCACTTTTGAGTTCGCTGCCCGAATCAGCTCATCCGAGCTCCCTTTTCCCATGGTGGCAGTGGAGGGGCCGGGTCTTGGCAGCTGGCGCTCCGGGGGTGTGCGCACTTCTCCTCTAAAAGGTCCACCCCCCCGCCCCTGCCTGGCGCCCTGTCACCCTCCTGGTGGCCTTTCTGACCATTCCCAGAGGCCCTTGCAGCTGGGGTTGGACTGTCCAGGTGCGGTTTTGGGGAGAAGGGGAGGCAGCGGACACGCGGTGCCCGCAGAGGTCGGCCTTTCCAGTGGCGGCTTCCTCGTCCTGGCGCAGCTCCCGCAGGGGCCCACAGCGGGGCTGGTGCGCCCACCTTCGCAGGAGCAGGGAGGGCTGCACAGCGGGGCTGAAGAGGCCAGGGGAGGCTGGTCAAGGTAGGGACTGGGGGCCCAGCAGAGATTTCCATCAGATCGCTTACAGAAAAAGCATTTTGCACCTAAAAAATAAACTTGATTTTTTAAGAACAATTTTAGATTCACATAAAAATCGGGAAGATAATGCCGAGATTTGCCGTGTACCAGTTTCCCTGTTATTGCCTTATGTTAGGACAGTATATTTGTCACAACTGAGGACCGGTATTGATGCATTGTTATTGACAGAAGTCCGTAGTTTTTATAGACTTCCTTTGTTTATTCCTAACGTCCCTTTTGCCCAGGATCCCATCCAGGACACACACCTCCACCCGCTGCTTCGCAAGCCCCTCCAGGCTGTGAAGTGGGATTGCTTTCCTTCTGACCAGACCCTTGGGCTGAAGGTGCAGACTGGGTTGGTGGCCCTGGGGGCTTGCGTCCGGGGTTTGCTGCTCCAGTACCGGCGCTCAGGCTGCTCCAGGGACCCCAGCTCGTCCTCCGTTTGCCTCGACGGCGTGTGGCTTGCACGTGATTTTATAGCTCCCAGTTTTCCCTGCTGGTGGAGAGAGGGGCCTGGGGTGGGGCAGACAGGAAGTGGGGACCCCCGCATTGCCTGGTGACCCCAGCATGCCCCCACAGACCCCCAGCCGGTCTGTCTGTGCTGCTGCCCTGTCCCCTCCCCAGGACTGATAGAGCCTCGAGGGAGGACCTGGACAGAGGACCTGGACAGAGACCACTGGCCACAGTCTGGGCAAATCTCCCCTTTGTCTTTGATGGGCCTCCCGTCCACTCTGTTGCATCTGGATTTGGATTTACTTTATTTGTCATCAGTCTTCCTTCCTTAGGATTCCCGCCTTTGAAATATTGAGACTCTTTGATGATGGCCCCTCCCTTGCAGGTGCCCCGCTCACACCCCTGAGTCCCCTTCACAAGTCCTGCGAGCCCTCGGCCAGCTGCCGTGCCGCCCGGGACTCTGTGGGGGCTCTTCTCCCAGCAAGGGGGGCTGCTGCAGCTGGGAGTCGGTGTCCCCAGGGGCCACCCCAGGGTCCGGACGAACTCCGAGGTCTTGACCCGCTCGGGATCCCACTTCCCTACTTCGGTGGGAGCTGGTGAAAAGGGAATTCTGTGGGTCACTTTTTTTTTTTAAGATTTTATTTATTCGGCAGGAATAGAGGCAGCCGGCGAGAGAGGGAACCCAAGCAGGAGGAGTGGGAGAGGAAGAAGCAGGCTCACAGCGGAGGAGCCCGACGTGGGGCTCGACCCCGTAACGCCGGGATCACACCCTGAGCCGAAGGCAGACGCTTAACCGCTGTGCCACCCAGGCGCCCCCTGTGGGTCACTTTTTAACGTGGTTTTGACTTCTGAATCATGTGTATGATTCTCATATTCAGAAAATAAAATTAAATTGGCAAGGATGAAAAACTCTAAAACAGAATCCAGACAGAGCTGGCGAACCTAAGCCCATGGACGGCACAACAGGGCAGGAGACGTTTGTCACTTTTCTGGGCCTGGCTCTCTGCGGAGCGACCTCCGGCTGCCCTTTCCGGGCTGGCTGCTGCTGGAGGTCGCAGGGCTGAGTGACGAGTGTGAAGCGACCTCGTGTGTATTTGGGTTGGTGACAGGTGAAGCTAGAGCATGTCCTTGAGGACCAGGGCCCTCCGTGGGTGGTGGGAGGTCAGCCCCGAGCGCAGAGCAGGGGAGGAGAAGAACCGGGGGGCTTGTGTCTGAACACGAAGCAGCAGGAGCACTCACCATCCCGAGGAAGTAATCCATTCTGTGGCTCCGAGCCCGGGAAGCGAAGCTGCGGGAGAGCGTGGAGCTCGCCGCCCAGTCCGGAGCCGAGCCCTGCGAGCGCGGCTGGGGCGCTCAGGGGAACGCTCGTGCCAGACCCGGGCTGGGAGGAGCTTGCAGCATCCTGGGCAGAGCAGGAGGCCTCAGAGACGGATGGGGACACGTCCCCTGACACAAGGGCCAGGCCACAGGGCTCCCAATGGCCAGATTTGGGAAATATCATGATGAACGTCGGATGAAAATTGTGCGTGAACGCACAGACTCTGCCAGGAGGGGCAATGCCAGCGAGGGAACCGCCCCATCCCCTGTCCTCCGCCTGCCGCTCCCACGGCCCAGCGGATGCCCGCTCAGCGCCTTCACCCAGAAATGGGGGCGTGAACACTCATTGTGCCATCTGTTCCCCAGTCTAGAAAGTGAGGGGACAAATGGCGGTGTGTTTACTGTTGCAACGTGGGATTCCTAATCCCCAGCGAACTTGACCCACTGAACTCACCCTGTGTGGAGCTTGAAGCCCCGCGCTCTGCCTGGAGGTGGGGAGCGGTGAAAAGTCCACACCTCCCGAGGGACCAGGTCTCACATTCCAGGCAAATGGAGACCCTGAGGAAGAGCAGGGCTTCGGCCACAAGGAGCTCCTCAACTTGCAGCTTAAACCACAACGATCTCATTCTGCTTGGAGTCTGGATCGAGTGGGCGGCTGCTGTGGTTGGACGTGGCCTGCTGGTCTCTGCGGTCGGCTGCTGGCTGGGCTGGAGCTGAGGGTGCCGGGTGGCCTCCCTCCCACATCTGTGCTGGGCTGCACGTCACCGGCAGGATGGGGACGGCTGGGCGGTGTCCCCCAGGTGGAGGTGCGGCCGGCTCCCGCAACCCCCGACACGCTGGTTCCCACTGGCTGAAGGGGCCGCATGGTCAAGCTCCCTGCAGGGGTGTGGGAAGAGACTCTGCCTCCTACTGAGGAAAGCAGAGTCGCAGAGGGGCTGCCTGCGGGATGGGAGGGCTTGGGGGCCCTGTTGGCTCCGTCCACACATCAGTGAAGTGTCCGAGTGTCAGGGCTCGGGGCACAGGTGGGACGTCTGCTCTTGGAAGGGCTCATTTCGTGGGGAGACAGTCTATACAAACACACATGGCAGGTCATGGCACGCCTTGTGGACCTGAACCACAGTCCAGGGTCCAGCTGCAATCCATCCACACGTGCCTCTGACTTGGGCAGGGACACTGAGGCAGGTCCTTTCCAGGGGTGCCCTTCGATGGCCAGCTTTGACTCGAGGACTCCCTAACAGGCTTCTGGACCTTCCTGGACCACACGGGGCCTGGGTTGCTTCCCGCCAACCCCACCCTTGGACTGAGGTCACACTTGTGTCACCAAGAACTCCCTCCTCCCCCATCATCTCTCGTGGGCGTTTCCTTCAATAAGGTCCATGCACTTTTCACCCCATTGTGGTGTCTGCTTCTCAGAGACCCTGGACTAACCACTCTTACACGGGAGAAAGCCCGGAAGGTAAGAGGACAGGGCAGTGCTTCCACCCTTCGGCCCCTGCTCGCTTCCTGGCCTGGCGCTTTGCACACGGCACCTGTGAGCCCCCTATCCCTTCACGTGCTTCATTTCCACGCCAGGGGGTGTGGGCCCACTAGGGAAGTGCTGGTGCTCTGAGGGGTGCTGGGGTATGAGGGAGCTGGCACAGAAGCTTCTGGTCTCCAGGCTGCCGTGGGCTGAGAGCAGGAGTAGGGACCACTTCGGTGCCTCCAGTAGAGACGACTGAATGCAGGGAATGAGATGCTTACACACTTGGGAGAGTGTCGAGTGGGGATCTAGGAGAGCACCCAGGTCCCTGAGCCTGCTCTGCCCACTTCTGGGGGTGCAGCCACGGATCCCCAGCCGCCAGGATCCTCGGCACCAGCCCCTGGGGGCTTTGCTATACTCCCGTGAAACCACATCTCCAACTGCATCATGAAAATCGTAGGCACGTAGGCCTTACCGGATGGGGAGCCTCGTCTCGGCCTGTTTGAATGGCGCATGTGCCCCCGTTACTGGGGGCTGGACCCCGCGGCCAGGGGCTGTACCTTGCAGGTGGTGGTGCCTTTCAGTTTACAAAGCCCTGTCCCGGCCCCAGCCTGGCTGACTGGCCCAGTGCCCCCCAGGAGAAGAGACGCTGGTGTCCATGTCAGGGGAGGGACCTGAGGCTCAGAGAGGGACAGTGGCCTCCCCAGGGTGGCCCAGCTGGGCCTGGCCTGCACTCCTGAGACCAAGCACAGTACAGATCCCCCCTGCCCCTGCCCCGGAAGCCGTGTGTGTCCCTCCCCACTCACATCCCGCCCCAGCAGTCCCTGGTGTCCATCTTGCCCGGCCCTGGCAAGAGTGCTGCTCCAGGAGGCGGTGAGGAGGGGGTGCCGCCCAACCCCAGGCCATCCCCAGGCTCCCCTGGCCTCCCGGCTCTGACCCAGCAGAGGCCTCTTCACAGCCTGGCAGGAATGGGCCTGTGGCAGCAGGGGACCGGCTGTTAATGGCTGTGTGTTGGCTCCTGAATGCCCGGGGCAGGGAAGCACCTGCCCTCGGGAACATTCTCTTCAGGGACAGAGTCCTTTCCTGCCATGTAGGAAAATGCCAGGGTCGGGGCTATTCTTCCTCCACCGAAGAGGCACAAGTGGGGAACACAGCAAGGGTTGGCCAAGCCCTGGTGGTCGGGCTCGGTGGCAGGAGGAGGCGGTTGGGGAGGAGGGGCCAGATGAGGAGGGGGAAGAGAAGAAGGGGGGATGGGGAGAAGGCGAAGGAGCTAGGAGGGGGAGGGGGAGGAAGAAAGGAGGAGGAAGGGTGGAGGTGGGGGGAGAAGGGGGATTGGCCTCCAGCCTCCGCTCTGCCCTGTCCCGGCTGTGGGACCCCGGGCAGGCCCTGGAGACTCAGTTTCCCCGTCTGTAACCCAAGCCTCCCTCTCTCGTTGCCTCCTGCGGGGCCTGCGATGGATGTCCTCTATCTCTGAGGCCCAGACAGGGCTGGGAGGAGGCTTCAGGTGCAGGCTGACTCACTCCTCCATCTAGGCCCCAGCTCCTGTGACTAACTCTTGATTTATAGCCAAAAGGGCAGACGAGGCACCAGAGTGCGTAAGCCGCAGGAGTCTCCGAGTCTCTCCGGCAGGGCAGACCTGATGCCTTCAGAACTGCTCTCTGGACAGCTGCAGGACCAGCAAGCGCCTGAACCTCCGACTTCCCAGCCCACGCCGGCAGCCCTGCCTTCCCCAAAGCCCTCACTAGGAGGTGGGTGGCTGTGGGGCTCGCTGGCCGACAGCTGGGAATCCGGAAGCCAGAGTGGGGAGGGGTCCCCGCACAGCCACCGGGAGACACTCCAGGCCTTTCCCAGTCCTGCGAGAGGCAGAGGCCCCAGGCTGGGTGGCTGTTGTCCCGAGGCAGACCTGGTCCTTTGTGCGTCCCGCTCGGGGCACCAGGAGGCAGACCCGTGGGTGCAAGGTCTTGTCACCACCCCCTTTCCTGGTCCTGAGGCCCGGGGGTGGCGATGCGGCCCCGCCCTGCAGTCTCCCCCAGCTGCCTGCCCCCTAGGTGGGGCCTTCACAGAGAGCCTGCTGTGCCTGGTGTGGCCGCGCGGCCCTGCGACTCGGGCCTGCAGGAGCTCTGCTGGGAGGGCTGGGTGGCCGCTGGGCGGGTGCCCGGAGCAGCCTCGGGAACCCCAGAGCTCTGTCCTTCCAGGACGCTCTGCTGGGGTCCTAGGGGCGCCCACGCGGGACACCCCTCTCTCCCCTTGTTGACACGTGGTCCTGGCCAAGAAAAGCTGGGCTGGATGCTTGGCCTTCATGAGGACCCCCTCCGTGGCACCCACCTGGTCACCGTGGAGCCCCCTCAGCTGAGCACGTGGCAGGGGGCAGGCCAGAGCCAGCTCTGGGGCTGTCAGATCTGAAGAGGGGCTGCCGGCGGCTCCCCGCGGCCCGCTTGCTGGCAGAGAGACAGACAGTGAGAGGCAGAGGCAGGGAGAGGAGGTCTCTACCTGGCTCCGGGCCTCCGGCCGCAGCAGTGGCTCAGGCAGTGACAAGGAGTCGCCCGGCCTGCTTGGTCCATCCTGCCCCAGGAGCCACCCTGGGCCACCCAGGCGCCGCCTGCTCCGAGTGTGACCTGTGAGCTCAGGCCTTTGCTGGCGGTGCCCCTGCAGCCCGTCCTCGACTCCACCGACCCTTCTGACCTGAGGCCTTCGCACAGGCCGCTCCCTGACACTGCATGCTTCCCCCAGCTCTTTTCTTGACTGGCACCTCCTCCAGGATGCCCTCCCTGACCACACTGCTAAAGTGGCCTTACCCCTGGACAAGACAGCGGCTACCTATTGCTCTGAGTCCTGTCAGAATGATCCAGAATCCTGGGATCCAGTGAGAGTGTCAGATTCACGGAAACTCAGAGCTGGGAGGCAATTTACAGAACTTGCTGTCCCCTGGACTCTCCAACCTGCCCGCCAGGTGGTCGATGGGCTTTAACTTGTACACTTTCAGGGACGGGGAGCTCACCACCTCATGGACAGGGGGGCTCTGGTGGCCAACCACTCCGTCAGGAGCCTCTTCTCCAGCGGCTCCCCCAGAGGCCCCTGCTATGATCGCTGGTCCCACAGTCGAGTCTGCCTTCTTGCCTGATTATTATCATGATCTGCCTCCCTTTGGTGTCCCCTGGGTCCCCAACTCCCCCGAGACAGGAGCCTGTGCAGGCAAGACTGCCCCAAGGGACCCACATCAGTCTATTTGTGGCAGGAAAGGTTAGTCGGCTTTTGGGAAATGTCAGGGGATAAGTCAGAGCTGGCCAGTGGCAAGGCCCAAGGACGCTCTGTCACTTTACGAGTCTCTTCCTTAATCAGTGGAGGAGAAAAACAAGCAGCCAAGGGTTTCCATGGCAACCACCAACAGGGCAGAACGCTCTCTCCCTGTCTGAGCTTGTCCCAAGAGGGTGGGCTGGCAGAAGCTGCTGACCCTGGCCCTGCGTGGCAAGGGCCGTGTCCTGGGGGTAACGGCCAGGCACTCGGGCTTGGGCTGGAGGACCGAAGCGGGGCATAGCCAATGAAGTCCATCTTCTCCGTGATGCCACGGGGCAGATGGGGAAACAGCCCAGAGAGGGACAGGCGCTCACTCCCAGTCAGAGAGCAGCTTTGTGGAGGGGCTGGCACTAGGACCCAGGCTCTCCGAGCATCCTCAGTGGGATACTGGTATATTCCACTAGACACTTATTTATGCACTGCTTCACCGTCCACCTACCTAGCCATCCATCCTTCTACTCACCCATCCACCCATCCGTCTATCCACCCATCCATCTATCCACCCAGCCAGCCATCCATCCACCCATCCGTCTATCCACCCATCCATCTATCCACCCAGCCAGCCAGCCATCCACCCATCTATCTATCCATCCATCCATCCATCCATCCATCCATCCATCTCTCCATCCATCCATCCATCCATCCATCCATCCATCCATCCATCCTTCTACTCACCCATCCACCCATCCATCTATCCACCCATCCATCTATCCATCCATCCATCCATCCATCCATCCATCCATCCATCTCTCCATCCATCCATCCATCCATCCATCCATCCATCCATCCATCCATCCTTCTACTCATCCATCCACCCATTTACCCATCCACCCATCCACAGTCCATCTGTCCACCCATCCACTCATCTACCCGTCCATCCATCCACCCACCCATCCATCCAATATTTACTAAATGACCTAGTAGGCAGCAGACACTAGAAAGAATACCTACAACTAAAAGTGAGCTCCTTCTGGACCCACAGAACTTTTGTGGCATCTCAGCACCGGGAAGCACTGGCCCCTCCCTCTTCTCTGCTCCTCTAGCCTCTCCTTGCCACCTTGCCCCCACAATGGTCTAGGGTCACGAGTGCAGTGGTAGATGCCTTGGAGCTGGCACCAACATCTCTGAATCCCAGCTCCTTCCCCTACTTGTTGTGTGCCATTTGGTTCATAATGAGGGCTGTGGGGTCCGTGCACGTGGGGCGTGGCCAGCCGTTGGTCAGTGTTGCCCCTGTTGGGACTGTAGCCAGGCACCCTGCTGGAGACTGCATGTCCTGGCACGTGTGTGCATTTATGGGGTGGGTTGTCTCTGGACACAACAGACACAAACGTAAAACCACAGCTAAGAGAGCAGGAACATGGTGACTGGAAATGAAGAGGGGCAGCTTTCCCTAGTGGATGGACCCTGTGACAGCAGGGGAACCCCTGCAAGCTTGGGGCCATCCTCAAATGCCCCTCCATGACCACACCCTTCACGCACCCCCGGGGCCCAGTAGGAGCCGGGTCTGGGCCGCAGGGGCTGCTCGGGGACACCGTGCTGATGTGGGAACACACGCTGGGCAGCACGGTCCCTGCAGCCTCCCCTGGAACACACACACAGACAGCCTATGGACAGGGAGCCTGGGCCAGCCCCCACGTGGGGCACTTCGGCCTGTTTGCTCTGACTGGTGATGCAGTGGTGACTTGGGCTTCGTCCTAGCGAGCCAGCCCTCCTCCTCGATTTCCTGGGTCCCGGGGATGCTGCGACCCCTGGCAACACATTGAAGTCTGTCTGCTCCTTGTTTGCCTGAGATCCTCTGTCCAGCCCGCCCCTTCTTGAGGGACACCAGGTGCTGTGGCTTCAGGAGCTCCGGCTGCCCCTGTCCACCACGATCCCATGGCTCCACAGCTGGTCCCGAGCCTGGAGCCGCCTGGCCCCTCTGCCCACCTTCAGGCCACCTGCTTAGGACCGTCCCCAGGATGACCCCCTGGTCATTGGAGCCTGTATAAGGTAGGTCCTCAGTGGGTGTGTGCAGAGTCAATGCACTGGCTGTAGGGAAAAGACATTGCTTAAGCTCCTACTGTGTGCCGGGCTCCAGCTTGTGGGGTCGGTAGGGTCCACAGGAGGTGTGTTTCAGGCAGAGAGAGAGAGGAGGGGGAGGAGAGGAGGGATGGAAGGATGGGGAAGGGGGGAGGAGGGAAGGGAAGTGCACTGTAGACACAGAAGATTGGAACTGTGAACAGCAGCGACGCCGCCACCAGCCCTGGCTGCTCCCTAGAAGCCCCCGCCCCAGCTCTGGGACCACGAACCTGACTTTTGTGATGATCATTTCCCACCTTTTAGTTACGGTTTCGACACCCAAACGCATGCCATTTACTCTTTCTTGTCTGGCTGGGAATTTGGAATACACAGGCTCAGCCCCGGGGACTCCTCGACCGGCTTGGCTGCGTGTGGACGTGTGCCGCCGAGCTCCTCTGTGCCCGGCTCTCGTGCTGATCCGTGGCACGCCCGCGCCACGCTTGGAAACAGCGCTGCTGCGCACGCTTAACAACTCCTCTTCTGGAGCCGCAACCATGTATTTACCGAAATTACCCCGAAATAGATGTGCTGTGTCCATGCTGTGCACACCTGCCATGCTCCCGATCTTTGAAATGCAGGCAGCACGCGGAAGGAACCGAGGAACCGTCTCCACGTCCCCACCAACACTTGGCTTTGTCAGATTGTCACGTTTTTGAGAACCCAGCGATTTCTATTTGCATTTCCTTAGGTGCTAATGAGGTCTGCCTCTCTGCGTGAGCTCATGTGCCGTGTGAATTTCCTTTTCTGTGAAGCACGCGCTCCAGTCTTTTGTCCATTAAAGAATTTGTTTTCATCTTTTCCTTGGTGAGTAGTTAAGAGTTCCTTGTGGATTTCCTGAGTGAGCCGCTGCCAGACATCGGTGCTTCAAACTTCTCCCCGTTATGTGTTATCTTTTCATTTTCTGTGTGCTGTTTGGTGAACGAAGTACCAAATTTTCATGCAGCCCAATTAATTCCTCTTTCTCTTGACAGTTTGTGCCCGTTGTGTCTTGCTTAAGAAATTTCTCCCTACCCTGAAGTCACGTGGTTCCCTCCCCCACGCCTTTCCAAACGATCCGTGGATTTATCGTTCATAGTGAAATCTCTAATCCACCTGGCATTGATCTTTGTGGACGGTGTGAAGCAGGAGTCTGAGTCATATTTTTTCCTCTGTGGATAATCAGGTCTCCAAACTCACTGTAAGGAAAAAACCTGTCCTGTCTCCATCGATCTCCTGTCTTGTCCCAGCAGCAGGCACCTGTTCCTCACTATCTCCAGGAAATCCTGGGAGCGGCAGGGCAGGCCCTTCTAGCTGGCCATTCCTCAAGGTATCTTGGCTCCTCTTGGTGTGTCGGGATTCCAGGGAGATGGCGGAGTCAGGTCATCAAATTCTACGTGTGCGTGCATGCGCGTGGCCATTATGGGGGTAGTTCAAGTTAAAAGTGCTCAAGAGGGTGGGGCTGCATCCAACAGGATCAGTGCCCTTCTGGGAGACACCAGGGAGCTCTCCCTGCCTCTCTCTCTCCCAGGCGAGCACATGGCGGGGGGATGGCTTCACCAGCTCTCTCCGGAATCCGGCTGCCGGAAGTTATTCCATTCCAAAGCTAACTGAGCAGCCCAGAAAACCTTAGCGGTGCCCTGGGCAGCACCAGGGAGGGGTCCGCCTCCCTCCACCCCGCTGCCCCCCCTGCGTTTGGAGGTGGGCTCTATGCTGAGAGAGACGTGTCGCTGTTTCGGAGGGAACTCTCCCGACGCATGCCACACGGACAGTATCTGGATATGGGTTCACCTTCTCCTGTGAGCGCCAGCTGACTGTTCCCGCCTGCAAATGGCGGTTTTTAGCTGGAGCTTGGTCCACTTCTGTTGGATGCGATTTCCGGTACATTTAAGTTGGAAGCTTCTGCTCTATTTTGTGCTATTTTGTGCTGGTTCTGTCTATATTTTTCTTCCCCCCAGACTTCTTTTAGTTTATTTCCCCCCAGCTTATATTTGAGAATTTTTAAGCCAACAGGAAAATCGCAGGAATAAGACCACAAGCACCTGAACGCACTCCAGTTAGATTCACCAGCCGTCCATATTTTGCTGTCTACGTGTCTGTCCACCCATACCCATGTGCAAATAACCACACACATGTATAGACGTGTGTATGTATGTGCCCAGTTGCTTTCTAAAGTGCATCACACAAATTTCCACACCCACTGGTCTGGGCATTGCACATCCTTGCCAGCACTTGGTATTATCTTGGCTTTGAACCTTCACCAGCCTGCTGGGCGTGAAGTGGTACCTTGTTGTGGTTTTCATTTGCCTTTCCCTAGTGATGCACGAGGGTGAGCATCCGGCTCCCTCTTCCATGGAGAGCCCATCTGCTTGCGTGCTGCCAGCCCTCCCTGCTCCCCGGTGTCGGCGTGCCTGCCTGCGGCTGCCCTTCCCTTTCCTAGTTTGTAGGGTTTGTGCTTCTGGGTTCTGGGAAGCGAGATACAGTTTTCAGAATTGGACAGCAAACTTATTTAGTGATTTAAGGCTGTGAAGGAGGTCCTGAAAGCCTCCCCTGGAGAGTTGTGTAGCATTCAAGGATGCTTCCGGTGGCAAGCAAGTGCAGGCAAGTGCATCTGTTGGCCTTTACAGCAGACCAACAGGGTAGTAGGGCAGCTTCAGGTGAGGTGCGCTCCAGCAGTCCCAGATGAGACCAAGGACGATCCTTAACCCCCTTGTGCTGCTTCTGCAGGGTTAGCTTATCCTAGAGTTGGGTCCCCGTATATTCTCAGGCTGTTTGCTGACAAGTCCTGAGGTGTCTTCATTCCCTCCTGCCCACTCTGCAGTGACTGTGTCCATCACATTTGGTCCTTGACTCAATCTCTGAGATCCAAGGATAGAATGATTGGATTAGGGTGAAGTAAGCGTCTTGCAAAACCACATGAATGAAAATGAGAGCTGATGGGCAGGTGGTGTGGGTGCTGGGTCTCGAGCAGTAAATACCCACGTGGCAGCCGTGGCCTGGAGTGCTTGGTGACTGCCGTGGTAGCTGCCGAGCAGCCTTCCTGCTTCTGGGCGTGTGCCTGTGCACCAGATGGCTGAGCCTCCTGGAAATCTGATCCGAGGATAACTGCAGGGTTTTTTTTTTAATTATGGAAATTTTCATAATGGAGGAATAATATGGGAGAATGGCATAACGAACCCCTGGACCTCCCCCGCCTGGGCCCAAGAACTACAGACAGATGGCCCTGCATGTTCTTTCTCTCCCTTTGCCCTCCGAGTGCTGCTGGACATCTCAGGGCAGGCCGCAGGCACTGGAACACCTCAGCCCCTGTCTTTCCACCTGCCTCTGTCAAAGAGACAGACATTCCTTGCAGAACCACAATGCCATTGTCCCACCTGAGAGAAGCAACAATCAATTCTCCAATAGCATCTAACATCCTGTCCAGATGACAAGCGTCCAGAGTGTCCCCCAGTCTCTTTGAATGAAGATCATGTCCCACGTCACTTGGCTGTCTCTTTCGTACCTTCAAGCTAGGGGAGTTCTTGCCCGATGACGTTTCAGGCTCAAGCTGCACCTGTCTGCTCTATGCATGGTGTCTACGGGCGGACTGCTTGCCGAGTCCTCCCAGGGCCGAAGCGGCGAGGGGCTCTCTGGGGTCTCTCACGAGGATCCCATTCCAGCGGGGGCCCCAGATGCCCGCCCTCATGACCCAGCCACCTCCCCAAGGCCCCCTAGCCAGTGCTGCCATCTTTGGGGGTTAGGTTCCATATGTGAACTTTGGAGGGACACAAATACCCAAATTGTAGCACATTATTCCAATGAGAAGATAGATGCGTTTCTTATTTCCTCTTTTATGTTCAAGGCTTTTATTTTCTTCTGGCTGCTTTTGAGATTTCGCTTTTATCTTTGGTTTTCAGCGCAAAGCATCCTGGTGATGGCGGTGGTGGCGGTGGTGGCGGTGGTGTCAGTGGTGACGTGCGTGTTCTGCTCAGGGTTTGCCGAAACTCTTGGATCTGTGGGTTGGTATTTTTCATCATATTTGGAAAAACTTTGGGCATTATTTCTTCAAGTCCATATTTTTTCCTGCTACTGTCTTTCCTTCTTCTCTTCCCAGAACCCCGGTGACGGGCTTGGTACGTAATGCCTGTGTTGGGCCGCCCGACTGTGTCTCCCTGTGGAACCGAATCTCTGGTCTTCTGTCCCTTTCTCTGCTTTTCCTTCAGATTGGATGACTACTGTCTGAAGTTCACCAACCCTTTCTTCTGCAGCCTCCGCTGTTGTAACACTCACCCGATGAGACTTTCATTCCAGACATTGTCTGCTCGATCCAGCGCCTCTGATGTCTTCTGTTCGTGTTTCCCCCGCCCCCCACCCCCCGCCGGTGTGTCATGCTGTCCTGACCCTTCACGTCCCATCGTCTTGCAGCCCGCACATGAGGGACCCTGCTGTGTTGAGCCTGGACTGTTGCACTGGGTCCTCACTGCCTGGCCAGCACCATCCTTCCGAGGCTTGGTTTCAAGCTTTGTTGGGAAGCATGTGGCTGGGGCCTCCCTGCGGGGTGGGGACACCTGCTCTGTGTCTGGCCCTGGTGGCTGAGGGGAGTGTGGGGTGCTTGGCACGGACTCCCAGCCTGGCTGGTTGAGACGAGAGCGGTTCCTGGCACCGGGTGGCCTCCAGCCTTCCTCCCAGCCCCCAGGTCCCTGGCCTCACTGTGCCTGGCTGGGCAGCGGGGTGTTGAGAGACGTTAGGAAACCCCATGCACATTCTGAGCCTCCTCCCTGGTCAGTCCTCTGCCCTCGGATTCCAGCTGCCTCGGCCTCCCAGACTCTGCCGGAGCTTGGTGGGGCCACCAGGCATCCCTCTTGGTGAGCAATCCTGCCTTGCCTGTCACTGAGCATCTGCATGTGTGATGGAGGCTGGTCCCGTCCGGCCGCGCTGTGCACTCTGCCCCTCCCGTCTCGCACGCACGTGTGACGGAGGCTCGTCCCGTCCGGCCACACTGTGGCAGCAGCGGCACAAAGTCAAATCCACAGGTGCCCCGTCTGCCTTTCACAGAAGGTGGCCCAAACCCCGGGAGCACTCTGCTGGGACGCTGAGGTTGACCTCCGTCCGTCCTGTGGCTGCTGCCTGCCCTGCCGTGAGGTGGGCCCCGGTTGACCTGGCCAGGCCCTTGTGGAAGGACGGCTGGCACGTTGTGGTTGTTCGACGTTACTAATACTGCCCCGGGGAGGGTCCTCGTGCACTGGCGCCTGTGCTCGCGGAGGTTTGTCTCCAGGGTAGGTCACCGTATCTCTGCCGCTGTCATGTCTGAAATGTCCCCTTGAAGGCTGTGGCGTGCGGTTTCCGGGGGTGCAGAGGTGCCTGGGAGAAGCAGGACCCTGGGAGGTCTCGCTGGCGCTTCTACTGCGGGAGGCTCTGCGCCATATAGGTCATCCGCATTTCTCTTTCTGTGTCCCGCCCACGTCTTTTGTTCCTTTTTGTTCTGTCGGGTTTTGATCTTTTATTCCATTATCAGGAACTCTTTACCCATGAGGGCTGGCCTCTGGCGGACAGTCTGACCTCCTGCCCCACCCCGTCTCCCCACACCCCGTTCCTTCGGGCTCTGTTTTCACCTGTCCACGAAAGACACTCCCTTTCCCCAGTCGGATCTGCACTTACGGTCAGAGGGTTGGGGAGGCTGGTGCCCACCGTCGCCCAGCTCCTACACCCCGTGGCTGGGACTCAGACCCGGGGCTCTGGCTCCCTGGGCCTCAGCCTGTCCCACACCTTGCCTCACTGATGAAGACTCGGCGGGTACAGGGATGGCAGGTGGCTCCCAGGGGGCTTTGCAGCAGGGACCCCTCCTCTCCGCCTTGGCCACGTGTGGCTGGGAGCCAGGGCTGTGCAGGCCTGTTGCTGGAGCTGAGGGCGGTGCTGGCGTTCGCGTGCCTTTTCCTTTGGAGCGCAGGGTGGCAGCGTGCCGCGGGGGCAGGGAGCAGGGTGAGGAGTGGGGGCCGGCGGGGGAGGGGTGGGCACCGGTCATGGCAGGGAGCTGAGGGGGGACACAGAGAGGCCACCTGCTGCCGAAGGGAGGGTGAGCCCAGGATGCCCCGTGCCATCCGTGGTGGAGAAAGTGACCAGTGTTCACAGAGCTGTGGGCCAGACTCGCTTCCCCGGTACGGCACCATGGAGTCGGTCGGACGTGGCCACATCTGTGCCCCTTCCTAAGAGAGGCTACATGAGACAGGCCCTCTGCCAGTACCACCGTGGACCCCCAGCCCAGCCCCCTGGTGTGACAGCCAGGTCGTGGGACTGGCTGCCATGGGCCAACTGCTCAGAGGGAGGCCTTCGCTCTCGTGGCTAGAGAAGCAGAGGTCCAGGGAGGCCTTGGCTTCCAGAAGGTGGAGCAGTGTTTTAGGGTCCGAGCAGTTCAGTCCGGGCCGTGTGCGGCTGGCTCCAAGGGCTGTGCTGGGAAGCCTTCCGAGATCTGCTCCTCAGCCCTGAGAGGTCTTCTCTCTAAAAGGTCACAGTGGTGGTAAGGGCCACACTCCTTCTCACGGAGCCTTCAGGACCCAGACCGAGGGTGCATGGGAGCGGGTTGCCAGGGAAACTGCAGAGATGCTGCTGGTGACACAGGCTGCCGGCACTTCCCACGAGAGTGCGGTGGCCGCCAGGGAGCTGCGAGCGCCTGTGTGCAGGACCACAGCACGTGTGTGCGCGTGGGGGTCGCACATGTGAGCACGTGTGCCCCCGGGCATGTGCGCATGCCACAACACTGCATGTGTGCCTGCTGGCGTGGGTGTGCGGGGGGGCACAGCTGTCCCTACCACCTGTGATGGGGGGCAGGCTGGAGGGTCTTTCTTTCCTGGTGGTTGGGACGCAGGGAGGCAGGGAGGCCGTTCTACGTGGCGAAGGCCGGAGGGCAGGACCTTCCCTGCTGCAGGAGACCAGTGACAGCTGCGGGGCTTCTGTCCCTGGCCGTCTCCGTGTCTAGCTCCTCTCACCCACACCAGCAGGGCCTCCCAGACACCATGCTTTACGTTTTACACCCCCCTCACTTTCTTTTTAGCCTAGGGCCAGGTATGCAGTAGGTGGTCCATAAATGCTGCCGCACGTGGCTCTTTCAGGGGAAATCATATGGAAGGTGGGGGATGCGCAGCCCAGGCCTCATAACGGCTTAGGTGGAATGAGGGAAGGACGTGGACTGGCCCTAAAGGACGTGTCTTCTTATCAGAGACAGGGACACTCTTCCACGTGTGACAGTTCGCTGCCGTCTTGGTGACGGTTTGGCAGCCGGCCCCCCGCCCGACAGCTTCGCTCCCTGCTTTCTTACGTGGGAGTGCGTGGGAATGCGGTGGGGCCGACACGGCCTGGCGCCCGGCATGTCCCGGGGGGCCTCTGAGAGCAGACAGCTCAGGCCCACACACACCCCTTCGTGGTTTCTCAGGGCCCCTCCGGCTGCAGCGAGGGCCCAGGCCTGGCCGCGTCTGTGAGAGTCGGGACGCAGAACAAGCCCCAAGGCCCTGGCCCGCCGCCTCCCAGCCAGGCACCACAGAATGCGCTCTGAAGGGTTGGGCTGGAGGCGACTCTTGCTTTAGAAGGACCCCCCCACCCCGGCTGTCATGGGGGAAGTGTCAGCAGGGTAGGTAGGAGGCCGCCGTCAGGCAGCAGGTAGGGCCAGAGCCAGGTGGACGGTTGGGACAGCCTGCCCTCCCAGGCCAAGGGTGTCCAGGGGGTTTGTAATCTGTGCCCTGCTGTGGTCAGTAACGTGACCGCAGGCCCGAATGCTACTAGAAGGGCCAAGGAGACAAACCCCCTGCGTCCAGCATTTGTTAGGAATCCTGCAGGAGCAGACCGGCGGGAGAACCGCAAGGGGCTCCTGCAGCCTCTGGGCCTGACCCCTGGCCCCAGGCCACTGCGTCCTGCTCCCCTCTTCCTGCTCCCTGCCTTTCCCTCCCCTCCCCTCCCCTCCCTTCCCCTCCCCTCCCCTCCAGGAGCGGGATCCTGGGAAGGCACCGTTGATGGCGGTCTCCCAGCCTCAGGCCCTTTAGAGGCTCACTGTGCCTTCAAGCCTCGGGCGGGGGGGCTGGGGGACAGCCAAGGAAGGAGTAGAGAGACCGGGACAGGAGCTCTGGGCCTGGGGGTCCTGGTGCCACGGCTGTCCCTCACTGTGCCCAGGACACCGCCCCTCCCTGCCGGGCAGGTGCCTGTGGGGCTCACTGGCTGAGTGTGGGCTGGCGGTGGCCGTACTGGGTCCTTGCAGTCCTGGTGAATTCATCACGGTGGGTCTCTGGCTCCGACCTTGGCCTTCCCGTGTGGACAGCCCCTGCCTGGGGCCTCTCCCTCCTACGGCCCACCCTCGGTTGGCCTGTAGGAGCCGGCCCCTCCTTCCTGTCCTTGGTCAAGTGGCAGGGTAGACGTTAGCTCCCCAGGAAGGACTCAGACCTCCCTCTCCTGAGCCCCCACCTGAGCCACAGGGCTGTTGTCTCTCTCCCCCTCTGTTCTGCCTCCTGGCCTGGGAGCAACTAGAACCTTCTAGGGCCTTGTCTGATCCTTGTCTGTGTCTGTAGGCCCTGGCATGGGGGCGGGGGGCCCAGGGAAGGTGGGCAGCGACTGTTTCTGGGAGAAACGAGTAACTGGGGGGACAAACCGGCGAGTCCTTGTGACGGTCCTGCCTGGCCGGACACAGTGCACGCTGACCATGACCTTTCTGGAGCCTCCGGGGCTGGCGCCTCTGGCGGCAGCCTTCCTGTCCTTGCTCTTGCGCAGGGCTCCTGCTTTTTCTTCTGGACACAGCCCAGCAGCCATCTCCTCCGGGAGGCCTTCCAGACCCGTCCTGGCGGCCGCATCCCCTGCCCCCTGGGTCTCCTTCTCTGTGAGCTCCCCCCGGGCTCTGCTGCCTGGTGGGGAGATGCCCTCGGGGCCTCCTCTGCATCTGTGCTTTGCCCCCCCCCCCCCCGCCCCGGAGTTGAGTCCTTCTCTCCTCCCCCCTCCCGAGCGCCCCCCTCCCCAGCCCAGACAGAGCCTCAGGGGCGTCTGAGGGGGAGGCTGCTCGCAGACATGCTGGGCCAAGAAAAGAAACAGGCATGGGGTTTTTTATTTTTGCACCTTCTTAAAAGAAAACAACAGCATCAAAATGTTAAAAATAAACTATTTTTACTTTAAAAGGGCAAAAACAGCCCAAACAAACAGAGCTAATGAAAAGATCTTGGCTGAAGGTACCAAAGGCTTACTCATAGCCGCTCGATGACGGACATCGTTCGGACCAGGACAAACCCAGCACAGCCGGCAGCAAAGTGCTGGTCCTACTGTGCACTGGGGGCGGACAGAAGGCCAGGACAGGCACGTGGTTCTGTGCAGAATGTGTTGAATGAGCCAACAGCAGGGTGTCTGTCATTGGAAGTCTTCTGCCAGAGAGGGGGCATCTCCCCAAGTAGACTGGTGGGGGACAGGATATCAGGGAAGGCTTCCTGGAGGAGGTGGCCCATTGGCACTAAACTTTGAAGGGCATTCCAAGCAAAGGAACACCTTGGAGAAAGAGCCAGCATGGTGTGTGCGTGGTGGACCTGTGCTGGCGTAGTGGATAAGAGGGGCACTCACAAGCCGGGGACCCCTGGGTTCAAATTCCACTCCATCCCTTAGGAGATGTGACTACAGGCAAGGTGCTCACCTCTTGGCCCAGTCTGCTCATCTACAAAATATGAGCAGCAAAGGCACCGATGCGGCCAGGCCCACGGCACAGGCACGGGAGAGGCCCCGCCAAGAGCCGACTTTCGGGCTGAGGTCTGTGCAGCGTGGAGCGGGCTGGCGGGACGTGGCCACCGGGTGGAGCTGGTCAGCAGGGCCTCGGGGAGCTCCTTCACTGGCAGGGAGCTCTAAGTCGAATCCTGTCAGTGACTGTGAGTTGGTTGTAAGCCCACGTTTGATCAGATTGTCTGCCATCTCGTTCGACTCTCACTCAATCCTGGGAAATAAGTGGGGTTTTCAGAAGTGGGGACTGCTGCTCAGAGAGGCTGAGGTACTTTCCCAAAGGCACACAGCGGAAGGATAGAGCATCCACCCTGCTGCACCTTTGTCTTCTGTCATGTCTGATGTCTCTGCTCACAGGAGTGGGGACCCAGGTCAGGAGGAGGGGTGGGGGCAGAAGACCCAGAGCTTTGAGAGGAGAAGGGGAACTTGGGCCAAGAGCCAATGTTTGGTGGTGAAGCCGGAAAGGATATGCATCAGGGCCTTGGAGAGCAGCAACACTGGGGGAACATTTGAGTCTATTCATCCATCTGTCCATCCAACTGTCCATCATCTGTCCATTCATCCATCCTTGCATCCTTCCATCCCTCATTTGTCCATCCATCCATCTGTCTGTCCATCCACCCACCCCTCATCTATCATTCATCTGTTCATTCATCCATCCTTCCATCCGTCCATTAATCCATCCATCTGTCCATCCATCCATCTGTCTGTCCCTCATCCATCCATCTGTCCATCCATCCCCCATCCATCCATCCATCCATCCATATGTCCATCCATCCATCTCTCTGTCCCTCATCCATCCATCCATCTGTCCATTCATCCATCCTTCCATCCATCCTTCCATCTATCCATCCATCCATCCACCTGTCCATCCATCCATCCATCCATCCATCCATCCATCCATCCATCCAATCATATGTCCATCCATCTGTCTATTCATCCATCCATCCATCCATCCATCCATCCATCCATCCATCCATCCCTCATCCATCCATCCGTCCATCCATTCATCCCCCATCCATCTATCCATCCATCCATCTCTCATCTATTCATCTGTCCATCCCTCATCCATCCATCCACCCACCTGTCCATCCATCGATCTGGCCATCCAGTGACTACCCTGGCCCCTCACCCTGCGCCCACCCTATGCTGGACGCCAAGGATACAGATGTGATTCCTGCTGGTCATCAGGTATATGCTTTGTAAATAGCTGCCCCCTTTGGCTTTGCCCACCTACCCCAACCCCCTTGTAGGGCCTTGGAACTCCCTAGGGGTAGGGGAAGGGACAGGGAGGGCTTGCAGGAAACCCCTGAGGACGAGCGGGGGTGGCAGGTGTGGTCACAGGAAACAGCAGGGCAGTTGGAGCCCCCAGTGGGCCTCACAAGCTGGGGGGGGGGCGAGGCCTGGGGACCCAGCGGGATGGTCACAGCGCAAGGGGGCTGGGTGGGGGACCTGAGCTGCTGAGGTCATAGGGCAGGAGAGAGGCGAGCCTGGAGCTTCCCCCACATCACTCTCCTCAGCCTTGGGGTGGCCTGGCTGCCTGTCCGTGTTTCCGAGGCCTGCCTGGCCGCCCGCCGAGCCTGTCTGAGAGGTGAGCTTCGCAGCCACTTAGAAGCAGACAGCTTCTGTGTCTCCCACAATGTTGCCCACCGTCCTGGGCTCCAGGCAGAGTGTGAACTGACCCCGGAGCCGGGTCGCATGGACTCTGCCCTGGGCAATCTTGGTGGGTCTCGGGGCAGTGGCTCATGTGGGGCTGGGTCAGAGCTTCACGCCCGTGTGCCCTGCTGGGCCTCCCCACTGCCTCCCTAGAGTGTTGGGGCTCCTGCCCTAGGGGTGCTGAAAGATACCGTGTGTGAACAGATGTGGAATAGGGGCCCGCTGCCTGAGCCCCAAAGCTAAGGATGGGGGGCAGGTGTGCCCCACGCTCTCAAGAGAGGTTCTGGACACACCCTGGTTGGTGGGTGCCCTTCTCTCCTTTCCGGCCCTCCCGGAAATGGCCGTGGCAGGTGAAGGGGGGGGGGGTGCTAACTTGTCAGGGGTGGTGTTCTTAGAAGCCTTGGGGTCTGAGTTGGCCGATGTGGTGGGGTGGGGGTGTTTGAGGGCAGAGCACATGTGGGCGTCCTCTTTGGGGGGCTCTGGGTCAGGTGAGGGCAAAGTTCTCGGGGGCAGCTGGAAAGTGCCCGGAGAGGTTGGGGGGCTTGAAGTACATCAGCCACTCCAAAAGCCCGCTGTCACAGGGACCCAGGGTTCCCATCTGGTCCCCCCCACCCCAGGAGGCCTAAACTGGGGGCAAGAACAGGCTGCCTAGGCCCTCTGGACAGGGGGGGGTCCCCAAGCTCCAGGGGACCAAGCAGGGTGTGAGGCTGAAGTTTAGAAGAGTTGCTGGCAGTGAGCCTTTACTAGCCTAAGGGATGGTTCCGCGAGCCCAAGGTGACAGGAGGGTGTGGTCAGCCTGGGACGGTGCTCTGGCAGGGTGGAGGTGGGAAGGGCTGTACAGAGGGCCATGCCTGCCTGGTCCAGGCCTCTGTCAGCCGGGTGTCTGTGGAGCTGGGCCCAGGGCCTGACACCGAGGACGGTGTCCACGCTCTCCTCCCAGGGGCCTGGGCATAGGGTAACCAAAATCCCAGCCGCCGCTCCACTCCCAAGCCCCACTGGTGACTGGCCGGTCACCCTCCCTGGCCTCAGTTTCCCTTCAGTGGAAGGGGTGGTTTGGGGAAGTGGGAGCCTCCAGCAAGGAGTGAGAGCCCAGCGTCTGACCCCACCGCTCAGCGCTCACGGCCCCTGTTGTGAGAGGCCGTTGGCCCCCCTGAGTCTCAGTCAGGCCCGTGGGAGGCAGAGACCTTCCCTGCTGTTCAGAGGCTCCCGGGAGCCGAGCTGCCCATGGCCGAGCCGCTCGTAGCGGCTCCAGCAGCTCCGGGTTACCGCCACCCCAGAGCCCACGCCGCCAGGAAGCCACGTGGCCGCTCAGGACCCAGGGCAATGCCACCCTGTCTGGGCTGCCTCACTTGAATCTGCTACGGCCCCAAAACAAAGCCCCACAGGCTGGTGGCTTAAACACCAGGACTTCGTTCTCTCCTGTTCGGGAGGCTGGAAGTCCCAGATCCAGGCGTGGGCAGGCGGGTTCCCTCTGAGGCCTCCCTCCGCGGCGCGAAGACGCTGTCTCCTCCTGTGTCCTCATGTGGTCGTCCCTCTGTGGGTCTGTGTCCCGACCCCTCGTGCTGTAAGGACACGGTCCGATGGGCTCAGGGGCCCCCCAGGACTCTAACTGCCCTCCCTGTCTGCAAGCACGGATGTTCTGAGGTACTAAGCGTTAGGGCTGCAGCATGTTGACCGGGGGGGGGGGGGCATAATTCGGCCATAGCAGCCGCTCTGCGTGGGTGGGCTCCTTTGACTCAAGCTTCTGCAGTGTCTTGTGTCTGGGAGCTGCCTCAGTGACCGTGTCTCTGGCTGCTCCTGGCCGCTCTTATCCGCAAAGTTGGGCAGAGGCCAGGACAAGCCCCTACCCCACCCATGCCCCCATTTGCCTTGGCTCTCGAGACCCCAGACCTCGAGTTCCCTGCCTGAGGCCTGGTCTGACCCAGCCCTGCTGGCCTCCGTCTGCCCAAGGGCCTGGCAGGCTCCGTTGGCCCCCGTCCCGCCCCCATCTGCCGGGCTCTCGAAGCTCAGCGGTCAGCAGAGTGTCTGCTGCTGGCCTGGGCAGGTAGGCAGGCCGCGTGCCATCTCTCTAGGTCCCTGGCAGATGACATACTCGCTTCCCAGTCCAGGACACAGAGTGGCACGTGTGGGGGGACAGGCCTGGCAGGAGACCTCGGTTCTCTAATGTCCCCGAGATGCCTGGACAGGACAGGATAGTGCGGCTCTGAACGCCTGGAGAGGGGGGCCGGCTCCCGAGGACGGAAGTGCCTGATGAGCGCGTGCCCCGGAGAGGCCTGGTCAGCTCAGCCACCCTGTGCCTCCCTGCATTGTCCTTGCCCGTCCACTGCCCCCTCCCCCACCGCCAAGCCTGGGGGCGGGCCTGGTGCTTCAGGTCCTCAGCCTGGACCCCAGGTGGCTTAGCTGGACTTGGGAGATAAGGGAGGGAGGGAGGGAGTGGATGAATGTGAGCGTGTGTGAGTATGAGTGAGTGTGAGTGGATGAGTGTGAGCGAGTATTAGAGGGTGTGAGGGAGTGAATGAATGCATGAATGAATGAGTGAGTGGATGAGTGAGGGAGTGAGTGAGGTCCAGGAACGAAGGGCTGGGGCTGGGGGTGGGGGTGGGGTGCACCGGCTCAGCTGGTCCCAGCGCAGTCGGGGGTCCCCCGTTCACGGGGAAGTCAGCCCGAGGGGTGCTGGCGTGGGAGCCGACTGTCTGGCCCGGCCCCATTCTAAGGCCGGGCGGGTCCGTCCGGGCTCTGTCCCCTCTCTGTGTCTGCTTGGGTCTCTGCAGAGGGGTGTGGGGAGGGAGCTGCGAGTGTCAGTCCCTGCGTGTGCGTGAAGGTGCTCGTGGGCGTGTGGGCACGGAGGAAAGACCACGGGGATGACAATGATTTACTCTGGGCCAGGCCTGCGGGGGCCTCAGGCGACTTACCTAACTGCGTGCTCAGCCCGGCCCACGGGCTCCCAGCTGCGCCTCAGCCGGCCCCTGCCGCACGACCATGCTTCCACCAGGCCCGCTGCGCTCCTGCCTCGGGGCCTTTGCACTGGCTGCCTGGGCGCAGTTCCGGTGGCCCCCACCCCCTCGCTCTCTTCCCAAAAGACCCCCGAGTGCCATGTTGAACCACCCCCACCCCCTGCCGCGGCACCCTGCCTGGCGACTGGCCCCTTGCATCTGTCTCTAGCTGTCTCCCACCTGCCCCCTCGGCGCCCCGGGATGCCAGCTGTGTGCCCTGCTGCTTTCCTGCTCCTACAACAGTTCCGGCCCGTGTCGGGCCCTTCAGAGTGTTTGTGGAGTGACGGGAGAAACAGTCCCAGAGCGTTAGACAGAGTGGACAAGGCGGGGTAGCTGCTGGGGGAGGCTGACTGGAGCTGAGAACCGGGTTTCTCTACCCCAAGGCGATTCCTGGAGGGCTGGCTGGAGGCGGCGTGCTGGCATGTCCAGAGGGAAGGAGACACCCATGGAGGTTTCCAGAGCCTGGGCAGTGAGGGGTGGGGGTTCTGGGGCAGGGAGGGCAGAGCCACCCAGGCCAGCAGCGTTGGACTCCCGGACTTGGTCCCAGAGGCAGCAGGGAGCCACCAAGGGCTGTAGGCAGCACCCCCACGGGGTCAAACCCTCACTGGAGAAGGGGGCTGCCCGGGGTGGGGGCAGGGGGGCCAGGACGGGGCAGGCCCAGCGCAGGCCGAGGTGACGGAGTTGGCAGCCAAGCCAGTGCACAGATGGCGAGACACTCACTGGGTGGGGAGGCCGTGGCTGAGGCCATCTGACCGCGCGGGTCGCAGAAGAGCGAGGAGGGCCTCCTCCATCTGTGCAGACATCGGGCCAGGCCCGCACCCAGGCCCCCAGCATGCTCCCCCTCCCTTCCTGCCGAGGGACAAGGGCACTGTTTTCCCATCTCTGTGGCTCAGTCCTGGGGAGAGGGGGCTGAGAACTCTCTGCCATGTCCCCTACCCTGCCCCCTGCTCTGTGTGTGTGTGTGTGTGTGTGTGTGTGTGTGTGTGTGTGTGTGTGTGTGAGGGGCGGGGCTGGCAGCAGCAGGAGGGAGCAGGAGGAAGAGGGGGAGCCGCCCATGTCTGGGCTGTACTGATAGGTCAGATAGTGAGCTCACTGCCTAGGGAGGGATGTAACCTGTCCTCGAGTCTCCACTTCCCTCCTCTCGTACTCCCTTCTCCTCCAGGGAGGTGGCTGGGGGGCACTCTAGGGAGTGGGGTTCTGGTGTCTGTTGGTGGCCTGCTGCCTCCCCCTGGCCATCCTCTGCCCCCATCCGTGCAGGTGCAGGGGGCTTGTCCTGTGGCCCCCCTTCAGAAAAGGCCCCAGAGCAGGCCCAGTTTTGGGGGACAGCCAGGCTCTCCCTCTGTTTCTGACCCTGCCCTTTGTGGGGATGGCCAAGCTGAGCAGGAGTGGGGGGGACTCTCTCTCTCACTGCCCCCCTCCAGGCCAGGCCAGCCTGTGCCACCATACGACCCCTGTTTGCCCTCTGCTGCGGTACCCAGATGACCCGGGCAGGTAGGGGTGCACCCCAGGCCTCCAGTGCAGCCAAACCCTAAAGCTCCCAGATTGTGAAGATGGGAGCAGAGAGATCTCCCCTTCTGCTGTGTGTGGGGGGGTCCCAAGGGAAGGGGCTGGGGCTTGAGATGGAGGTGGGGGAAGGTGTGTGGGGAGACTGAACCTGGGCAGGGAGGGGTCGCTGTAGAGGGCCCTCCTCACACATGCCCGGCAGGAGCCCCCGCCAGAACCCCGGGCCCGTGTGATCTGGGGAGGACAGGTGGGGAGGAGGGTGGGGGCTGAAAGAGGGACTGGGCTTTGCCTGGACCCCCTGGGCTCTGGGGGAGATGCGCAGTGGAGCGGCTCCGTAGGCGTGCTCAGGGACCAAGGGACCACAGTCGTGCAGACACCCACAGACCCAGGAGCCATGGGACCAAGTGTGTGCACCCCGCGTGCTGGCTCCCAGCAGGCAGCACACAGTCTGGAGCCCTAGCGAGGACTCGGCCCCACCTGGCCAGTGCCATGAATAGCTCTCCTTGTGGTTGAATTTGTTTAAAGGGCCGTGCACTGGGGGCACTAGCTAGGGGAGCAGTTTGGGGGGAGGTGCCCCACACAGGCAACCCGTGTGTGTGCTGGATCCAGAGCGGGCAGGACAGTGTGTCAGCCTGGCCCCTGACCCTGGGGGTCTCTGTTTCCTGTCCGCGGCCTCTCTAGCTTGAAGAAGCTGGGGTGCCACACAGAAGCAGGTGTTGACAATGGATGCTGGACAGTGACAGGTGTCGGAAGTCCGAGGACGTTCGTCCTGCCCTGCCACTCCTGGGACTCCACAGGGAGCAGGCACAGGTCTGGGCACGGGGGTCAATGCAGCAAGGGGACACTGGCCTGCAGGTTTCCGTGGCAAACAGCTGCTTCTTTCCTCCCTCATGAGAGGTGGGCCGGGGCCAAGGCCATGTTTGCTGACCCTCAAGGCCCCTAGAGCCAGTCCCAGCCCCCAGCGAGGAGGACAGAATCCAGGCTCATGGAGGCGCCGGTCCCCTGGAGGGGGCTGCAGGCAGACTCCACAGCCAGCCCAGTCCAGGCGTCTGTGGGACCTGGGGGTACTGGACAGGTGGGGTCTGTGGGAGGAGTGTCACTGCTCCAGTCTCCTGGGGGGATGGCTGTGTGGGGAACCACGTACACACACTTCCTACCACACACAACCACACACGGAAACACGCACAGCACGCACACAGTCGCAATTGCCGATGGGCCCCCAGGGCTGGAGCTACACAGATGAGCTCACCACCCCGTGGGCTCTGCGCCCCAAGTCCCCTGCACCCCAGTTTCACAGCCAGAAACTGGGGCTCATCCTTGAGCACGAGCTGGCCTCCGTCCCAGCACCCAGTAGTTTCCAGGGCCAGAGGGTTTGCTTTCTGACCTTCTCTGTCATCCCACCCTCCCCCTGCACGGCCTGGAGCCAGGTCGCGGTCCCCTGTCCCCTGGATGGTGGTCTGCAGCTGCCCTTGTGCTCGCTGACAGCTCCCTGGATCACTTCCGAGGTTCTCAGGCTGGCGGGCAGATGGCATGCTCTCGGCCCTGCGTCCAAGCCCTTAGCCTGAGACTGCTCCCGACCGGAGGAGGAATGCACATCTGGGGCCCTGGTGGGGCTCGGCGGGACCGGCGCTACCCACAGGCGGGACAGTGTGTGGGTTCTGGGCTCTGCACCTCCAGACGCAGCGAAGCTTTCTGCTCTCCCTCCTGTGCCTGTGCCGTCACCGTGTAAGTCGCGTGTCTAGCCAGGCTGCTGGTGTGCGAGGGATGAGAAATGCGTGGAACAGACGCACACCCGTTGCTTAGAGCCAGCCTCCCAGCCAAGCCCAGACGGACAGGCCCACATCAGGGCTGACTTAGCCTGTTGTGGACGTTGTCGGTATTTGCTACGTGGCAAGAGCTGACGGCTACCAGGCCCGCGCGGCCTCAGCTGCACCCATGCTTCACCTTGCCCAGGCAGCCCTCACATCGGGGCCACTGTTCAGGGGCCCACCGCCACCACCTGCGCAGAAATGTTGAGGGATCCCCTCCCGCTCCACAACTCGCCAATCCTTCCAGAAGCCCGGAGCGGGTCCTCCCTTTCTGCAGCCTGTGGTCAGAGCTCCAGCTGTTGGGAGGGTTGGGGACCAGCGCTCTGATGGCTGTGGTCATCTGGGGGTCGGGAAGGTGTCGGTGTGGGAGGAACAAGGGGAGTGCCCTGGGCTCCTTCCCTCCCTCCTGCCTGCCATTGGGGGATTGACTGTGAGGAGTTGGGAGCAGAAGTGCCCAGAGGGCAGCCTGTTCCCGGCCCAGCCGGTGGTCAGGAGCCAGGCCCCGGGGGCACCGCCAGGGCTGTCAGAGGAGCTCCCTGGGCAGAGTGTGCTGGCTTCACACTCTGGTCTCGGGTCGCTCATCTGGAAACCGGGGTGCTGGTGTGACGTCGAGGGGACAGGATTCTACCGTCCCTGCGCACAGAGGGTCATAAGCAGACGCTGGCTCTGTCCTCTTGGGGTCATTCTGCTCATGACAGTTTCCTCTGAAATAGGGTCTCCTGTACCAAACTGCAAACACCCGGTGGCTTTCGAATCATCGCCAAGGGCGGCGACCGTGGTCCAGTCGGGACCAGAAATCTACGAGGCCCTCCCCCGAGGCACCGGGAGATCCAGCAAGGCCGCAGGTCCCCCCGTTGTGAAGATGAGGGGCTGGGCTCTGGATCTGCCGGCCCACCTCTGTGTCCCCACGCCCAGTCCGAGGGGGCGGCACGCTGAGCCGCTCCGTGGGCGCTTCCTCTCAGGGACGAGCGGTGAAGCCGAGATAGTGGCGACATGGGAGGTGCGGCTCTGCAGCTCTCCTCTCAAGGAAGACAGGACGCTCGCTGTTGGCGTGACCCACGTGGGAGAGAGGGGGACAAAGCAGGCATCCCCAGGTCTCGAGGCTCGGCTGTGCTGCTGCTGGGGCGGCCGCCCGGGAGACGGGTTTCCCCGAGGGCTCTGCTCCCCGGCTGCCCTGTCTCCTCCCTGGAGATCCCGGGCCTGGCACCGGGGTGCCAGCCTCTCACTGCCTTGTCACCTGGTCTTGGCAAAGGGTCACAGCCCAGCCGGGGCCTTGCATCGCCTTGCTCTGCCTCCCGGACCCTCCTGTCCCCCCTACTTCTGGGGCCCGTTCACCCCCAAGCCCCAGCCCGGCTTCTGCCTCTGGTGGGAGGCTCCTCGATGCCCACCGGGCTCTTGCTCACGTTCCTGGGGGCCGTCTGCTCCGAGGGAAGAGCAGGCCCAGGGCTGGACGGCAGGACCTCGGGAATGGGGCCGGTCCAGGATTCGGGCCTGCGCGTCCTTGTGCCGCCGGCCCTCAGCGGGCTTGCCCCTGTTGCTGGCTCGCCGTCTCCGCACTCTGCACTTGGTTTGTTTCTGGCTGGGCCCCGGTTTGGGGCCTTGATGAAGAATGTTCTTGGACGGCTGCCTCCTGCGGAGAGGGAGACAAGCCAGCTGTGGGCCGCAGCAGAGCCAACCCCACTTGCAAGCAGGCATTGAGGGTCCCTGAGGCAGCCAGGACTCAAAGCACAGAGCCGAGAGGGCGGAAGATGTAGCGGGACCTCCTCTGGGTCGGGTCTCGGACTTCCCCCTGTAAACAGGGGGCCCCTGAAGTCCGGGGGAGTCAGGGTGAGCCTTGACGCTGCCAAGGAGGGACGGCCCCCCTGGGAGGCACAGACCTGTCTACACAGCAGACCACAGTGATGGAAATGGGCCGTCACCTCCTAGATGCGGCCTCACTTACCACGACCGCGGCCACCCATCCCGTGTCTTTGTCTTTCCTCCTTTCCGTGACTTTGAGGCAAGTAGAGCCGCTGTGGGCGAGGGCTGTCCGCTGAGGTCTGTCTCCTGCCTCCTAGAACCCAAGGCTGGCAAAGTCTCCAGGAGCCTCGCATGGGAGCCGGCGGTGCTCACCTGGTCAGATCCAGCCTTAGGATTAAGCTGGTGCCCTCCCGCACACCTGGGGTTCAGCTGGGTCAGGTCGGCCTCAGAGTGACGCTGGCCTCCTCCCACACACCTGAGAACTTTCCCGGTGGGACCCTCCGGGTTGCATGGAGAGCATCTGCTCACTGGAAGGACCCAAGGGCCCCCGGGGAGATGATCTCTGTCACAGAGATTCTTGGATTCTTTGGTTGGAACTCACCTGATATCTCCTTCCTGACGTACTTGGCTCCCCGAACTTCACACTTGTGGTAGCATCTTATTTACCGCATGTCTGGTTCCTGCCCGCTTTCCTCCCCGAGTCACTGTCTCACTCCTGCTGTTTAATGCGGAGTAGTGTCTCGGTCGGCTGAGTCCACAGTCCCCCAGACGGGGGCCTAAGCAGCAGAAATGTATCGTCTCTCTTTCCAGAGGCTGGAGGTCCGGCATCCAGGCGCGGGCAGGCTCTCCCTGCTTGGCGATGACCGTCTCTCCCTGTGTCCTCAAAGGGTCATCCCTCTGTGCCCGTCTGTGTCCTGCTCTCCTCCTCTTGTAGGGACAGAGGTCGGATTGGATCAGGACCCACCCCAGTGACCTCATGTTACCTTACTCACCCATATAAAGGCCCCATGTCCACACACGGTCACACTCTGAGCTCCCGAGGGTTAGGCCTTCATACAGATTTTGGGGAGACACAACCAGCCTATTACAGCTGGACAAAGGTTCTTGGGTCCCAGGAGAAGACGGAGGCAGGCTGAGGTGGCATGGAAGGGGCAGCATGACTGTCACCCCAAAAGGTGGTGCCACAAGGTACAGGGACACTGGTGTCCGGTCGGGTCGTGGGGGCAGGCAGGCCCGGGGGGCGACCGAGCGCGCTTCTCAATTGGTCTCCGCAGCTCGGGTCACCCTCCAGTGTGTGGGCGGGGGCCAGAGTCCGATTCTCTGAGCACCCAGCCTCCCAGTGGGCAGTCACGGGTCCTGGGTCAAGGGCCACTGGCCAGACACCCTTTTAAAGCAGAAGTATTTCTGCAAACTACCCAGTGGAATGCCAAGCTTGCTTCTTTAGTCTTAAACATTTAAAGACCTCATTCGCTGCCGACACTGTGGATTTATGCCTGGTGACAGTTTGGCTCTGGCGCCTGTGTTTTGCTGTGTAGTGTCCTTGCATTTATTTCATGACAAACAGGAGTTTATTTTATGTCCTTCTCGCCCCAAAACTTTAACATGTCTCAGAGGTTGGCTTTTTTTTTTTTTTTTGCCTAAACTGTCATCATGGCAAGACAACAAGGGCGCAGTACGTTTGCACTTTGAATCCTTCCTGAGGTTTGCTTTGCGTCTGCGCTAGCAGGTGTATCTAGCCCGCGGCACGGGTCCGCGGGGCATCTCCTGCAGGGGCTGCTGCCCGCCGGCTGGCCGCCCCCTGGCTCCCCGCTAGAGCGGACCTCATCCCCTCTCCCTGTAGGATGATGATTTTCTTTTCTCTTTTTGGTGCTTGGTTGCGGTGCTGGCGAGCTCGCACACGCTCGCGGCCGGTCTCCGTCTTTACTCGCGCTCGTGCACATCCACGGCCCCCAGGGGACGGAGCGCGTCTGCCCTGAGTTCAGGGAGACCGTGTTAATGCTCCGCTCCAGCTTTCCCTGCTCCCTCCAGCCCGCGCCTTTCCTCCTCTGCCATCTCCCTCTGCTGCTCTCTCCTGTTTAATGATCTCCCGCAAGTACTGACACATCGAGGCGTTGTTTGTTTTTCTTAATAATCAGGAATCCGTTGTGTTTAAAGAATCCTGACAGGTTTGGGGCGCGGCTCTTGGCGTTCCTCCGCTTCCTGGACGGGGGGGAGCTGCAGTTTTGTCTCGTTCTGCTCAAGTATTTTAGTTCCCTCTTCAAAACCCTCTGTAATGATTTAGAAGGCAGGTCATGGTTTTGATTCTGCCACTTTCTCTCTTAAGCAGTGTTAGACTTGTGTTTATCGAATCATCAAAATGTAAACAGGAACCTCTGACCCGGGTCGTGGTCGAGGAAGGAAGCCTCCCACTGGTGCTGTCTTCGCCCTCTCTGAGCGCATTTGCTCCCCGGCCCCTGCCGACCTCCCGCTTCCCGCTGTCACCTCTGAATCGCTCCGAGGTTTGCGAACGTGCCCTGTGGCGTTGGCGTGGTCAGCATCGTGTGTTGATCCTGCTAGGATCCTGCTAGGATCTCAGTTTTAGTTCGCGTCTGCCGCAGACTTTCCCCCTGTTATTCTTATTTTTATCTGGCCCCCGACATTCCAGTTTTCCATCACGACACCCCGTTGTCGTGTCCTTTAAAACGGATGCCTCAGGTCTTCGGGAAATCACGGTCAAGCAGCGGGTGGTTCCAATGTCTGCTGGGCCGCTGGGGGTTCGCCGTGCTCTTCCGGCATCTTCCGTTCCACGGGGACACGAGCACGACTCAGCTGTGGTCTGTTGCAGGATCATCTGTTTATTTTTCCTCTTGGGAGCTCTTTAGACACCTCGGCTTCCTGAGATTGGGGCGCTCTACCTCCCCGGCCTCTGGCATCGTTCTTGCTGCATCATTTTCCACCTGGAGCTGGAAAGGCTTCTCCCATCGGTGTGGGGTGTCCCGTTGGCCCCATCGCTTCCCCGTCTCCTTCAAGGAGCGCTTGCCGTCTGGGACGCCAGGCCACCCGCCTCGCTGCCTTCCCCGCTCACCACTGCTCACCTGCAGACGTTCTAGTTCATCCGTGTCTTGGACGCGTTCCTTGAGCTTTCTCCTTTGTGCCAGGTTTGCTTCTCTCCAGCGTCGAGCCTGCCCCGCTGCTGACTTCTGATCTTGCAGACTTTATTGCGGCCGTCGTGTTTCTTCTCCGCCACGGAGGGCTTATCTAGAATTCTGTTTTGTGTTATCTTGCCTTGAGCTCCAGGGGGAGAAAGCAAGTTTCAGCCGTGAGAGTGAGGGTAAGGAGGGCGCGGTGGCGGTCTTGTCCTGCTCAGCCTTCCCCGTGGGCCATGCCTACGATGCCGTCAGTCGTCGGACATCCATGGGAGCCCACATCCTCCAGAGGGTGAGCGCCCGTGTTGGGGTGTGGACAGCCTGCCGTGGGCACGTTGCAGGCCCCCTCTCTTCTCTCTGCCGTGCCCCAAATCCAGGCCTCTTTCTCAAGGATCTGGAGCAATAGTTTGAGGGTGGGGTCCTGCACGCAAAGGGCACGGAGTAGCGCCCAGCTCACTCTAAGCCTGTGATACACCTCAGCTCTTGTTACTGTTAATGCAAAAACACTTCCATCAAGGTACAATGCATATTATAGACACATGCATTGTTTCAGATGGAGCTGCATCCCCCTAATTCATGTGTTGAAGTCTTAACCCCCAGGACCACAGAATGTACTTTATTTGGAAATAGGGTCCTTACAGATGTAATCAGTTAAGATGAGGCCATTAGGGTGGGCTCTGGTCCATGATGACGGGTGTCCTTATAAAGAGGGGACATTTGGACACCGGCACAGGGAGAACGCCGTGTGAAGACAGAGGCAGAGATGGGGTGATGAGTCTATAAGCCAAGGAACGCCAAAAACGCCGTCAGACCCCAGAAGTGGGTGGGGGTGGGAGGAGAGGCCGGAACAGGTGCAGCCCTGCCGACACTTTGACCTGGGATTCTGGCCTCCAGAGCCGAGAGGCAGCGAGTTCCTGTTGTCTCGGCTGCTCACCTGCAGGGCCGTGTTACAGCGGCCCCGGCGAACGGATGCACGCACACCTGAGTAGAATTCACATCACCAGCGGATTTTATAAACTGGGCACAACTGTGCGGCGAGTGTCCTCCCCGGGGACAGAGGAAGAATGTCAACAGTCCCAGAAGGCCCCTTCTGTCACTGCAGCCCCCACCCCAGGGTGGCAGGGACAGGTCTTCCCGCTCGTGGTCGTGCAGCGCCCACCCCCTCCACCATGCCCGTGTCCGAGGGCTGGTGTGGGCTGTGTGCCACGGAGCTATCACTCATGCCGTGGTTTCCCTGTGCCTTCCACCGCAGGCAAGGGGAACGTTTCCACTGAGGGGCTGTGAACACCTGAGTCCCTTTCTCCTGCGTGTGCGCCGAGGAGCGGCATGCTGGATCTCAGGGGATGCGGGGCTCCCCTCAGTGGCTGCACCAGGCCCACGCCATGGCACTGGCATGGGCTCTGGCACCACAACCTAGCCGGCACTCGGTCTCTTCTGTCTCTGTTGTGCTCGTACGGGCCTGTGGGAGTGAATCACACAGTGGCTTTAACAGGCATTTTCTGATGATTAATGACTTTGAGCAATGCTTTCTATATTTATCAGCTGTGTAAATTTCGTCTTTTGTGAAGTGCCCATTCAAATTTTTTGTCCATTTTTCTGTGGTCTTGTCAACCTTGTCTTACTGATTTATGTGAGATCTTGATATATTTTGGTTGCAAGTCTCTTTTCGGATTATGAATTGCAGGAATCTAGGGTGTCTTTGGACAAGAAGTGTTCATACAGTCTCATTTATCAAGGTTTCCTGTGGTTAATGTTTAAGAAACTTTTGCTTATGCTAACTAAGGTCATGAAGATGTTTACTTAGGTCTTCCTAGAAAAGCTGTATTGTTTTACACTTTGCATGTATCTGGAATTTACCTCTGTGTATGGTGTGAGGTTGGGCTCAGGACTTTTCTTTTCCGTTTGGGTATCCAATCGACCCAGAACTCTTTACTGGAGGACGGTTCCCTCCTCGCTCCCCATGTGCACAGTGCCATCACGTTTGTTATAAGTCAAGTGACTACACAGGTGGGGGTTGGTTTCTAGAGTCTCTCTGTGCTGTCCTTCCAGTCTGTCTGTCCTTAACGCCAGTGCCACCTGTCTTTACTACCTGTTATGGGTGCTCTCTGGCTCCGTGCTCCTTGATGGATTGGGCGGTCTGACATAAACTTTTCCTTTTTCTCAGTTTCAAAGGCTTATGCCATCTTGGTAGAATTTGGCTGCGTGCTTTGGCCTGTCAGTCTTGTTTTTACCCCTGTGACATGGAGGGCAAGGACCCTCCTGCTCACTTTACAGAATTAGGTGACATGCCGCGGGGGCAGTGCTGGCCCCCAGAAAGCAGCTCTGTGACGTGCGCTCTGGTTGCGAGGGAGGCTCCGATCATACAGACTCCAGCCCGGCTGCCTGGCTCAGATCTCGGTGGCCCTACTTTGAGGGCATCCCTTTGGGAGAATGACAATGCGAGCCTCTGTTTCCTTGGTGTGGGGGTACTGTGCACACCTCTCAAGGTTGTATCACGTGGCGCTTCCCAGCTTGGTACTCCAGTGGGCGTGCACAGGTAATGATAAGCTCTGTGCACTCCCCTGGGGCACACAGGTGAGGCTGCCGGTGCCTGGTCTGGGCCAGCATCTGGCCTATGCTCCTGGCTGGCACCTGTCCTGTGCACCTGGGCTAGCACCTGGCCAGCACTTGTCCTATGAACCTGTCCTATGCACCTGGGCCAGCACCTGGCCAGCACTTGTCCTATGAAACTGTTCTAAGCACCTGGGCCAGCATCTGGCCAACACTTGTCCTATGCACCTGGCCTGTGCACCTGGGCCAGCACCTGGCCAGCACTTGTCCTATGAAACTGTTCCATGCACCTGGGCCAGCACCTGGCCAGCGCTTGTCCTATTCACCTGGCCTATGCACCTGGGCCAGCACCTGGCCAACACTTGTCCTATGAACCTGGCCTATGCACCTGGGCCAGCACCTGGCCAGCACTTGTCCTATGCACCTGGCCTACGCACCTGCCCCATGTACCTGTGTGCCCCTGGGCCAGCACCTGGCCTAGGAACCTGGTCTACGCACCTGTGCTCACCTGCAGTCTCCCATCAGGCTGGCACTCAGCTGGGAAGGGCTGAGTCCATATGTGTGAGTGCTTCACCTGTGTGGCTTGTGTGGTCACTGAGTGGACATTGCCTTCTAGAACCTTCTTTATGTTGATCACAGCACCCTGGTGTCTCTAAGCTTGATTTCCCCCAACTTTTTTTTACTGTGGTAAAGTACACATAACATAAAAATTTCCATCTTACCCATTTAAAGTGTACATACCCTTCAGTGGTATTAAACACCACCCGCACCCGTCCTCTCCAGAACTCTTTCCATCCTCCCAAACTGAAACTATGCCCACTCAACACTAAGTCCCCGTGCTCCCCCTCCCCAGCCCCTGGCTCCCACCATCTTGCTTCTGTCTCTGTAATCAGACTCCTCTAAGGACCTCACATAAATGGAATCCTACTGTATTTGTCCTTTGTTTCTGGCATATTTCACTGAGCGTAACGCGGTCCAGGCTCATCCATGCGGTGGCAGGTGGCAGGTGGCAGGATCTCCTTCCTTTTTAGGCTGAGTGGCCGTCTGCCGTGCGGACGGACCACATCTCGCTCCTCCGTCCGTTCTTCACGGACACTTGGGTCCTTCCACCTCTTAGCCGTGGAGATCCAAGTCTGTCCTGGGTTTATAGCTGCATCCCTCGCAGCTCACTGACCGCACGGTGAACCTTTTAAAACCCCTTCTTGTGTCTCATGGAGTAAATCTATTTGAGAGGAGGGATTCTCCTCGAAGCCCTCGATCCTTTGCTCTTCTGCTGAAGCTGCTGCTTTCTCATAAGCTCGGTGCTTACATTCTTTCAAACTTCACTCACCCCCAGTGCAGATGGCATCTTCCCACACGGGTGGTCCGGCTTCGTCTTCTGCCCCAGTGAGGGGTGGGTCGACCCTCGGAATGACAGAGCGGGTGACCGTCACGTGCCTAGCACAGATCCTTGCCCAACAGTGGCTGATTTCTTCTTTGGGACGTGCGTCCCGGTCAGATCCTCCAGGATGGTCAAAAGGGACAGACCCAGAACAAACGTGGCTGAGGGTTCTGCAAGCGAGGAGGTCCCCGAGGACTCTGGAAGCCATTTCTGGGGCTCTGATTGCTTTCGGAACCAGCACTGAGGCAAAGTCAGGGATGACTCCTCGGGTGTTTTTCCTGGAAGTACAGATCTGGGCAGAGGCAGCCCCGCTTAGCTCAGGGTCCTGGGGACGGCCGTCTGCCTGGAGGCCCACTGGGATTCCCTGAGCTGCTGCTCCCTGCGACTGCTTCTGGCCTGGGTACCTCCACAGCCTGCCGGGTCTCCCCTGTTCCCAGCTCTGACTCAGGCCTCTCCCTTCCTTGCAGGTCCCTCCCCTGCCGTCCAGGTCCCCCCCGGGGCACTTTCCCTGCCGTGGCCAGGGGGACGCTGTCATGGCCCCTCAGGTGACAAGCAGTTGGTGTGAGAGGAGGTGTCATGTCCCAGGGGTCTGGGTGGGCACCCTGTCGTCCTGCAGCTGGGGACCCAGCTGGCCAGCAGAGACAGGCACAGGCCGTGGCTGTAGGACGGGTGGGAGGTGGGGAGCAGGAGGCCGTGGAACAGGGTGGACAGGCAGGGCGCAGGGCTTCGGATCCATTTCTTCCCACTGCTCCGAGTAAATCTCCAGGGAGGCCCCATGCAGAGACTGACAGGGAGGAGCTACGGTTCTTCAGGCCCCATGAGATTTGGGCTCTTCTGAAGGAATCCTGCACATCCCCCCTGCCCTACGGAGCCTGCAGACGTTCGGGTTACGGGGCCAGGCTGCTGAACTGGACCCTGTTCCTTCCAGGGCGCCTTCACAGGGCCGGCTCCTCGGCACGGTCGCCTTAGGTCCCATCAAGCTTTGATCAGAATTACAGCCCAGTCTGAACCATGCCCTGCCCTCTGCCAGAATGTTCAGCAACCTCCCCCTCTCCGTGCCCAGGCTCCGTCCCCTCTCCCTAGGTCCTCCTGCCTTCAGGTAGGACCGCTGCCCGCCCCTGTGCCCAGGTCGGACCAGGCACTCTTCCTGTGCCCCTCCCTCCCACACTGGCATCCATCGCAGGACCATTAGCACCCGGGAACGGGACTTCTCTACAAGGGCAAGGAATGTACACCCAGGGTCCCGCCCAGGGACAGCACGAGGTGGCGCCTGGTGTATGCACTGATATTTTCAACAGGGATCCAGGCCCGCCTCCCCCTCCCGGGGGCTGATGGCGTTTCCTGTGAAGTAAGGCCCTGGGGGGCCCTGGACTGCGGGGGAGGGGGCGCAGGATGCCTTCAGAGGGGCTGCCCCACGCAGGGAGCCCCCTCCTCGGTCTGGGCGCCCGGTCCCCATGGCTCTTCCCCTCCTTGTCCCTCATAGAGTTGGGGGCACAGCGACAAGTCCAGATGACATACTCGCCCCCCAAACCCATTGGCTCAGGGTCCCCCTGAGGGTGGCCTGGGGGGCCCCTCATGCATTCCCGCTCCACATGTCCTGCCGATTCCGACGCGGCCTTGCTATTCCTTGTGCTCTGCAGGTCAGAAGATCCCTGTCCCCGGGCTGCTGAGGACAGGCAGGCGCCCCAGGGGCCGCGTGGGACCTGGGCAGGGGTGACATGTGGCTGGACAAAGGGGCAAAAGGAACTGGGGGCCACAAGTCTCACCAGTCTGCGCGGGGTCAGGAAGTGGTGTGGTCTCATGGCCCGGAGGCTGGAAGTCTGGGCTCAGGGCCGGCAGGGTGGCTGGGGGGCCCCAGGGGCCGCAGACGGCCACCTCGTCACCGTGTGCTTATGGCTCCTTTGTGCACGTGTGGAGAGACTGCATGCTGGCTCTTCTCCTCCTTTTTTTGGAAAGACTGCTTTTTAGAGCAGTTTTAGGCTCCTGGCAAATTCGTGTGGAAGGTGCAGGGATCGCCCATGTACTCCTGCCCCCCCCCACCACGAAGTCTTCCCGGCTGCCCCCATCCCCCCCCAGAGTGGGACTTTCATCACCTCGGACGAACCCGGCTGACGTGTCATCATCACTGCGTCGGGGTCACCCTTGGTGGTGGACACTCCATGGGTTTGCACAAGACAAGCGCAGAGCGAGTGACAGGTGCCACACAGAGTGACCTCGCTGCCCTACATGCCCTCCGGGCTCTGCCTGCTCATTCCTCCTTACCTACCAGCCTCTGTCTCTCTTTATAGAGACACTAGTCCTATCATACTGGGGCCCTGGACTCATTTAACCTCAATTCCTTCCTCAGAGGCCCCTTTTCCAAATACAGCCACCCTGGGGAGTAGGGCTTCAACATGTGAATTTGGGGGACACGAACGTGCAGCCCGTAAAGTAGATACATCTGGACAGTGGCTTTAGGCCTTTGCTCAGGGCCTTCTCTGTCGGCAGCCTGTCTAGTCTTCATGGGGCCTAATTAGTCTTCAAAGATGCTGCCTCCTCCGGGAAGCCTTCCCTGAGTGCCCGTGGGCCTGGGGTGCCCGGCCCAGCCTGTAGGAGCATGTGGGGGAGGACATTAGGAAAGGCTGTTCATGCCGCTGCTCGTGTGGCACTTGGAGCTGCGCTCTGTCCTTGTCACGATGTGCTCCTGTCTTTCCTCCAGAGCCAGGCGGGGACTCCCGAAAGCCCGTACGTGAGGCCCCTGTCAGGGACTTTCTGGTTTGATGACGATTCCCTGGGGGCGCTGGCCTTGGCTGCCCCGATGGGAGGGTCCACAGGGTTGGAGTGGTGTGGCGTGGGCTGCGCGTTCTGCTCTGTCTTAGGGGAGGCCGGTGCCGGGGAGGGGCGGTTGTTGCCATCCCTGTGGCCACAGAGCAGGGAGGTGGGCATGCAGCAGGGAGGTGGCCACAGAACAGGGAGGCGGCCACGCAGATGGTCTGGGGCTCGTGGCCTCTGCAGGGGGCTGAGGGTGCCATGGTCTCGCCCACATCCTAGGCTAAGCAGGGGCTAATGGGCGATCAGATTCCAGAAGCTGATGGACTCTGCAGGAAGGGTCTAAGGCTCCCTTGCCAGGTCTCTGGGGATGCGGCTGCCACCCACCCCTCTCTCCCCCTCCCCCTCCCTGCAGTGTCGCCAGTCACCACCCTGCATAGCTTCTCTTGTAGCACGAGCTCCAAGCCCGTCTCCTGCTGAGCACCATGGACAGTCACAGAGCGCCGTGGACGGTCACCACAGACGCCCAGGGCTGAGGGGCCCCTGCTGCCCAGGAGGGTCCTTCCTGGCTCCCCTTCCCACCTGTCTGAAGGGCAGCCTTCACCTTATAAACCTCAGAAGGTCTAGAGAGCTGGCAGGTCCCTCGGACGGCCTCCTCGTTTTCCAGGTGGGGACACTGAGGCTGCCTGACGGAGGGACCCGGGGGTCCTTGTGCTGCTAAAGCAGCATCGGGCCCCTACCCTGGGACTGAGGCCTCCAGCTCATGGCAGTTCCTGCAGGGCCTGGCGGCTCTCCCATGCCCCCCAGCCGTGAATGGGACCCCCGTCAGGCCCACGCTTCCAGCACTTCAGCATGTCCCGACTGCCAGCAGGGTATGGCTGAACGGCTCAGCTCTCGCATGGCACGTGCCTCATCGCCTACCTCTTCTCTGTGCCTCTGGGCTCCTCCAGGCAGGGGCCTGCATGTCCTAGATGCCGTGTGCTAGCGCCAACATGGGGGGGCCCCTGGACCTTTGCACATGCCTTTCTTTCGCTTGAAAAATGTCTCTTTTTTCCCCATCCCTCAGCTTGGGCATCCCCTCTTCCAGGAAGCCCTCCTGATACGCACTCCACGTAGTCTGGGTTGTTTTGACACCTCTCCTACTCCAGGTGGGAGTCGGATCCTGGTCCCCACAGCAGCGTCCGTGCTCAAGGACTAGGCTCTCAGCGGACATCCACTCTGACTCTCTGCGGTGATGTCAGGACTATTTGCTGGCTCGGCCCTCCCTGCAAAGGAGACACCAGTCACCTTTTTTACAGCTGGGGAAACTGAGGCTCAGGAAGGGGGTGTGGCTGCAAGCTTGTGGTAGAAGCGGCCGCACCCACCATGCGCACAGTCTGGCACATTTCTCCTGACTTGCTGCATCCATGGCCGGGATGCTGAGGCTGGGAGCCGGGCCCTGTCCAGCCGCGGGACGCATGGGAGGCAGGTGCCCTTGGCTCCAGAGCCCGGCCTCAATGTAGGGGCCTCCTCGTACCCGCCTGGTTCCACAGCCCCCCTCGCTGTGGGAACGGGGCTGGAAGGGGGCCTGGGGCAAGGGCGGGGCGCTCTGGGCACGCAGGGGAGACCTCCCTCCCTCCAACACGGCGCCTGTCTGCCCACCCAGCCACCCTCAGAAGTGCACTCAGCAACTGCCCAGAGCCCAGAAAGATAACTGGGTCATGGCAAAGAGTGAATTATTCTGCAGGAGAAAGTTTTAAAATGCATAAGCCTCCAGCTGCAGGGGGACTTGCTGTGATTGAGGGCAGAGGCGGCTCCCAAGAGCAGGCTCTTTCCGGGGGCCTTGCCGATGGGGCTGGGGGTCTGACTCTGGGGCCAAGCTGGCTGAAGCCCTCCCTCCAGGCCCTGCGCCAGGGCACAGGGGGATCCAGAAGTGGCCCCAGCCCAAGGAGCCCCCATTCTGGTGAGAAAGACTCGGACACAGGCAGTAGGAGTTGGGGGAGGTCAGAGCTTTGAGAGGCGGACCCCCATGGGGCTGCGGGGAGAAGGGCAGAAGGAAGGAAGGGGAGGGCCAGGGAGCATCCTACATAGCAGGGGGTTTGTCCTGGGTCATCGGAGGTGCTTAGGGGAAAGAAGGGAGGGTGTCCAAGGTGGCAGGAACTAGGTGGGTCAAGGCACAGGACCCTGGAATGATTGGCAGTGGCCAAAGCCCTGAGGACCCCGTGCAGGACAGTGGAATGAGTGCGGCGGTAAGCACAGTGGTAAGTGGGGCAGGCCAGGACTTCACCTGCCGGTGGGTGCCTGAGGGTTGGGATAAGAACTCCTACACATCCTTCAAGGCCCTGACTACGTGTCCCATCTCCTCCTGAAGGTCTGATGCCCCCAGACCTAAGAGGTCTTGTCTGAGAAATGGGCTTCTGTGGATTGGCCGAGACACCCGAGAAGGTGCCAGTCCTGTGCCTGACCCACCGAGGGCTCCTAGGCCCCGGGTTCCGCACCCCTCCCCCCCGGCACCTGTCCTGGCTGCCAGGCTCTGCAGTAACGGCATCACCACCCCAGGGCGAATTTCCAGCACAGCAGTTCTCGGAGCTGAGTGAGCCCCCGAGCCCCAGATGTTGAAGAAGCTGCAGCAGGGTCCCCATGCTCTGGGGCTGGCCAGTGGGGGCCAGCGGCTATGGGCCCGGAGCTACCGTGGGAGGCTCCCAGCTGTGGGTGGAGGGGCCTCAGGGGGTGGGCCTTTTCAGGCAAGCAAAGGATGGCAGTGCTCCCACGGAGCCTGGAACCGCCGGTCCTGGAGGGGGAGGCCGGGACCTCAGTGGCCGGCCTGTAGTGGAAGGGGCAAGACTCGCTAGGACACAGGGGATGCAGGCCTTGGCCTCCTGGGGGGACAGGCTCAACGCCATTGCCCTCCAGGCAGGACCTGGCCAGCGGGCCTGGGACCACCCCGAGCTGGGAGCTGGGGCGAGCTGGCCTCTCTTGGCTCTGTCTTCCCCACTGTCCAGGACACTCAGGAAAGAGCCCTCCACTGGTGGGGCCTCCATTCCCCCCAGAGCAGGGAGACTCCTGGACAATGAAGGGGGGGAGCCTGGGGACCGAGGGTGAGGCCCCAGGAGCAGGGCCTGGCTCCTCCGCTGGAAAGACCCTCCCCAATGCCTGCGGAGTGAGGGGCTGAGCGCGGCCTGTGGACACCCTGGCTCCCTCCCATGTGCTGGACTTCTGTGGACGCCCCGGGCCACGCGTCCATGCCCTGGCCCATGCCCAGGCATGCCTCCGCGTCCCTCTGACCGTGCGAACCCTCGTCTCATGTCTTCCTGAGGGTTTTCCCACTGGATGGTGATTTACCGTTGCCACAGGTCACCGTCCCTTTCCCTGCGGGCGCGTCCTCCCTCCATCTCGTACCGGTCACCTGCACTCAGCACAGCTTCCTAGAGCACTTCGTGTCCTTTCAGCTTACAGAAATACATCTACGAACAGTGCGGTCCCCTCGTCCCTCCCCGGCCCATCCCCCACCCTCCCTCCACTCCCAGAGGTGACCCCTGACCCGGAGCAGGTGTTCCCGGGTGCTGCTGCCAAGAGACAAGTTACAGACTGCCCCACAACGCCTAGCTCATATCACCCACGACTTTCCTGGCAGGGTGGGGAGCGCTGGCCTAGGGGCTCTCGTGTGGCTGTCCCTGACGTCCACTGGGCTGCTGTCCTCTGAGTCCTGGCAGGGCTGGATGTCCAGGTGGGCTGCTTGGTGGCGGAGCTCAGCTGGGCTGCTGACTGGTGCCCCCGCACATGGCTTCTCTGGGATGGGGGACACCTGTGGTGGGGGGTACCCCCAGCATGGCCCTGCAGGTCCCCACACCCGTCTGCTTTCTGTGTGGGGCTTCTAGCTCCCCCCGTGGTTTTTGCCACCTGTGGCCCCCCGGGGCAGCTTGCGTGGAGGCAGGGATTGGCGTCATCTCTCTGGCTTTAGAGGCTCGTGTCCCGGAGCTCAGGGTCCCCCTAAAGCATCGGTGGTGGGGACTGGCAGGTCCTCAGGTCCATGACCACAAGACCCTTGGGTCAGGCTCCCGGCTGGGCAGAGATGGGGCTTGGTCATGACTGTCACCTCCCTAGAGGTGCCGGACTCTCTCGCTCTGATCTGCTTGAATCTTCCTGAAAACCCCTCATGAAGATGCGGGTCTTGCATCTCAAACACTCTGAAGTCAGAAGACCTGTAGCCCGGAGGTCTGAAGGGACCAGTGGGGCCCACACTGAAGAAGCAGGGTCTCAGATCGATACCCTGGCCCCTCCTGCATGGTGCGCGGGAGGCTGGGACCCTTGTGAGGACACGGTGGACCCAGTTCTGGCCTGAAGACTGTCTGGGGCCCCCCATCAGGAGTGGACTTGCAGGGGAGCTGCCAGGAGGGGGTTGGGCTGATGGCCCCCAGCTGCACCGTTCTGGCGAGGCCCCAGCAGCTGGACACTCGGGGCGCTGGAGCCCAGATGTGTCTGCCCCCTCCCAGGACTCCCACCACAGGAAGCCTCTGCCCTGGGAGAGACACCGTCTGACCTGCAGGTGGTCCGAAGTGCTTCCTGACCAGCCTACCTTCAGCCCCCTTTGTCTATTACAGATGTCACCCCCAACCCCTCCTGCACCCCTAAGTGAGCTCAGTATCTGCTTCCTGAGGACACCCCCCCCCCCGTAGGAATAGGGCCACACCACAGGACTGGGACTACCTTTCAGGACCAGGAGCCCTGGAAGGCATCGGGCCCCCTCCCCGGGACTGGGATATCCCCCTCAGGATAGGACTGTCCTGCAGAACTAGACCCCCTAACAGTATTAGGACCCCCCCATTGGACTAAAACCTCCCTCAGGACTAGGACCCCCAAAAGACCGCGTCTGTCTGGTCCCCACTGCTTCTGGGCTGTCACACAGTAGGTGTTCAGGCAGAGGTAAACTGAGCACGAACTTACCTCCTTGCTCCTGGGCTCCCAGGGTCCTGGGGTGCTGGGTGCCCTCCCCTAAGTTCTCACTGAAGAATTCCCATGGCCTGTCAGGCCGCCTGGGAGGGAGGCCTCTTAAAGACCAATTACAGCTATCTAGGTGGGGGGGATTCAGGCAGGCGCGGGTCCAGGCAGGTGCGGGTCCAGGCGGCAGGGTGGGGCGGGGTGGGTCCAGGCAGGTGGGGGTCCAGGCAGGTGCAGGCCAGGCAGGTGCGGGTCCAGGCGGGGCGGGGGTCCAGGCAGGTGCAGGTCCAGGCAGGTGTGGATCCAGGCAGGTGGGGGTCTAGGCAGGTGTGGGTCTAGGCAGGTGCGGGTCCAGGCAGGTGCGGGTCCAGGCAGGGGGGTCCAAGCAGGTGGGGGCCCAGGCAGTGCAGGCCAGGCAGGTGCAGGTCCAGGCAGAAGGGGATCTGGGTGGGGGGGTCCAGGCAGGCCGGGGGGGGGGTCCAGGCAGATGGGGGTTTATAATTGGAGGTCTCAAAAACCATTTCTAAAAAGCTGACCCAAGTAGACAGAGAACTGGCAAGTCCAGAGAAGGCTTGAACGACACTGCCGACCACCTTGGCCCAGTGGACATCAAAGGTACGTGGCCAGCAGCAGGACACCCCAGCATGGGGCACCGCCTCAGTCCTATAGCCAGTCTCCGTGATTTCAAAGGATGCAAGTGATTTAAAGTGTGTTCTCTGGCTGCAGAGGGATTAGATTAGAAATCAATCACGGCCGTGGAATGATACCTGGAAAGCCCCCGATATTTGGAAACCAAACAACGCGCCTCTACATCACCCTTCAGTGGAAGAAGGAACCAGAAGGGAACCGAGGGTGTGTTCTGGACTGCATAGCCGATGGGCGCTCACGGGGCTGAACGTGAGCCGTGTGGGGAGGGAGCTCCCCGCCTGGTCAGCGGCAAGGACAGGTCTCCAGATAGTGACCCCAGCCTCTCCTTCAGGAACCAGGAGAAGCGCCAGGGAGGGAGGGTGAGACCTCCAGCCCGAGCGACGCAGGAAAGGGGCACAGATGCAGGGGACCCACCTGCCGGGTGAGGGAGGCCAGGGCATCGCAGACTCGGCTGTGTTGGCGGGACTGTAAGGGAACGTTCTGCACGCCTCCAGGCCAGGAAATTGGACCAGACCTAGACAAGCGGGCACATTCCTCGAGAGACACAGCGCCCAGAGCTCACTGGGGAATCGGCGGAGAGCTCCAACAGCCGTACCTGTAGTTACGAGATTGAATTCTTCGCAGAAACCTTTCCAGGAAGCCAACTCCAGGCCCCGAGGGCGTCACCGGCACGTTCTAGCAAACACTGAAGGGAGTGAGGGGACCGGCTCTGCACACTCTTCCAAGAAGCTGGGGGAGAAGCACTTTGTGCCTGGTGTTGACGGGGGCTGCGGCTCTGTGTGCTCCAGGCTGTGTCGGGCCCCGAGGGGTGGGTGGGCCTGACGAGGGCAGACCCTGCTCCGCGTGTTTGCCCGGGACCCGGTGCGTCAGGGCGCGCGTGGGCACACCCTCTGTCGTGCGCGTGCACACGGAGCACCAGGTCCCAAGGGCAGGGGAGCCTCCTGTCTGTGCAGCCTTATCCTGGCCCTGCTGCCGGCCGTGCACACTGTTCCCGTAGTTCCGCTGAAACGTCTCAGCCACCCCCTGGTGCTGGGGATTATTCTCGTGATTTTAAAGATGAAGAACAGGTCAGAGAGGTGCAGGGACTCCGCCGGAGAACAGGAGAGCCAGGGCTCCAACCAGGTCTGTCTGAAGCCCTCCAGATGGCTGTGGGCTGTGTGTGAGAGAGCATGAGGAGGAGGAGGGGGAGGGGGAGGGGGAGGGGGTGGAGGAGATGCAGGGGGACGGGCCGGGGAAGCTCAGCGCCAGTCACGGGTTGCTGCGCCCAGGCAGGAGTTGGGCAAAGCGGGGAAAGATTTCGGAGGACACCACCGTGGTCAGGATCGGGGCTCCGCGGCCAGCCTGCCTGGGCTGGAAACCCGCCTCTGCCGCTGGCGGCTGTGTGGCTGGGGCCGAGATACTAGGCCTCTCTGGTGCTCTGTCTCCCCATCTGTGAATATGTGACAGGATGACCGTGTTTGGTGTGGTTACCGGGCAGCCCGTGGTAATCTGTGTGAGAGCAGTTAGAACCGTCCGAGAACTCAGTGGCGTGAGCGGCGCTGCCGTGCGGGGCTCAGCTCCACTCCTGCGTGAGCTTGTTTTTCTCCGAGTTGTTTACCCGCGTCCATTGGCTCACTTCCTGTGCACGGGCGCCAGTCGGGGCTCTCCCGGGAAAGAGCCAGACGTGCGTGTATGCGCACGTGTGCGTTACATATTACTGTGTGTAAAGGAGCTGACATCGGAGCCCTGCCTCCCTTGACGTGGCTTCTCCCCTGAGCGCCCGAGAGCCGCGGGCAGGCATGCAGGCCGCAGGCTCAGGGGGAGCTGGGGCTGCTGTCTTGAGTCTACTTCCTCCGTCCTCCAGGGAGGCCCCGCTCTGGCTCTTAGGGCCTTTGACTGATTGGCACCCCGCCCCCCACCACCGCCCCATTACTGAGGGTGCGTCCTTCACCTAAGGCGGCTGCTGGGCCACGCGAACCACACGCACACAACACCTTCATGGGGATACAGCGGGGACCAGCCCGGTCAAGCTGACGCGTAAAACATCAGGGTTTTTTCCTTCAAAAACCCCCGACAGATGCTCCGCACCTTCTACCAGGATGCCCCAAATGCCAGCTCCTGGCCTCTCAGTCCGGGGGGCCACGAGGCCCGGTCTCCCTGCCCTGGCCTGGGCCTCACCCCGGGCTCCCCGCCTCCCCCGTCTGCACACCCGGGGGCTCCAGGTGGCAGCAGGACGAGTCCCAGAATGGCAGGCACCTTAGGGGTGATGTGGCCAGGCTGGGGGCATGCTTCTCCATATTTGGAAGGTTTGTGCCGTCTTGCGGTTTCCCTTCTTGCTTCTGACTAATGCCTTTGTGTTTCTGTCCTTTGCAGTGACCGTGCGTGTCCTCCTGCCGGAAGCATCTCTCCCTGCTCTGCTGGAAGTGCACGACGATGACCCGCGTGTGGCCCCATTCCTCGGTGGGGGCCTCGGAGGGTCTGCGGGCTGTGTCAGTGTCCAGCATCTGTTCTCTGGGCCAAGCACCTTCTACAGATAGGAGCCCCCAGTTCTCCTGCCTGAGGGCCAGGACGGGGAGAGGGCACGGGGTCCCCAGGTCGGGGTGTTCACCTGCCCTCCATGTCGGCCACCCAGCGCTGGGGCTCCCCCGGCTTGACTTCTGCAGGAGCGTCTGTGCGGGAGGCTGGGGAGAGGGGCTTTGGGGCTGGGCAGTCTCCTGCTCTTGCTGCCCCTCACTGTGGCTGCCTCCCAGCGCCCCGGCTTTCTGGGTCCCGTGGGGCAAACAGGCTGGTTTCTCGGGATTTCTCCCCTCTGGGCTCTGGGCTGCTTCCACCTCCACTCTGCCAGCTCCTTCTCGCTCCTCTCTCCTCTCTCTGGTGACCTTTCTCTAAAACATGTCCCTCTCCCCTGTCTGTCCTCTGGAGCTGGGGGTGGTGGTGGCAAGGACGTGAGTGTCTGTGGCCCAGCCACCCTCTGAGCCAGAAATCCTGGTGGCCGGATGCATGGCCGCATCCCGCTCCCCGCGGTGCTCCCCCAGCCCTTCCCGCCCCTCACCCCCAACCCCACACAAGCACCTGAAAGGGGCCCTCCTGGTTCTGGAAGGCACGTCTCCCAGCCCTCGGCCCGGGGCCTCTGCTCACCCACTTTCCACGCTCCCTGTGGCTTTAATACCACGTGTGTGGTGGCAGCTTCCCAGCTGACCCCGTGGGTCCTGCTCTTGAGCTCCAGACCGACACGCCCAGCTTAGCATGGACAGAATCCGACGGCTCCCGCACCCCTCCTGCCCATCCCCTGCCCAAGCCTCCAGCACACTCGAGATGCCCCCTGGTGTCCTGCTCTGGCCCACCTGACCATCCGCAGCGCTGTAGTCTCTTCTCCCACAGGAGCCACGTTCCATCTGCGCCTTCCGTGTCCTACGTCTCAGCCCTGGTCTAAGCCACGGTCCCCCGTTGGGCAGGGATGGGGGTGGCCTCCCTTCCAGCTGATCCTACTGACTTAGAACTAACCCACCCCTGGCTCCCTACTGCTCTAGGGTGAACTGTGAAATCCTTTACCCGCCGAGGAGGCCGGGGGCACACGGCTCCTGCCGCCCTACCCCCCACAGGTGGCATCCAGCCGCAGGTGCCTTGGGGCTTCTCGGACCTCCTCCCCGGTAACACTGGCCTCCCATCGGAAGCACACACATCTCACCAAGAATCTCCTTGTCCCGTAAGCTTAGCTTAGGGGAGGCGTCCTGGGCACGGTCAGCCCAGCTCTCCTGTGACACGTCTCTTCCCGGCGGGATTTCTGCCTGTTGCAGGTGATGGTCGGTGCAGTGGGGACCTCCCTGACAATTCTGGAACCTCCTTCAGCCCCTCATCCCCTGGGTCCAGCACAGGTCAGTCATCAGAGCGGCACTGACCAAGGGCCTCCTTCTCTGATGTTGCCGACAGGTGGGGTCCCAGAGCCCGAGCAGCTCCTGGCGCACGGGGTGAATGAATGAATGCACAAACGAATGAACAGATGAGCGAATGGTGGTGTGCACAGGCAGGTTCCTGTAGCCCTGCCCCTGAGCCTACCCTCCCGCACCTGCCCTCCCCCGCCTGCCCTCCCCCGCCTGCCCTTCTGCAGCCTCGAATCCCGGGTGTGTGTGGCCCGTGTGCCTGGCCCGCGGATGGCTCGGGGTGAACACTGCCTCCCCGTCCCCTCCCAGCCCTGGCCCCGCGGCCTGCGACCGAGGTGCTGGGTGTCAGGGCTCTGGCGGTGGCACAGCCCCTCCGCGAGGTGTGACGCACGCTGGCCTGGGGACCGATGCCAGCGAATGACTCACCCCACTGAGTGCACAGCTGCTGTCATTCTCACCCATTCTATTTTAAAAACGGTGTCCTTTCGCTTCTGTAGTAATTTGGGGCCTCTTTTTACTAGAACTTTTAACTCGCTTGGGAATTTTACACTTGTTGGAACTTAGGGGCTTAAAACTGTGCGTAAGGCACAGAACTAAATTCAGACAAAGTATGTGGGGTGACAGTGGGGGGACGGCCCGTGAGCCTCCTGTGGCCCATCCCCTGCCCGCTGGGCTGCACCTTGGTGGGGACAGGGTCGTCTCTGGAAGCATGAAGCTAACTCGGGCCCTGACCAGAGGGGCTTTATTTCCCAGAAGAGACGCAATTCTGACAAACACAGCACGCCCCGACTCCTTGTCTATGAACACAAGGAAGGATCTTTCCAGAAAACGTTCTCAGTGCACTCAGGAACGAGTGCCGCTCCGCCCGGCTGCTGGGCCTCAGGTGCTGGCTGCAGGCCGCCGTGGACAACGCTGGGAGGAGCGGGGGTTCCCGTGGCCCAGCAAACAGTGAGTCTCAGCGTGGAGGGCGGGGCTCCCTCCCGCCAGGTCGCGGCCCCTCGGGGTGCGGCCCTGCCTGCTTGCCCGCTGGCTGGTTAAGTTCTCCCTGCCTGCCACCTGCCGACGGCCCGCCCCAGCTTTGTCCCCCGCTGCTGCGGCCCACCTGGCTCATGTCTCAGATGGCGCTCACCTCTTCCCAGAGGCCGGCCCTCCCCCGTTCTCTCCGCACCTCTGCACCCGGTTCCCCCCAGCAGACCCAAGTCCCCAGAGCAGCCACAGCATCTGTCCTGCTCACCGTGGCTCCCTCAGCAACCAGCGGCCAGACTGCGTGGCAGGGCGACCGTGGACCAGTTTCTAAAAAATGTGTGTTTGTGGTAAAAAACGCATGACATGAAATTTCTCATCGGAACCATTTTGACTGTACCGCTCAGCGTCATCAGAGAGCATTCAGCATCGTGACGTCACCGACACCGCCTCCTCCAGCGCCGGCCCCCCCAACCTGTGTCTCTGGGGCTCTGGGTCGTCCAGGCTCCTCACGCGAGCGGAGCCGTGCTGTAGGGTCCTCCGGGACCGCTTAGCCCTGGGAGCACAGGGTCCCCACGGGCCGCCCCTGTGGTTGCAGGAGTCAGAATGTTGTCCGTGTGAAGGAGGGGTAATATAACGAATGACTTTCGAGTGAAGGTTTGCATGTGGCCATTCCCAGACTTAGCCTCGCCGCTGCTTGGAGCCTTCCCGGTATGGGGAGCTCACTCATTACCGGGCGGCTCTGATACTTGCGCTGGTCTTTATTTATGCCAAGCGGGTCCCGGTGCCACACTCAGGAGACACCTGCTCCTCCTGCCCCATGACTGTCCTTTGGAGACTGGAGACCCGTGAGTCACTGCAGCCTGGGTCAGCCACGGTCAGCCTGGGGCAGCCTGCGTGGCATGCTGGGATCCCACCATCTGCCAAGGGATGCAGAGGCACAAGGCCAGCATCTCGGCCACACCCTCTGCTGACCATGCTGGACACGGCTGTGGCCGAGATGGGACAATGGGGCTCCCCTTACATCTTTTTCACTGTCCCCTCCAGGCCAAGCTGGGGCAGAGCTGTGCGAGTCACCGCAGGCCAGCCAGGGCCACCGCATGTGCAGAGGGGAAGATGTAGGGGTCCGGGCTCCCGTGGCACCTTGGCTGCCAGCCGCCTTGGAGCCCCATGTCCCTGGCTGTGCGGTCAGCTGGCGAGGACCCCACCACTAGACTGTCCACTCTGCTCAGATTCGCACTCTGGCCACAGGGGCCCTCTGGCCGTCCCGCCACAGCCGGCCTGCACATGTGGAGGCCCTCGCAGGTGCCCAGGGGCTCCAGCCCGCCCACTTGGTCATTCATGAGATAAAGCCAAGTTTGTGCTTTCCTGCCACTGGTCCTCGCAAGTCCGAGAAGGAACAGGGACTCTGGCTTCAGATCCCGGCTACGTGTGCGGGAGAAATGATGTTACCTCTCTGTCCTCAGTTTACCTGTTGGTGGGTGGCAGCCCCTGGGGCTCTCTGCCCGCGCCGGGGTGGGGGGGGCTTAGTAGATGTTCGGCCTTCCTTCTCCCCCACCTCCCAGCTGGCCGGCTGCAGAGGGGGTAGTCCTGCACCTCTGCTCTTTTTAACCAGTTAAGCGAGATCTCCTTCTGTGGCCTTTAAACTGGTTAATTAGTCACCTACTAATTGTATCCTCCTGCCTTCTTCCTTAGCTGCTGCTTCCTGGCGTGCAAGCAGGTGCGCAGCTCCACGGCCCGGCCGCCCCGCCCCATCCCGCCATGGTGGATGTGGGTGCTGCGCCTCCGGCCCAGCGTGGGGCTCTGGCCCCATCCCGCAGGGAGCCACACCGTAAGGAGGCTTTGTGGCTGGGCTCCCCCGACCCTCCCAGCCTGTGAGCTGGTCCCCATTCCAGGTGGAGACGGAGGGTCAGAACAGCAAGGGGATGCCAGCTCTTCCTGCCCTGCCCTGTCCCGTGGAGGTCTGGAGCTTTGGAGGCAGCGTGGTCCCCTGGGAGCCAGAGTCCAGGGCGTCCATGACAGTCCCTCCCAGTGGACAGTGGGCGGCCCGTGGGAGCTCGACCAGGGGCCTGGGGCCCCATGGGGACAGCACTCTGGCTGTCGGGGAGCTGGGCTACTCTAGCCATGAGTTAAGTACCTGTCCAGTCTGTTCGTCCAGCTGCTGGCCTCAGAGGCGTGGACACAGGCAGGCTGGGGTTGGAGTCCTTTTCCCTCTGGGGGGAGCTGTGTAACCACCGCTTCAGGCCTCGGCTTCCCCACCTGTAGAATGGGACTGAGTGTCATCGTTTGTTCGCGTGTGTGCGGAGATGCCCCTCACAGGGCTGACACTCATGGCCTCTTACCTCGTCTCAGCCGGGCCCACTGCCAGGTGATGCCGGTGATGGCCTGTGAGCACGGAGGCGCCCGCCTGGCAGGGAAGAATGCACCATGGGCCCACCTGGGCCAGTGCACGCTGCAGGAAAACGTCAGAGCTGAGGGCATTCTCAGACCTCAGGAGAATGCCTCCAACTCCACCTGCAATGAAGGGGTTCAGCGGGGCACCTGGACCTGGGGGTGAACCCCGAGGAGGGCCCACATACTGGGGGAGACAGGCAGGTCTCAGAGGGGGAGGGCAATCGAGGTGTCGTGGCGCCCATGGAACCCAAGACCATCGGTGGGGGCACAACTCCTCAAAAGTAAGATAGTGAGACCTCCCGTCCCTTGGAGCATTCAAGAGGAGCCTGGCGGTCCTTTGTTACTGGGGCACTTCCTGCCTCTGCGTGGCAGGCGAGCTGCGGGTGATGCCACGGGTTGAATGGCGGCCTCCCCTAAAGCATGTCCGTGTTGCAGCCCCGGAACCTGTGAGCGAGGCCTTACTCGGAACAAGAGTCCGTGCCGATGTGATTCAGCGAAGGGTCCTGAGACGAGATCAGCCTGGAGTGCCCAGGGGGGTCCCTAAATGCAACGACTGTGTCCCTATGAGAAAGGAGAGGAGAACACACACCTGGGGGGAGGCCACAGGCCCAGGAGCACCCAGAGCCCCAGGAGCCAGAAGAGGCCGGAGGGAGCCTCCCCTGGAGCCTCTGGAAGGAGCCCAGCCCTGCTGATCTCCGCCGTCTGGCCTCCAGACTCCGAGAGAAGCAACATCTGCTGTCTTTAGCCCGCTCAGCGTGGGGCCTTAGGACACTCACCCAGGTGGCCTTGGGGAGCCTCCCTGGGCCAATGGACCCTGGACTCTCACCCTCCTGAGGCTGGGAGCAGGGAGCAGGCCTCCTCTCCAGCAGGAAGCTCCATGGGAGGGGCAGAACGATTCTAGAACATTCCTGAGGGCGGTGATTTGTCATCCTGGTTAAATATAGAGCATCGATTGCAGCCAGGCTCCTGGGCCCAGGCGCTATCGGTCAATCGGAGGGCACCACCCGACTCACCCTCCGCTGCGCCTGCATCAGCCCCTCTCAGGGCTGCTGGGGGAGGAGAGAGGATTGTTTGTGGGTAAATTGGTGGCAGGTCCTTCACAGGAAACTTCAGCCTAATTGCTTTTGAAAAATGACTCTGTGTGGCATTATGTTTCACAAGACATCAAATGATGTGGAAAATTCATTATAAGTACCAGGAGATGCCGCTTGCCTCGAGGGCCAGCCCGGGTCAGAGTGGGCGTTGGGCTCTGTCCACTCTGCTGTCCCCACTCTGGGACCTCAGGCAGGGGCCTCTCCTCCCTGGATGGACCAGGCGGCTCGGGGTAACAGGCCTGGATTGGCCATCTGCCCGACCTCTCCGGGCCCCGCTATGCCCGGGGCAGCCAGGACAGGCTAAGGGGTGCCCCTCCGGTGAACGAAGCCAGCTGGCCAGGGAGAAGAGACCGGGGAGATGAAATGCTCCAGACCTCTTTCTGGGCTTCCGGATTGGCGCATTTCCTCCGTGCTGCTAGGTGGGACGCCGAGGAGGCATCAGAGACTGGGCTCCTGGCTGTGGGCACACAGGGGTATGGGAGGGGGAGTTGAGGCCTTGAGCAGGGCACTGCCCATCTCTCTGAGCCTCAGTCTCCCCCAGTGTACAGAGGGCTTGGGCCCCATCCCTGAGCCCTGCCTGCCTGCCCCCCAGCCCTTTTGAAGCCTCCCCTGGTCCACAAAGCAAGTGACAGAGAGCCAGACTGGGGCCGGGGCCCCTCGTGTCCTGCTCCCCAGTGGAAAGCCCTGCCAAATTGCCGTTGCCCTCGGGGTCCCTTGCTTCTCCACCAGGCTCCCTACCTGCACCCCAGCTTCACACACCCACAGGGCGGCTAGTTTCTTCTGTGCTCTGCCCAGGGGCTCAACCCAGAACCTGGGAGTCTGCCGTGATCCTTCCCTGTCCCCAGCCCCACCCCTGACCCTCAGCCTGTCTGCAGCTGAGTTTCGCGCAGACGCATCTGTTTCTTACCTCCTTGACTGTCAGCTTGACTCCAGACGGCTTTGCTTCTTCCCGGACTGTTCCCGGGCCTGGAGTTGGCCCTCTGGCCCTTACTGTGCCAGCGGGAGCACACCCCTGGGGAGCACACCCCTGGGGAGCACACCCCTGTGGACCCCCATAGGGCATAAACCCCGAGTAGGTGCTATGACCTCTTGGGTCTCACCCTCCCCTCCCTGGCAGGGGCTCCCAGCCTCCTTTAGAGGAAGGAGTGTCCGTGATTCTGTGGACAGCTCATGGTCGAGCTCACCTGCCACAGGGCCTTTGCACCTGCTATTCCTCCCCCATTTCACATAAGCTGTGTTCCTCTCTGCAGGGACACCTCTCCGGTGACCCCTAAACTGCCTGCCCTTGTTGGTTAGCTCCCTCCCCCCCAGGCACATGCCATTACATCAGGGTCAGCCGTTGACACTGCTTGTTATGGCATCCCTTTCGGAGACCGGGAAGCCTGCCTCTTGCTCCTTGCTGCGTGTTCAGCAGCTGGCATGATGTCTGCAGACCAAAACGGTCTCTATAAACACTTGCCAGATAAGTAGAATATATGGTTGAATGACTGAAGGAGCCCCAGACTGGAGGAGGTCTGGAGGGGGTCTAGCCCAGGCCCTGCACTTAACCAACGGGGAAACCGAGGCCTGGGGGCGAGGAGGTGGAGGAAAGAGGAGCGAGCTTGTGCGGGGCTCCCACCAGCGCTTAGAGGTGGCTGCCCACCGTGTAGGGACAGGGGTTAGTGCCTCCCTTTCCCGAGGGAGAAACACCCCCTGGTGTGGACTCGACTCCAGGGCCAGGCCTCTGGCAACTCCGAAGGCCCGGCACCTCCTGCTGCATGCCCCCCATCACACAGCCCCCCTTGGCTCAGCAGCTCAGCCAGGGACGATCTGAGCTGCTGGGGAGGAGCGGACAGGGCCAGACCCTGCCTCTGGAAGAATGAAGGGCACTTTGGGCAAGTTCTGAGGGGCTTCCTTGGCCAGAGTCCCCCACGGAGGCTGCCTGCCGTCAGAACCCGGCATGGCCCGGACCCGAATCTCCCGTGGCTTGGAGCATCTCTCCTGCTGCCATGTTGCTGTTCTGGGCAGCCATCCCGGGGGCCAGAACTCTTCCCTGATACAGGAAGGACCCTCCCGCTGACCTGGCTCTGGGCGTCTCGGGCCGGAGGGTGACGTGCATGGCTGCTGCCTGGGAGCCCCTTGTTCCCCAAGACCAGCCGCTCCTCTGGGGAGCCACAGCCATGCGGAGAGCACAGTGGGGTCCCCTGTGGGGACACGGGGCTGGGTTGGGCCCACCCACATTGCTCCTGGTGGTTTTCATCACGGGCCATCTCTGAGTCCTGTCCGCGGCCTGGGGCTGCTCGCTCCGCCCTTTGAAGCAGCGACTTGGAATGTTGGAAAGAAGGAATCAGGGTCTCCTCCTTCCCCGAAGGCCGCGACTCCCCCTGCCCTCACTCCTGAAACCTCCTCGTTCCATCCCTTCTGCACGTGGGGACAGTGACCTATGGGGAAGGAGAGCATGTGAGCCAAGTGCTTGTGTGTCCCAAGCCCCTCACCAAGAGCGCTGGTTATCGTTCTATTTGTGGTGGGCCACGTTCCTGTCCACGCAGGGCGCCGTGTGCCACCCCCGTCCCTGTCCGCACCCAGGGCGCCGTGTGGCCTCATCCGCACACCTGGGTGGAGGCACGGTGACGACCACGTCTGCTGGGACAGGATGGCCAGGGCAGCTCACAGCCCCTACACCCCGCTTTTCCTCCAAACGCGCTCAGTCACCCACACTGTGATGTTCACGGGGCACGCGTGTGCCGTGTCTAGGTCCTGGGTTGCGGTAACAGTGAACAACGTCCCAGCCCTCATGGATTGGCATCCTCGGCGAGACCCCCAAGGAGCCGACAGGGCCCGAGCACACGGGGATTCCCGAGTCCTCTCCAAGGGCCGTGGGTGCCGGTCCCACGGGAGTGCTTTCCTCTCATGCAACAGGGGCGCCACACCGGGTGTGCAGGGGCGCGCTTGCCCGCGCTCTCCACGTGTGCGTGCCGGGAGCCTCCGGTGTCTGTCAGGCACCCGGGCTCAGGCCTGTGCTGAGCTGTGGCCAGATCCTTGCAGCACATCTCAGCGGAGGCCTCACCAAGCCCTTGAGGATGGGCCTACTGTCGCCCCATGTGACAGATGAGCAAAGCGAGGCCCCAAGGGCAACGCACAGGCCCGGGGGCAGGGAGCCAAGCTGCAAACCGAGGAGTGGGACCCAAGCAGGAAAGGCCCGCCCTGCCCCTCCCCAGGGGTGGCCAGGGAGGGTGGGAGGGTCTCCACCTCTGCCTGAAACTCCACGTGGGACTCTCCTTTGTGGTTTATCCACGGACACACTTCCTCTGGCGTCTAAAACACAATCCACCCGGGCTGCTGACAAAGGAAGCCCTCAACACTTTAGTGAGAATAAGTTCACCTTTCTTCCTGAGAGGAGATGCCCAGAGCGAAGTGCTGGGGTCTAAGCCACTCAGCCTCTGGCTTGCTGGAGGGGATACTGAGGCCCCGAGACAGGGAGGGGATGTCCCTAAAGAGGAGATCTCTGACATTGGTTTGGTGATGCCTCCTGGCTTCCTTCAAGTGTTTTTCAAAATTGTCAAAAATAACATACTCTTAATTCCATGTCACTACCAAGTATACGTGCCTTGGCGCCCAGAGAGGGGCCATGCGTCATCAGTCCCCGCGTGGTGACAGGAAGTCGCGGCTCACAATAGGCCCGAGTCAGGCCCTGCCCCGAGGGCTGCCAAGCCCACCCCGTGTCTCTGGAGCGTGTTGCCCATTGACCCCTCCCACACGTGCAGGCACGCATACAGACACACACGTGCACACACACATGCAGGTACACACACGCGTGCGCGCGCACACACACACACCCTCGGGCCCCATCTCCCTCCGCCCTCCCTCTGAGCTGTGCACTTGTCCAACAAGGAGCCGGCTCAGAGCAGGGACGGTTCAGCTCCCTCACCCCCACGGCAGGGCCTGGCAGCCTGGCCCAGGGGCTCTGGAGGGCCCATGTCTCTTGGTCCCCACCCCCTAGTGTAGCTCTTCCTCCCTGACTGTCCTGTAGCCCCCTCCTCTCTGCCCCAGTGCCCCTTTCCAGTGGGCACTGCCCAGCCCCAGCCCAGGGTCAGGGCACCCGCCTCTGTCCCCCAGGATCTGCCGTCACTGTACCAGCCCGAGCCTCACGTCACCAGGGGCCTGTCCCCTCCTTGCCTCCCCAAGTCCCAGCCTGGCTGACCTGTGACCCTCTTGCTCGTGCTGGACAGGGGAGGCCCTCTAGTACCCACATTCTGGGTCGTGTCGTGAGACGAGTCCTTCCCCTCAGCTGCTCCGTCCCAGCCTGGACCCCGACCCCGGGAGCCGCGTGACTCCTCGAGCTTCCCTTTCTTTCTTTTTTTTTTTTTTTTTAAAGATTTTATTTATTTATTTGACAGAGATAGAGACAGCCAGCGAGAGAGGGAACACAAGCAGGGGGAGTGGGAGAGGAAGAAGCAGGCTCCCAGCGGAAAAGCCTGATGTGGGGCCCGATCCCAGAACTCCGGGATCACGCCCTGAGCCGAAGGCAGACGCTTAACCGCTGTGCCACCCAGGCGCCCCTCGAGCTTCCCTTTCTGCACCATTGGTGCTAGGAAGTCAGCCAGACTGGGGGGAGCGTGGCCTCGCTGCGTGTCCGTGCGCACGCCTGTGTGTGTGTGCATTCACACACACACGTGCAGCAGCGTGCACCCAGCACGTGTTCGTCCCCACGCAGACAGCGGCGGGTGTGCCCGGGCCGTGCTGTGCACGCGCGTGTGCTCAGGACGTGTACTTCGGGGTACTGACCTCAGCCACCGTTCCTTTCCCTCCTTGGCGTCCTTGGGCAGGTGGTGAGCAGTGCCTCGTACTTTGTAAGACTGCTCGTCCCTTTCCAGACCAAGGAGCACACAGAGGCCACAGTCAAACCGGGCCGAGCAGCCCAGTCAGCTCCTCAGCTCCAGAAACCCCGGGCTGTTTGCCAACCCCGGAGCCCTCTCTGGCCTGGGGGCGGGCTGGGGTCTCTGCCTGCCTCTCCACTCCCTCCCCTGCTCCAGCCCTGTGGATCCTGCCCTCCCTCACAGTGGGTGTGTGGGGTCACTGAACCGTGGGGCTCCCCACTGCACCCCACCTCCGCCAGCCCCTCCCCAGCCTCCCCTTCCACCGCCCAGGTCTCGAACTTGCTGCATGGTCCCTGCTCAGAGACTGCTTGGGTTGGGTCGGATGGCTCATCCCTTTCCCAGCCGCCTGCCCCACCCCTGCCCCAAGTTCCCCCCCACCCCATGTGCCCGCCTGGCCTGGAGAATGCTGCACCTGCTGGAGAGGCCGGCCACTCACCTGGAGGCCACGCCAGCTATTGGGCTCACCTCCTTCCCCAGGGCCTCCCTCCAGGGTCGCTTGTCCAGCTGAGGCTCAGCCCCGCCCAGAGCTCCTGCCCCCCCCCCCCCCGCCCGGCTGAGGCTCCAGAGTCTTCTCCGGGGAGGCCCCTGTCCACCACTGTTCCCGCGAGCTCAGCCAGGGCTCTGCTGACAACGTAATGAAACTGATGTCCGTCAGGGTGGGCGTTTCACGTTTTGGGGTTAAGTAGCCTTTTCCCCATATTTGGCCCCTTCATCCTGAATGTTTTTCTTTCATTTTCTGCCCCTGTTCCAACTCCGACGTCTCCATGTCCAGTTGTCGGGGATTTCGCTGTATGCACGCCGGTCTGAATGCGCAGCAGACCCATTCTGGGTGGAGTGGCCGAGGGAGGGAGGCTGTGGGACAGCCCAGGGTCCCCCTTGCTGCCGGCCAGCAGAATCCCCGTGGGGGGTCAGCAGTCCTGCAGGCCCCGCTCCTCCCAGAGCTGGAGTCTGTCTTCTCATTCGATGGACTCCCCCTCACATCTTCCGCGAAGTGAGGTCATGGTGCCTCCTCAGAGAGGGGAAGGGAGGCTCAGACCACCGTGCCGAGAGCCTGAAGGTGCCATCAGACGAGGCCCAGGGGGCCGGCCCCTTACCCAGAGTGGCCTAGCCCCTTCCCCACAGCAACCCTCCCAGGGAACGAGCCCCTTGCCCAGAGCCACCCACTCAGGGAACTGGCCCCTTACCCATGGTGACCTGCCACGGAGCTGGCCTGCTCTTAGTCAGATCTGCAGAAGACAGACTGCTGTCTCTAAGAACAATCCGGGAACCCAACAATAACCCTGGGACCATCGGCCAGGACAGGATGGATAACTGACACCTCTGATTTCTGTCCTGCTTTGGACTCAGGACCAACCCAAGTAACCCAAACCTGCTCCCATAATCAGCCACGTGGTAAGCCCCCTTCCAGCCTCCCCAAGCCCCCAGCCCCCATCGGGCTCACGCAAGAGCCCCCTTTCCTCCTCTGGGTAGCCCCCCTCCCCCCGCTCTGTCTCTGGGTCTCTGCCCAGTGCAGGCAGCCGACCCCTGCTCCAGCCAGCACCCGGTACGCAGCTTTGCCCTTCTCGTGGGGGGGGGGGTGTGTCTTTGCTTATTTCCATGGGTGTTGACCACTGACACCATGCTTTTTGGGCCCATTTCCCTGACTTCAGGCTGAAGGAGGCCTGTTAGCAGTGCGGCATTTATCCTTGGACAGGACTGGGGCTGTGGAACGATGCGTCTGCCTGGAGGCAAGGGTGAGGCCCCAGGAGGCCGGCAGTTTCTGGGTCTGCCAGGACTGGGGCTCTTGGTGTGGTGGTGGCTTTGCTGCCAGCTGGAGCCTTCTGGCTTTTGCAGACTTCCTGAGGCCTCAGTTTCCCCAGCAGCACTCAGAAATCGGTGGGATTAAGTCGCTGAAGTGAGCTGTCCTGGGACTGTAGGCACCACTGCTGTCCTCCGTCTCCTGTTCTCCTGGACCCCAACTGTTGAGACCCTCGTCCCTGTGCCACGCCCCTCCCCACACCTGGGTCCTGAGTGGGGATGTGGGGGGTACGGCCCCCTTGAGGGCTCCCATGGTTCTGACCCTTGTGTTCTGGCCCGGGCTGGCCTCTGTTATGAGCAGCCTATTTGAGCGTGAACCCTGGGGTCAGGGGCACTGGCTTGCGTGGGGGGCTGCTGGCAGGGAGGGCATGAGCAGGTGTCTCTCAGGAACGGTGACCAGCCTCCCAGGGCTCCACTTCCTCCGTTCAGGCCTGGCACCCCACTACCTGCCCAAGGAGGGGCCGAGCACACAGCCCCAGGTGGTCAGATAGCTTCGGGGTCACAGTCCTCTCCCTAGGCAAATGCATTAGGCAAGCCGCCCAGAGCAGCGGGGAAGGTGCTGGACACAGGTCATGCCCAGCTGCCCCAAATGTGCAGGGACCTCGGAGCCACCGATGCCCTGTGGTCTCCTTGGGGAGGGCTGGGTGTTAGGTCCAAGGACCACTGAGCCCATCTCGCTTCCATCTGAGCACCCCCGGCCATGGAGCCACGGTGCTCAGGACAGAAACCCTGGGAACCCCCAGCAACGAGGGCTGTGCCCAGTGTCCCGGGCATGCTGATGGCCACCTCCCCGTGTTGTCTCAGTCTGTCCTCCACCATCCCTCTGGAGGGTCTTATTCTCTCCGTCCTCGAGAGAAGGAAATCGAGGCAGGGCTCAGCCCTACAGCAGAACTAGACGAGCCCACCCGAAGGCCGTCTGCGAGCGGCATGGAGCTGAGCGCTGAGCCGGGTGGCGCCGTGCACAGCCAGAGGGAGCCGAGGGAGGGGTGAGGTGCGGGCTCCTGCCAGGTGCCTGGGGGCCGCACCTGGGGCACCCCAGCATCTCTGCGTGCGTCTGCCTCTGCTGGAAGGAGAGCTTGAAAATACTCTGTTTGGAAAGGAGCTCGCTTGTTTGCTGTTTTGTTAATGAGTTGAACTGTGGCTTCCGAAAAGGTACGTCCAAGTCCTAAGCCGCAGAATGTGTGAACGTGACCTCACTCGGACAGGGCGTGTTTGCAGATGTCATTAAGGTAAGATGAGGTCATAAGAAGTGGGGCGGTCCTGATCAGATGATGCTTTCCTCATCGGACAGACAGACGGAGAAGAGGGCCACGGAGGCGGACGGAGCCACGCGTCCACAAGCCCAGGAAGGTCCCTCCCCCGGAGCCTCGGGAGGGGCACAGGCCTGCCCCACCTTGAGCTTGGGCTTCTGGCCCCCAGGACTGTGAGGCAATCAGTCCCCGTGTCCTAGGCCCCAGGTGGGGGGCATCTGGCTGAGCAGTCCCAGCAGACTGAGACTCAGCCCCAGGGCCACACGCTCCCAGCCGACACTGGCCACAGACCGACGCACCGGAGGACCCGCTGCCAAGCACGGAACCCCTCCTCCTCCTCGTCCAGAATGGGGTGGGGTGCTCACAGCGCCTGTGTTGGGGGTTAACTCCAGGATCACGTGAATCAATATTTGCAAAGTGTGGAGAACGATAGCTGGTACTCAGTGAACGCTCCGCCTGCTCGTTAAATAAATGGAAGAAACGAGCGCCAAGCCCGGAGTCCACGTGCAGCCCTACATGTCAGCACACATCCTTCCAGCCTTTCCTCACGGCTGCATGGGTCAAAGGGCAGCCACACTGCAAAGGGCTTTTCTAGGACTGCCTGACTGTACTGCAGGGAGGGGCGGGGACCAGGCTGCCCTGAGCCCAGCCCCAGGGGATGCTCGAGGGCCTGACTGCCCAGGGCTCACAACGCTGGGGCCCGTTCCTGGGGGTCTGGGCAGGCATTGCTCCTGCAAGCATGGGAGCCTGGAGAGGGAACCCCTGAAAGAATGCACATCGGAAATGGTGGAGGGGAGAAGGCACTAGAGGGAGGAGCGCCAGGGGAGCTAGGAATATGGGCAGACGTCAGGAGGGGCCCGCGGGCATTGCCGGCCAGCACTTCTTCCCTATTTGGAATTATTTCCTTTGGCCTGGATGCCTGAAAGCACAGAGGGGTCCAAGGCTACATACTATTTGCTGGGTCCTCCTGCAGTGAGACAGGTGGTTCTCCTCCAGGGGGCCGGAGGGAGTCTCTCTGCACCTTGTCCTTGCCAGCTTGACCCCGCTCATTTGGGAGGTGAAGGTGAGGCCCCTCTTCTCCTCAGGTCTCGGGCATCCTGGTGTCCTCCCTGGGCTTCATGGTGACCTGTGTCCGAGCAGAAGAGCAGGTGGGAGACTCAGCGGGCCACGGCTCAGCCCTCCGGGGACAGCGCATCCCTGGCCTGGCCCCATGGCTGTAAAGAATTCCATCTTTCCCCATTCCCCCCTCGTAAATTCAGTTATTTCTTGGCATACAAAAGATTTAATTTTATGTGGTCAAATCCATCCATCTTCTCATTTAGGCCTCATTTTGTTCCTTTTAAGCTTGGAAAGACTCCCCAGTGCCAGGGAGCAGGGAATCAGGTTTACCTTGTGCCACAGGAGAGTTTGAGGGATCTGGTACCACTGCAGGGCCAGGGGGGTTCCCTGGAGAGAGCACCCGGGCTGCTTTTCTCTCCCAGGGTGGAAGGGAGGGGCCTCCCCTCAGCCTTGCCCCCCCGCCCCCCGGCTCTTGGCTCCCTGCTCATCCCTGGGCCTGTGCCCAAGCCTCCCCGTCTGCTCGCAGAGTTTACAACACAGGACTGCTCCCCAGAGAACCCCACCACCCCAGGCCGGCCCTGCATGTCCAGCCTCCAGCCCATCGGGCTGCAGAAAGCCAGGCCCACGGTCCTGGTGTGGCGGCCAGACTCCTATGGGAGCTCACTGGTCCGTGCTCCCCTGTAGACTGGTGCTGTCACTGGGCCTGGAGTGGGAGTTCAGTCCCTGGGGCTGAGGACCTGGTGCACTGCTCAGGCTCTGGGCCTGAGAGAGGAGCAGAGTCGTGCTGCCCACGCTGCCCCACCCCCAGCGTCTCACTACAGGCGGGGGGGGGGGGGGGTTATGAGTTCACCCTGTCTGGGCAGCCCTGGCCTTTCCCTCTCCCCTCCCCTCCCCTCCCCCTTCCCCCTCCTCCTCTCCTCTTCTACTCCCCCTCCTACCTTCCTACACCCCTCCCCTGCTCTCCCTTGCCCCCTCTTATTCCCCTTCCTCCTCTTTCTCCCTCCTCTCTTCCCTCCCCCCTCCTCCCTCCCCCTCCCTTTCTCTCTTTCCTGGAGTCCTCCGTTAGTTTCCGATTGTTGCTGACACAATTATCCCAAACTTAGTGGCTTAAAACAACACGAGCTTATGCTCTCACGTCCTGTGTGATGAGGGGTGAGCCAGGATCCTTGTGGCCAGTCCATGTCCCCTCTCTGTCCCCTGCCTGCCCCAGGGGGAGCCCAGCCCTGACTTGGGCAGGCGACAAGACAGAGAGGGGACAGGAGACACTAACCAGGTAGACGAGGCCGCCAGACGGTACTCCGAGGTGTGGCCACCTGCCCGCAGATGTGCTTGCTGAGTGAGGGCTGAATGGGGGGTGCTCAGAGGCAGCAACAGACGCCAGGCTGGCGGGCTGAGCCCCGTATGGAGGGTTCCGAGAGGGGCAGGGGCTGACTGAGGCATATGGTGCTATCTAGAAATGGCTGCGGGTGGCCGCTGAAGGCTGTAGGCAAGTGGGTGGCATGGTCTATTTTGTGTGGTTGGAGACCCCTTGGACACAGCATGGGGGGTGGGGAGCCGAGGGTAGGACTCTGCTGGGACATTACCGGGAATCCAGTCTTCCCATAGGCCATGTTATCTTCCAGGGCCCATATCGAGGTGTCACCTCCTCTAGGAAGTCTGCCCTGGTCTCCCTGGCTGAGGGGGCCCCTCTCATGTTCCTGGCCCAGCATCACTGCATGGCCATTGTCTGACTCTGGGCGGTCCTCTCGTTTGGTCCAGGAGCCGCTGGAGGCTGAGGACGTGTGTGGGGCCTGGCTCTGTGTCCAGGGCAGGCTCTGCACCGAGCCTGGATGCTGGTGATCTGACAGAGGCGACAGGCAGGGCCCAAGGAAGCAGAGAAGGGAGGTGGAGCAGGGCAGAAGGAGGGGTGAGGCTCTGCTTCCCGGGAGGACACCTTTGACGACCTGCGGCCATGGACATCCTGGGTCGGGGGAGCCCAGTGGTGCAGGAGGCCCTTCTGCACACACACACATGCACACGCTTGCACACACATGCACGCACATGAGGGTGGGAAAGAGGCCATCTCCCCCCCACGTGCTGACACAGTGCCCCCATTTCCTGGGGAGAGAGGGGCTTGCTCTCCTCATTTCACCCCATGCTCTCTGCTCAAGTCTGCGCCCCCTCTCGCTTCCCCCGCGATGACGGTCAGGGGCTGGGCTGCACTGGGGCTGGCAGGGAAGGGGGAACATCGTGTCTCTGATCCAGTGGGGACAGAAGGCCCGCTCCTGCTGCAGCAAGGCCAAGGGTCCCCAGAGGAGCCCCCCGGGCAGGAGACCACCAGCTAGGATGACCTCAGTCTGTGGCACCCGTGCGGGGCTGGGGCCTCTGAGGGGAACTTGGGCCCCAAACACTTCCCACAGGGACAGCAGGGAGGCAAGGGACCCTGAGACATCCTAGGGGGCCCGGGGCCCAGGAAGGGCTTAGAGAATCGGGGAGATTTGAGACACTTTCTGGGGAACAAAGGTGGAGAGAAAGAAGTCTCCTGAAACGTCAGAGCAGCTCCAGACCAACCATGTCCGTGGCGACCCTGACTGCGTCTTGTCCCTCAGCCTCGGCCTCCTCAGTAGGTAGCAGGGGGCAGTCAGCAGGCTGGAGGCCGGCGGAGCCCTGTCACTGATGTAGGGGTGGGGGAAGCTATGTCTGGGTGTCAAAGACCAGAGCTGGCCTCAGAAGACCCCAGAATCCGTCCAATTGTTCCTTGGGATAGATGGGGTATGTGAGACTGGGGTGGGGGGCTGCCCCAGCGTCCCAGGCAGAGCAAGGGTAACCCAGGTGACCTGAGGTCCAGCTCATCAGAATTTACCACGGCACGGTCCTGGAGGAGGGCAGGAAACCCTGGGGCACCTCCCCTGAGGACTCATCTGGGCTGGGCCGTGTGCACGAAATAGTCACTAGATGCGGCCCCTCCCTGCCCGCCACCAGCCTCTGTCCTCACTCAGAGCACCCCGACCTCTGCGGCTTTGAACACCCTCCTCCAGGGGAAGATTTTGTACAAATGGAGACTACAAAGGGGGGTTTGCAAACCTTGGGGGAGCACGTTATTGTTGATGTTGGAGAATGTCCCCGATCCCACGCAGGGGCCCGATCGGGGTGGCGGGCTGGTCAGTAGCTGCCGAGTATCATGCCGCCTGTCAGCTCCGGGCGGGAAGCACTTGCTGCCTTGTGTTTGTGGGGGGCTCTGCTTCAGGCCGCAGGGCCGTGCTCACGCCCCCAGGCACGTCCTGCTCACTGTGAGTGCGGAGGACTCGAGGTGAGCCCTGCCAGCACCACCTCCACCATCATCCGACGGGTCAAAGCCGGGCTTGGGTTGGAAGCCACGTCCAGGCGGAAAGCGGCCGGCTCAGGAAGGGAGAGCTGCCGCAGCCCGCGGGGCCCACAGGCCGGGGATGTCGGCAGCAGGAGGGGTGCTTGGGCAGAGGCTGGTGGGAGCGTTGGGGCACCAGCGGAGGGCACGCGCTGCGGTCGTGCCTGGAAGGTCGGATCCAGGAACAGCAGGGACATTATCCCATCTCGCCGTCCTACAGCTTAGCCCGAAAAATAACCTCTGCTCACCCACACTCGAGCCCCTTTTTGTCCATTTCAAGAAGTAGCACTTTGCTGCCTTGTAACCTGAGCTCGTTAAATACGGGGGGCGGGGGGAGACCCGTGCTTCAGGCTGTAGCTTCACCCGAACGAGGAAGTCTCAACCCAGGGTGGGTCCCAACCTGGGTCATACACCGCTGAGAAGATGGGGTCCCGGCTTTCGAGGGCTGTCTCTGGAGAGGGAGGTTGTCCTGGGCTGACGAGGCAGGGGTTGTCAGAAGGCTCAGGCATGTGTTGGGGCAGCCCAGCTGTCCTAGTTGTGACCCAGGCAACAACAGAAAACTAGTTTTATCTGCGTCGACCCCTCCATTGCTGTACCTTCCATTGTCAATTATCTTGAGGGTTCCACCCGCGGAGGCATCAGGCTCTGGGGCTGGTGACCAGTCGCCTTGAGTGTCCATGAGTCACCTTTACGGTGCCCACACGTGGGCCGTCAGAGCTCAGGTTTGGAGAGAACCCCTTGTTTCTAGTCGCCCTTGTGCTCGGGCCTGTCCTCTCCTTGCAGCAGGAGACTTGAAGCTGTGTGTGTGTGTGTGCGTGCGCGCCCGTGTGCACACGTGTACGTGCCAGTACGTGGGCGTGTGCACATGCAGTGCCTGTACATGTGTGTGCACATACATGCATGTGCTTGTGCACGTGTGTGCCACGCGTGTGTCTGTATGTGTGCATGTGTGTTGGGGCCCCTGTGCTGCCTTGGCTGGTTCCCGAGTCACCTGGACTGACTCACGCCACCTCTATGAACCGGGGGTGTGGGGAGGAACAAGCCCCGAGGGAGAAGGAAGGACGAGGATGATGGCCGGCAGGAGTAAGAGGCGGCTTGTGACTTGAGGTCCGGGGAGACCAGGAACATCCCCCAAGTGAAAACCCGTCCGTATGTCTGGGGTAAGGAGCAGAGCGCGCCACGGACAATAAACGCAGAGGGACGCACCTTGGAGGTCAGATCCGGCCCAGAGATGGGGCGTCTCTGAGGGCGAGGCCAGAGTAGCGGGAGCCCCAGCACTAGCCGGGTGGCACAGGGGCAGCTGTGGGCGCCTCCATGGGGCCCAGCGCTGCAGCAGATGGGACGTGCTGCCGGCAGGGGGGTCGCGTCTAGGCTCCGGGTGGGGCAGGTGCTTGCACGCACAAGCCGGCCTCACGGACACCACCGTGTCCTCGGGCTCTGGCCAGAGGGCTGTCCCCCGTCACGTCCCTCCAGCTGCTTTCACATGTGGCTGCAAAGGCCCTGGGGACACTGTCATCAGGTGTGAACGTGTCCTGAGCAGAGATGGGGAAGAACGGAAGGGGCAACGGAAGGCACCAGAACCCGCTCAACTAGAGCGAGGCTCAGTGATGGGCAAAGCGGGAGCAGAGAGAAAGTGACACAGCAGCTGTTGGAAACAGACAAACGATGTCAAGGTCAGGGCCGTTGGAACTTGGTGGGAGAGCAGCCAGGCCGCAGCGGGGCAGGGGCCTGGCCGGGGGTGAGCGGCGGACAGGGAGCCCCCAGCCCCACCAGGGAGCACCGGCCAGACCCAAGCGCAGCACACCCCAGGAGCACAGGAAGGAGACAATTTTGGTCCAAAACGAAGTAAACAAATCCCCAAACAAAAGCTCTGAGGAAGTGATAATTAAACCCCAGAGCTGGCTCTTTGAAAACAGTTTGCAAAATGAACAAGTCTCTTGAAAACACATCAGAGAGAGAGCCCGCCCAACCCAGAAGGCGGGCCTCAGGCTGCGGCGAGGGGACGAGGGGCCGTTATACACCTGCCTCTCTCGCCCTCCTCCCGCGGCTCGGCGAGGGGTGCTCCCCACGGTGGGTGCTGAGCCACAAGAGGTGCCCCGTGTGGGCCGAGAACAGAGGGGACAGATCAATCAGGAGAGGAGGACCCCGTTGGGGAGGCCACGGGGGACAAGTCGTTCCTGCCAAGCCCCTGCGCCCCCACCCTTCACCAGGGCTGCGTTCCAAACATGAACCACCACCCCTGGCAGCCCTGGGCCAGATCAACGGACCAGGCCACAGGAAACGTGGGCACCCTGGCCAGCACCTTCTCTGAGTCTGGCCCCACCTGCCAAAGATGGAGGAAGGTGAGTAGGAGCTGGAGCGAGGGGTGAGGCTCCCCACCTCCCGACAGAGCAGGCCGCCCGCAAGAGCAGGTAGCCCAGCCCCGATGACACCCCCTCAGCCCGGGAGCCCGAAGAGCAGAACCACGGGATGGCTGGGTCCTCGCCCCCTTCAAGGGCTGCAGCCATGACGTTGACAGGGCGTGCTCAGGAGGGCCCCCCATGGAGGGGGCTGTGCTCAGCGGTCTGTGCTCAGGAGTCCGTGCTCAGGGGGGCCGTGCTCAGGGGGCCATGCTCGGGGGGCTGTGCTCACGGGGGCCGTGCTCAGTGGTCCGTGCTCAGGAGGGGCCCTGCTCAGGGACATGCTCTGCTGTCGCCATCTTGAAACTGTCAGCAACGTTTGGACAAGGACCCTGCGTTTTCATTTTTTATGGAAGCCTGACTGGTCCTTCCACACACACAGAAGCATGTGGGCCACAGAGCTCCTCTGAGTGAGGTGCAGGTGGCCGGTGCCTGGCGCCCAGGCGGGGGTGGGGTTCCTGTCCACATCTCGGGCATCCCTGGGCCCAGCTGACCTGGCTTGGGCGTCCCTGGCACATGCATCCCGGAGGGGCCGGCGGTCGCTGGGCTGTCCTCCCTGGGCGGCTACCTCCCCCTCTCTGGCTGGGTCTGCCCGGGGGGCCAGCAGCTCCCAGGGGCAGGGCCTGGTCCCACCGCTCCCTGGTCCCTCCTGTATGGACGTGGAGTCGACGCTCAGAGTTGCCTCCTTCATGTGGAATGAGGGGCCGGAGTGCGCGTGGGAAACCGCAGGTTTCCACGGGGTCTGCTGTCTGTGGATGAGGTGGAACTGGTGGAGAGCTGAGGCCCTGGCCCAGGCCCTGGGGACCTGGTCGTGCAGGAGGACGCTTGTCAGGAGCCAGCTCTTCTGCAGACTGCCGCCGCTCGGGGCAGCCAGCACTCTCGTCTTGTCTGCACACCGGGGCTCTTGCCGGCTCGCTGCAGGCCCAGCGCCCGATGGTGTGATGTCAGCGTCATGACTGGAAGTGCGGCTTCCCCGGGAGCATTACTGACCCATGGGAGTCAGACCATGTGAAGAAAAATGACAAGGATCCACTGTCTGCCAAACACGCTCGCCAGGGGACAGGGAATGATAAACCACCGCCAGGGCCTCGTCTGGAGAGCACATAAAACCCACTCAGCAAAGCCTGTGGGCATGGGCTCCTCCAGTACGTCTAGGCGAGAGAGGGGAAATTCACGGTCAAAGTCAACGGCACTGCTGTTAGGAGATGTTTCAGGTCTCCGGGCAACTGGGTGTCCAGCTTGGGTCCTCACTTATTCATTCCCCCCACATCCATCCATCCACCCCACACCCACACCCACATCCATCCACCCCCACCCCCACATCCATCCATCCATCCATCCATCCATCCATCCATCCATCCACCCCACCCCCACATCCATCCACCCACCCCCCACCCCACATCCATCCACCCACCCCACACCCACACCCACATCCATCCACCCCCACCCCACATCCACATCCATCCACCCCCACCCCCACATCCATCCATCCATCCATCCATCCATCCACCCCACCCCACCCCCACATCCATCCACCCACCACCACCCCCACCCCCACATCCATCCACCCACCCCCCACCCCACACCCATCCATCTATCCACCCCCCACCCCACATCCATCCATCCATTTTTCCACCCCCCCACATCCTTCCGTCCGTCCATCCACCCCACATTCATCCATCCATCTATCCACCTCCCCCCAACACACATTCCCATCCTCGCCCCCAGTGAACCACATGTGTCCTCTGGAACGCAGCCTGTGCTGGGTGCCTGGCATACAGAAATGGGATGGATGCCAGGAGCTCACAGCCTGGTGAGAGAGATGGGCTGTGTGTTTTCTGGTCAGACGGCAGCCTTGGAGCTGTGGGTGACCAAAGAGGCACCCGATCCAGCAGGAGATGTGGGACAGAGATGGCTTCTCTGAAAGGGGTGCCCACACTGAGTCCTGCTGGACTGGGGAGGTGGGGACCAGGGTGGGGTGGATTCAACAGAAGAAAGCAAGGGAGCCCTCGAGCAAGGGTCCAGAGGCCAGGCCCAGCTGCTGAGTACAGGGGTCCCCCAGCATCCTGCGTGTCTGGTGCAGGAAGAGGCAGGAGGCCCGGCTGGCAGGGGGAGTTGCTGCTGGCATAGCCCACGGCCGTCCATGGGAGGGGCGCCGGGGAACGTGGGGCAATCAGATCAAGTTTAGAAGGGCCATGCCAGGGATCGTAGGTATAAAACAGAGGCCAGCAAACCTTCCCTGTACGGGGTCAGAGAGCCAACATCTTTGCATTTCTCATCCATGCCCTTTCGGGAAAGCAGCCACGGACAGCGCGGATGCCTGGTGCCCATGAAACTTGGCTTTGAGAAACAGGTGTTGGGCCCGATTTGGCCCGACTCAGATGTAGAATAAAAGAAAGCATGTTTGACAGAATAGCCCCGATTTTGGGTGCCCCTACAGGGAAATACCCACCCAAAACACGAAGCTCTGGGATGTACGCGAGGTAGGTGCACGGCTGTTTCCGGAACGGGCACAGCCCCGGGCTCCCGGGGGAGAAGCAGCCGCCAGAAGAAGAGGGGTTCTGTGCAGGGCCCGTGCGGGGAGGGCCAGGGCAGGGCGCTGAGACAAACGCAGCTCGTGGGTTAACGTGCCTGACCACGGCTTGTCAGACTCAAGCCAGAGTCCCTTCGGTCTGTCCACAGGTGACAGCGGCTGACAGGTGGGAAGGGGGCGGCCGGCCGGTCACTCAGGGCAGGGGCTCCTCCTGCAGCTCCGGGTTGTCTCCACACACGGGGAGCACGGAGTGGGTTATAGGTGTGGGAGTGGGAGAGGCAGGAAGGCGCCCTTGCTCCGTGGCGAGAGCTCGCCTGGACGTGCGGTGTGGCTGTGGGAGGCCGCGGCCCCCTCTGCTCTGCAGCTGTCTGCTCCGTCCGTTTCAAGGGGGAGCCGCCTCATTGTCCGACTTCCTGGCAGCTGCCGCTGCTGCGTGGGGGACAGATTGGCTATTCATCCTGCTGGCCGCGATGCCGCCGCTGCCACACCCGCACAGGCGACATCACACACAGAGCAGTGCCACCGGGCGCGGCCGTGTCTCTGAGCATCCCGGCTGCCTCTGTGCGCCACGTTCAAACGGGAACCGTGCGGAGCCCCGGCCCTTGGTGAAACTGTCCATCTTCAAAGCAAAGTCGCCGGCGGTGGGGGAGACGGACCCCTGCCGGGGGTGAGAGGGCAGTTCTGGTTCTGGAGAATTCTCTCTGATCTGTCAGGGTGCACAGCGGCGTGGGTGGCGCCCGTTAGCGTCACGTCATCCTCGGTCCTCGACGTGGCTCCCCCGCCTGCTCTGGAGGGTCGCGCCCTGAACACGATCCGGTCGAGGGGGACGACGCTAGAACGGGCCACAGGTGCCGCCTTCGGACTCTGGCCGCCAGACTCTGTTGACTTTTGGGAGTGAAAACGCGTTCTAGTTCATTTTGGGCTTGGCGTGAGCGCGAGAAATTCCCCCTTTCGGATGAATAGTTTAAGAGAAAGAAAATGACTAAGCGTGCACTTTACGTAACAGCCATGAAGATAATTTGATGCTCTGTTTTGATTCAGGGTGCAATATTCCCTTAAAAAAAGAGACATTCTCTGCTTTCTTGAGAATTCCAAAAGGCTGGGAATTAAATCTCTTCCCCAATAAAAATGAGAAGTCTGGCCTCCCATCTAAATATTACAACGTTAGCCGCAGCAGAGAGCGGTCTTTCCAGTTACGCAGGAGCCCCTTCCAAGCATAGATTCGATGTCGTGAAAATGGCGGACGTTTATCGGGTGCTTAATAATTGCTAGGCACCAGGGGTCTCTGAGGTCACAGAGGCTACTGTGACCCCCCCTTTACAGGTGAGGACATTGAGGCACAGGGGTAAGGGGCTGGCCCCATCACTCGGCTTATGAGTGACACCGACGAGGCAGCCTCCCCGGGCGCCCGTGTGCACGTCCACCCGGCTGGGGAGCCTCAAGGGAGCCCGGGGGAGGTTGGGCCCCCCAGTGGTGCTCCCCACAGGTGGGGGTGGGAAAGGGGAGATGTGGGTGAGGAAGACTTGCCATCTCACCTGCAGGCCCAGCTGTTCTCTGCAGGGAAGCCCCTCCCCATCGTCTTATGTCACAGGCCACCTTTGTTGTTGTTTTTTTTAAAAGATTTTATTTATTTATTCGACAGAGATAGAGACAGCCAGCGAGAGAGGGAACACAGCAGGGGGAGTGGGAGAGGAAGAAGCAGGCTCCCAGTGGAGGAGCCTGATGTGGGGCTTGATCCCAGGACGCCGGGATCACGCCCTGAGCCGAAGGCAGACGCTTAACCGCTGTGCCACCCAGGGCCCCCCACAGGCCACCTTTGAAACGTGCAACCCTGACCGCCCCCTGGGGACCCCTCAAAGACCCCCACCACCTGGTGGAGGCCCAGCGCCTTGGCAAGGTGTCCAGAGAGCTTGCTGGGACTGGCCAGTCCACCTCTCCAGCAACTTGCTGTGCTCTCTGGAAGCTCTGGTGAGCCCCCGACCCCGTGCATGGAGGTCCTTCCCTCGTACCCCTCCAACCCGGTGCATGGCCTGGAATCCTCTCTCTCTAGCCGCATGCCTGGAGGATGTCCTCGGCTTCCCTTCACCGTCTGTCCCCCTGCCAGGACATGTTTCCTTGGGGTCCACAGCTACCTGGATGCTTCCTCTGTCCCAGCTCTGCCTCCCTCTGACCAAGGCCTCCTGGGGGCAGGACGGCTTCCCTTTGGCCACACCCCAGGGCCCAGAGCAGGGCAGGTGCCCGCCAGGTGGCCATAGACCTGGCCTCGGGTCCTGCTTCCCAGACCTCCCAGCACATGTATCCCGGGCCAGGCTCCTCCTCGGGGAGATGGGCTTGCCACCCTGTGGAACGTGGGCCGACCAGAGGTGATGGGCTCACTTCCGGCTCTCCGATGGATGCCCGGTCTGGTGTCCCTCCTTGTGCCAGGACGGCGTGGTCCGGATTATGTCACTGTGCAGCATGCCTTCCCGCTTTGTTCTTTCTCAAGACGGGCTTGGCTGCTCTGAGCCCCTCGCATTTCCATGTGAACTGTAAAGTTTCTAGAATTTATTAATTTCACCAAGTTTATTAATTTCTACAGAGAAGTTGGTGGGACCCTGCTGGAGACTGAGCTGCGTGCTCATGGGGGCCGGGGGAGGCCGCTGCTCTGCTTTCCAGGGTCTCCTACGGGGTTTGCTCAGGACCTCCCGACACTGCCCTCAGGTGTCTCGGGCTCCCTTGGACCCAGGGCCGGCCTGCCCTCCAGGAGCCAGACGCCAGGACGAGGCCCGCAGGGCAGTCCGGGCCAGAGCGCTGGACGTGGGTGGCCGTGGGACCAGGGACCGGGACCCCAGGGGATGAGGGTTTGCTTCCACCTCACTGTCTCCTGAGTCTATAAATGACAGCGAATCCGGGGAGACACCAAACAGCCAGATTCCTCTAAATATTTACACGTGGCTTCCACCGCTGAACTAGCAGAGCTGAACTCCAGTTTCAATTTCCCCAGATGCCCACACGTTGATTACAAATGCACCTCACTGAACTCTTCCAAACGTTCAATTAAAATCACAGAATTCATCTGTCTCCTTACTGCTTTAAATTCTTCAAAAAGCAGACAAAGCACGGAACGTAGCACGAACACGTTGGTGTTGGCTGTTCTCTGTCCTCCCTAGTCCCCCTCCTGCCTCCCGGGAGCCACTGTCCTGGGTCACGTCCGGAGTTACAGAAGCACCCGCTGTGTCCGTGCAGGCTGACCATGAGGTCGGGACACCTGGATACGATGACAGGGACTGGCCTGTCCCCCGAGCTGCAGCCCCGTGCGTAGGCCGAGCCTTCTTTCTGCTGGTAAAGTGGTAGTTGCCTCAACATCCTCCTGGGCCCACGTTGGCCTCTCCCCTGCATCAGGTTTTCCCTGCTGTGTGTGTCCTTTTGCTTTTGCTTCCCTGGGGTTCCCGACCCGCTGTCCCGTCGCTGCGCCTGGACCAGCCAAGGGGAGTTGAAGGATGCGGACGGGTCCATTAGCTTGGTTTCCTGTAGATACCGTCTCTTCTTAGGAAAACAAACACAGACTCACACTTTACCAACAGTTATAAACTTAATAAAACGAATTACCCACACATGTGAAATTTCCCCTCTTTTTTAAAGCTGATAAACATGGAACGGACCCATGATGTCCTTTCACACGGTTGTGTAGTTGCGGTAAATGGAAGCTGATACAGGAGAGGCTCCGAACACAGCAACTGCAAGATTCTAGACGTTCGGCTCTCTCAAGTCCTATGTCCACGGTCGTGGTCAATCAGGGACCCAGGTCCCTCCAGATCATATCTGCCTGGTAGAAGCCGGGTGTAGCCGGTGGGCGTGGGGCGCTCACGCCTGAGCCCTGTCCGCTGTCCCCTGGGCCCAGACAAAGCTGTAGAGACAGCCTGGGGGTGGGGTGGGGACAAGAAAGGGACTTCTTCCCACCAGCAGGAGGGGGGATGAACCAGGAAGCTCCAGGCAGACTCCCTGGAGGAGGTGGCAGGGGGAGTTCTTCATGATAGGCACGTTTCCTAGAGTGTGTGTACGCGCACGTCTGTGCACCTGGCTTCTGGGCAGAGGACACAGAGGGCAGGAGAAAGGTCGTGAGCTCCGGCATGAGGCCAACCGGGGCTGGAGGCAAAGTCTGGGTGCCTGAGCCGCAGTGTTCCTTCCCTGTGAAATGGAAATCACAATGACAAGGGCAGGGGGTGCGGGGAGGATCAGACATGATCCTCTGTGTCCGGCGCTGACGGAGACCCGGCTCCGTGATGCGGAGCCACCGTTACTGTTGAATTGTTACACGTGTGCTGCTGTGGCTGATTTTACTGCCGCAGCGGACGTTCGCAGAGGGACCGCTGCTGGGCCGGCCTTGCGCCCCGGGGAGCCCCGGGTCTGGCCCCCGGAGGACGGTCCCGGCCCCGTCGGGAGAAGAGATGCCCCAGTGTCCTGAGCTTCCCGGGGAAGAGAGGCCAGAGGGCAGACCCTGGAGACGGGGGTGGCACTGCATCCCTCCAAGTCCCCTCCGGCCCCAAGACTCTGGGGCTCCATGCTTTGGAGCCCCACAATGGGCTCACTGAAGTTTACTCTGTGTACAAAGTGATTAAATTTTCATGTTCTTAATCATCAGGCATCTGCTCAGCGGCTTCTTTGTACCTTGCTGGCTCGGCTTGCCTGCCAACCTCTTAACCCTTCGGTGCTGGCGAGCCAGTCCAGGCCCTCGGCCCGCCTGCGTGCCCTCTCCCCGGGACGGCAGGCGGGCTGCGCGCAGAGCCCGAGCTATGCACTCAGTCAGGCCTGGAGGGAAATCGGAGCTCCGCCTTCCTGAGCTGCCCCTCACCTGAGCTGTTGTTTTGGCCTCTATTTCCCTCCTGTAAAATGGGTCAACAATGGCATCTGGGCCTCAGGGCTGAGGTCAGAAAACTACCACGTGTCTGCATGCAGTCATGCTCAGCTCGTTTTCTGGAAGGAGACTCGGGCCAAGGCCTGGGGCTGAGGCTCTGGGCAGGGCTGGGCCACCCACAGAGACCCAGAGGGGCAGAGGCGTCCTGCTTTGAGGACTGAGGCATTCTGGGGGTTAATGGGAGGAGGCGGTGCACAGGTCACCCTGGGACATAAGCAGACACACGGTCCCCAGGAAAGCCACCGCCTCGGGGCTTTGGGGCTGACGAGGTCACGCGCTGTATGGGACCCGCCCGACGCACACAGACTCTGCACCGGGTGCTGCCTCTGCTTTTCCCTTTTTCTGGCTCTATTTGAAGCTAATGTTTACTGGGCACTTACTGGGATGCAGGTGTGCCCTGGGCTCGGCCCCCAAGGCCTCCCGAACGAGGTCCAGACATAGCCCTTGGGGCTCCTGGGTTTCCTGTCACCAGGCCTGGCTGAGGGCAGCCCTGGGTGTCGGGAGGTCTCCGAGGTGGTCCGGGAGGCACCGCGTGCAGGACAAGGCTGCAGGGACACGTTGGGTGGGGGGCTGGTCTCCCCCCACTGAGGACCAGTACCTACAAGCGGGCAGAGGCAGCTGTCCCCGCTCTGGGCTGCGGCCCTGCGGTTTCCGCGGGTCTCGGGGAGGGGACAGGACGGACGGTGGTAGCCTGAAGCCGCCCCAGCACCTCCGGAGTCAGAACTCCACGGAACATTGGGACCACGGCAGCAGTTCCGGCTCACGAAGCTTCTGGGCGGGCTTCTCAGGCACTTCCTTTCCTGGTTCCCTGGAGGGGGGCCGCCCTGCGCTGCCGCCACCTGCCTGGGGGTCCACGGCGGCCCAGGCCCAGGCGGCCGCCCCGCTGGGCAGGAGCAGGAGGGGCTGCCCGCCCCACCCGCAGCCCGTCCTCGCCATTCAGACAAGGCCGGTTTATCACAGTCAGAGGACAGGAGGCTGCAGCCTGGCCGCTTAGCTCAGGCCAGATGCATAATGTATGAGCCCAGCGGCTCCACCCGGGACCAGAGCAGCTCAGCCTCGACCTGACGAAAATTAAAGTGATCTTGGCGCTTTTCCTTGTAAATCAGGATCTTACTGTGGTTTTGGCCGAGCTGTTTGCTTGGTAGATTTATATGCAATCGGCTCGCGGTCTGGGGACCGAGATTTGTCCTGAGGCAACAGCACTGGTTTTGAGCTGTGGGAGCTGGCCAGGCCTCCGCAGGGGTTGTGGGTCCCCCTCTCTGATGAATGTCACTCCCTGCTTCCTGGGGGAGATCCCAGAGCCGCTCGGGTGCAGAGGGATGCGGCTGGACTGACGGGGGGAGTGGGGGGGCTGTCCTTGCTGGGCTGGGGCCAGTTCTGCTCCTTTGGTCAGCTTGTTCTGGGCAACAGGGGGCAGTGGGTGGTGACAGGGGCACCTGCCCATTTGCACCCCCTCTGTGCTTGCACCCCCTCCCTTTTGCACCCCCTCCCTTTTGCTCCCCCTCCCTTTTGCACCCCCTCCCTTTTGCACCCCCTCCCTGCTTGCACCCCTCTCTGCTTGCCCTCCCCCGCTTGCCTCCTCCCTGTTTGCACCCCATCCCCAGTACTTTGGCTGCAGAGCGCTGGGGGGCGTGGCTTTCCCACCACACTGGGACTATTTTCTCTCTTGTTTTCTGCCCTCTGGTCATTGCTGCCTTGGAGAAGGCTGCCTCTGGTTCTCCTGGCCCATCAGCACCCCTGGGAGTTTTAGGAGGGTCTCTGTCTTGGATGTCTCACCTGCTCAGCCCACCATACAGCTTCATTTTCGGACAATCTGCGGACTGTCGTCTTCTCTCCTCCGAGGCTGGGCCCGGGCTCTCTTTCCTCACCCGCACTGCTTCTGGTTCTGTAGGAGCTTGACACACCGCCAGCAGCCACGTGGCTTCACGCCTGCGTTCCCACCCTCCACCTTCCTCTCTCCGCTCGGGGAGATCTCCTCTGTGTTGCTCGGCATACCCCAGTACTACCTGCCGGCAGGGACGTGCCCGCGCAGCCCACCCGGGGCCTTCCTGGGTTCCAGAGCCGCAGTTTCCATGTGTAGAGCTCAGGCTCACACAGGGGGCTGGGAGCTCCCTTCAGCCTCGCACTGTGGGCGGCCAGGACTCGTCATCGTGGGCTGAAGGACGGCCCCCCAAAGATGTCCACACGTCCTGATCCCTGGGCTTTGTGAATGTGGCCTTATTTGGCAAGATGGTCTTTGCAGATGTAATTAAGGATTTTTAGACGAGGGAGTGATCCTTGATTATCTGTGTGGGCCCTAAATCCAATGGCAAGTCAGGGGGAGTTTTCTTATCAGAGAAAGCCAGAGGGAACCTTGAGGCACACAGGGGAAGCCCAGAGAAGAGAAGAGGCCATGTGACCACAGGGGCGGAGATGGGAGCGATGGGGCTGCCAGCCAGGAACGTCAGCAGCTATCAGGAGCTGGAAGACGCAGGAACGGTCCTCCCCTTGAGCCTTGGGGGATTGCAGCCCTGCCCACACCTTGACTTTGGGCATCGGGCCTCCGGAACTGTGGTGTTAGGAGTCACTCAGGTGTGGTAGTAAGTGATGGCAGCCCCAGGACACTGATCTAGTCATCTCGACATGGAAGAATGGAGACCCCTCCTCCAGGGAGCCTCCAGCTCAGTATCAGCGGCCCCCAGGCCTGGAACCCCGGGCTCTCTGCCTTCAGGGCTCCTCCCCCAGCCTGAGCCACAGCCGCAATACCAGCCTCTCATTAGGGGCGTCGGTAAAGAAATGGGCCATCGGATCGCAGAAATTCCACCTGTCCCCACTCACGCACTCCTTTGTGTTCTAACATGATTTTACAGAATAGCCAAACTGATCTCAGACAAGTGCAAGGGGAACAAGAAAACATCTAAACTTCAAACAATATGTAAGGTTCTAAAAGACACCTTTTGCCAGCAAAGGTGTGGAGGTTTTGCCGTTTGCAGGAGACCCCTGGTTCCAGAGCCTTCCAGGTACACGGGGTGCAGGTCACAGAATGAACCGGGTGGGGTGGGGTCCCCAAGGGGGGACCATCTTCTCACTGGGAATGCCTTTGACACCAGAACCATGTTCCCACGTGATGTGAAGTGTTCGGCAGGGTCTCTGGAGTGGGATGGCCTCACTGGGCACTAACTGGGTGAAGCGACCGGGTTACTTACGGGAGCGTCCAGAGTGATCAGCTGTCTGCCAGCAGGCTGGATAACTTAGATGAGGCGGACAAATTCCCAGAACCACAGAAGCTCCCAAGACTAAATCATGAAGAAACAGAAAATCGGAAGAGACCTATAACTCATTAGGAGACTGAATCAGTCGTCAAAGATCTCCCAACAGAGAAGGGTCCTGGACCCGATGGCCTCACTGGTGAATTCTAGCAAACATTTAAAGAATTCCTCTCAAACTTTTCCAAACAACTAAAGAGGAGGGAACATTTCCTAAGTCCTTCTAGGAGGCCGGCATTTCCTGATGCCAAAGCCAGACAGAGACACTGTAAGAAAACTATAGCCCAACATCCCTTAGGAGCAGTGATGCCAAAATCCTCCACAAAATACTGGCCAACAGAATTCAGCAGCGTGGTAAAAGGACTAGACTTCACGACCAAGTGGGATTTATTCCAGAATGGAAGGGTGGTTCAGCATACGTAAACTGATCAACGTAACACGCCATGTCAACAGAATGAAGGAAAAACCCCACACGATCACATCCATTGATCAGAGAAGCCATTTGACAGAATAAAACACCCGTTCATGATAAAAACACTGAACAAACTGGGAACAGAGGGGAACTTCCCCCACGTGACGGAAGTATGTATGAAACCCCACAGCAAACAGCATGCGAGTCAAAACCACAATGAGATCCCGCCTCACACCCAGTAGGACGGCTACTATTGAAGAGAACATGAACTAACAGGTGTTGGTGAGGATGTGGAGAAATTACAACCCTGTGCTCTGTTGAGGGGGATGGAAAATGGTGCAGCCGCTGCAGAAAATAGTATGAGAGTCCCTCATGAAATTAAAAATAGAACTACCATATGACCCAGCAATTCCACATCTGGGTATGTACCCAAAAGAACTGAAAGCAGGGTCTCAAAGAGACGGCCACACCCCCATGTCACGGCAGCATTATTCACAGCAGCTAAGACAGGGAAGCACCCAAGTGTCTATCCACCAATGAATGGATAAGCAAAACATGGTCCATCCACAGGATGGAATGTTATTCAGCCTTCAACAGGAAGGAGACTCTGACACCTGCCACCACGTGGATGAACCTGGAGGACACTGTGCTCAGCAGAAGAAGCCAGTCACCACAAGCCAATACTGTATGATTCCACTTACATGAGGTACTAGAGGAGTCAAATCTATGGAGACAGAAAGTAGATGGTGGGAACCAGGGGCCAGGGTGGGGGGTCAGGGAGGAAAGGGAGTTAGTGTTTAACAGGTGCAAGAGTTTCAGATTCACAAGACAAGGGTTCTGGGGATAGAGGGTGGGGATGGCATTAACAATGTGAATGTACTTACCACCACTGGACCATACACCTAAAAATAGTTAATACGGTAAATTTTATGTTATGTGTATTTTACACAATAAAAAAAGGTTGAAAAAAAAAGTTGAGAGAAGACAAAGGTTGGACCCATTTCATAGCAACTACGTATTTTTAATTTCCGATGGTGCCGATCGGCTCGTCCTTACACCAGAGGAGGAAATGTGCACTCCCGGGTTTGCTCCTATTTTCCCTCCCACCGTGTCTAAATGTTTATGGGGTATATATATATTTTTTACATTGTCAAGATTACTCTGTTCTGGAACCATAATGCCCCAGTTATTTGGCTCTGTAATTAAAAAATTGAATGCTCATGGCTTCCACTCCAGATTTTTCTTCAAATAGTTTTGGGTTGGCTAGATTTTGGGGAAGTTGTTTGAATTTTTTTTTACCACGAGAAGAGCTCACGGGTGCTGTATCCTGCGAGCTCTTCTGTGTTTGCGACTGTCCGCCTGGCACCTCCATGTGTGACACAGTCTCGGGCTGCACCGAGGACACCCTCATCTCGGACACGGGACACCTGGATTCCTGTCAGCAGTGCTGTCCCTTCAGCCACTTCCTACCTGGATCTTAAGGGTGGCATGGGCCATGCTCGTGCACATCTGTGGGCACTTGGGAACGGGGGAGGTAATCCATGAACACCAGGGCACATGGCTGCTCCTGTCCTTCCCTGCAAAGCCAGAAGCCAGGTGGGACTCCCCATGTCCTTCCCTGTCCCATGTCCCCCTTGCCCTCTGCTGCCCCCACAGCGGGCCTGGGTGGGTGGCCATGGCCTCACTTCCTCTTCTCTGAGGCCGTGGTGGGTGGGCCTGCCTGCAGCGAGTGCTGGTTTTCTTTTGTCCTTTGTTGCAGAGCATGGGGGTGCACTAAGGCACCCCGTGAATTGCCTGGGTCCAGCCAGAGTCCCCCGCGGCCATGCTCTCCTGACCCCATGCCTCCTTGATAAGCGGGGTCAGCACCCCAGGCAGCACAGGGACCCATCTCCGTCTGCGGGCTCCGTGTGCATGCACGAACGGCCAGAGGGGTTCTCAGCTTCCAGCGGAAGGGCCAATGGCCGTGCTCCCCGCCGGAACCCTCACACGCTCCAAGCCCCGGGGCCGGGGACAGGCAGCAAGTGCTTTGTACGCAGGTTATTCGGGGTAACAGTGACATGGCCTTGGTTTCCGCCCTGTGTGCGGTGGAAGTGGGTCAAAGGCCTGTCCCCTGGCTTCCTGTTTACAGCAGGTGCCGGGTCCCTTGGGCCCCATCCCGGGGGCTGCATGGCCTTTCTGCCTCGGTCAGGCCAGCGGCGTCCAGATAACAGGGTGTGTGTCAGACCAGCGAAATCTGCAGACATGAGCCTGTAGCTTCTTTCAGGGTAAATGGAGTTCCTTGGCCATAAAGAGCGGGACACCAAGGCAGGAAAGAAGGCTCTCTGCAGCACCCCTGCGGTGCGGGGGAAAATGGTGACTCGGGGAGGCGTCCCTGACCCTAGGCACACAGCTGTCCCCTCTGGGGCGTTCGTGGCTGAGCACAGGCCTCGATCGGTGTGTGCAATTACCGAAGAGCTTCCCCACGGACCCCCTGCTTAGGAAGGACTACCAGTCGTCCCTCCAGCCCGGCACCCCGGGGACGGCGTCACGCTGGAGGGCCACCGTGGGCCTCGGAGAGATCGGTGGCAGCAGTGCTGGTGGCCAGAGGGTCCTTGGCGAGGGGAACCCAGGGGCCAGGCCCATGTGTCGCCTGCCCCTTTGGCCACGCCCTGGAGTCCACACTCGCGGCTGCTGGGCCGGAGGCTGACCGCCATCCACATGGGGAGGGGAAGCCGGTTACCAAGAGCCCCCCCACGGGCCACCATGTGGAACACAAATCCTGCATGCTGGTCCCACTCCCAGGGGCGCCACACCCCCTTCCCCAGACCGGTCCCATCTCATCTTCTTCTTTTTTTTTTTTTTTAAAGATTTTATTTATTTGTTTGACAGAGATAGAGACAGCCAGCGAGAGAGGGAACACAAGCAGGGGGAGTGGGAGAGAAAGAAGCAGGCTTATAGCGGAAGAGCCTGATGTGGGGCTCGATCCCATAATGCCGGGATCACGCCCTGAGCCGAAGGCAGACGCTTTTAACCGCTGTGCCACCCAGGCGCCCCCCCATCTCATCTTCTAACGGCCCTTTAAACGGTCCCCAGTGGCCAAGCTTCACCGGCCTCCTGCCCGAATTCGCCGGTGCTGGTCCCAGGCCGCCCTTCCTTCCTCAGCGGATGGCTCACACCTGCCCTCAGATAGCGGGGTGGGGAGACTGGGCCGCGTTGTGTTTGTGACTGTGTGCACCGCGGAAGCACAGCTGCAGCCCTGTCCTCAGCTGGGGCACTGCAGGTGCACTGGGAGCCAGGGTCTGTAAGTGACGGAGGTCAGGACAGAGGTCAACGGGGTCAGCAGGAGGTCAGTTAGCGGCAGAGTCAATGCACAGATCAGTAGTGTTACCTTGTAACGCGCACACACACACACATGCACGCTCATACACATACTCTAAACAGGCAAAACTTCAGACAATTTAAATTAAAAAAAAGCTATAAATTAGCAAAGAGAAGGAATCGCAAAAACAAGCACAAAGACGTTTACGCAGAAAGTCAGAAAATTCTGATAAAGTGGATACTCGCTGGGAAAACGCAGCCCGTGTGCTCACGGTCCAGTGGTGTTCCAGGGGTGTTTCAAGGAACTGATAATGATGACGTCCTGCACGTTTTTTTGGAGAAGAGGGAGAGATGAGGAAAGTGCCCAGTTATTCTTTATGAAGCTCGGCTCAGAGCTAAGCACGGAAACGCGCATACATGTGAACCCCAGAACTAGCCAGCGCCCTCGTGAACTCATGCAAACAGTCCCGCCGTAACCCAGGGGAGCGTATCCTGGGTACTGAAAGGTTGAACATGCAGAGAAACAAGAACACATAAAGGACAACAAATGACAATTTTCTTAAATTCATTCATGCAGACATCTATCCCCAGATAGTTCCCGAGCACCTGTTAGCAGCCAGATTCTGCGAGTTCCTGGGCGTCCAGTTGGGGGTAAACGTGTTCTTTTGTTCATTCATTAAGTCCCACAAGATCGTAGTGAGCTGGAAGGGGAAAGCTATCTCCTTCACATGATCTAGAACATACGTCTCAAATAGCAGCCAAATTAAAAGTGTCTCTGAACACTCACAGACATTCTCGCTAAGCCCGGGAGCTGGGTGGAGCTGACACCTCAGGGATCACTGGTCAAGGCCAGTCCACGTGAAATCTGAATGCCAGCCTCGTGTGTTGGGGGGATGCTTAGCCTTGATAAGACTATGGCCCCAACAAAGTTGGAAAGGGTCAAGGATACAACATTCTCGGTGCCTTGAGACCTCCCGATGGCAGGACAGATCCCCGCAGGCGACCCTGGGGTCAGCAGCAGCCAGTGGAGGAGTCCTCTCCACGGGAACGGTAAATGTCGAGGGGTACCTTAAAAGCGGCCACACGGGGCCTTGATGGGGAAACAGCGTCCTTGGCCCCGAGGTCCCGGAGGAGCTGATGCAGCGGAGAGGTACGGGTGTCCGCAGGGCGAGGCCGGGGCGCAGAGGCCGCAGGGCAGCCATAGTCTGCGTGTTCAGGCTCCGTGTTGTGCCCTGTTCCCAGACAGAGCTCACCTGGCCCCGCTGCCGAGAACTCACCCCGCAGGTGGGCAGAAGGGGAACGCCCACAGGGAGAGACGGGTCCGGCTCCCCCTGGAGGTGGGGGTCTGGGTGGAAGTTGGGGTGGGGGGGCTCAGGGGTGACAAGACCGCGGACCCCCGGTTGTAGTTTTCCCGCCCACCGTGCTGGGAGGAGTGTAGGCCCCGGGCAGGCTGAGCTGTGTATCCTTCCAGAGAAGCCAGGAATTTGCATGGCTGATAAAATGTCCCGGTTTCTAAATACTGATTACTAAGTCAGATTTAAAATGAACAAGCACAGAAGAATCCCACATCGGTCTAAGAGAACACAAGGCAGGCGAGGGTGGGCGGTGGGCAGGGGTCTCGCCGCCTGGCTGGGAAGGAAGCTCATCTCTCTGCTGGGTCATCAACTCTTCTTTGCTGTTGATGGGATGACGGAAGAGTTCTGATGCCTGTGCTGAGGGAACAGCCGGGGCCTGGCGGATTCATGATGTCACAGCTGACTTCCCGTGTCGCTCACGGCTCTGACACATGCTCTGTGGACCCCACGCTCCCCAGGAAGCCCGAGGATGCATCCCACTGATTCCCCGGCGGCCCGGGCAGCCCCCAGATGGGTCCTGAGCACGCAGGGCTGCAGAAGCCATGAACTGTCCCCCGGGGTCCTGGGTCTTGGGGGTCAGTGGCCATGGTGGGGATGGTGTGACCCCCCAAACCCGGGTCCCAAGCGCACTGGTGGGGGAAGCACAGGTGATGGGGAGCACTGGTGGGGTGTATCTGACTCATCACTGGCACCTGGGAGACCCGGGAGTAGCAGGGCTGGTTCAGTCCTACAGTGGGGGGGGGGCAGGGAGGGGGCAGTGGCCGTGGGGGCACATGGAAGGCGCTGGGGGTGAGGGCGTGGCTGACGTGGGTGCGTGGAGCCCGCATGCGGGGTCCGGCCCGTGCCCGAGGCAGACGCGCCACGCAGGTCGGCTGCGCCCACAGAACAGGACTCTGTAGATGACAAGAATCACTTTAAGGAACATTTAATATGGGGAAGAACTAATCCTTTTATTTTGTGGTGCTGATGACTAGACAATTGCACGGCAGATACGCCACCAGACTTTATTACTCTGGGGAGAGCACGAAGGACAAGCCCACGTGTCTGACGCGGGGAAATCGTTCCCATAAACCCGGCACGATCGCGGCTTGGGATTCCAGGACGCGGTTCAAAGCCACGCTGCTGAAGGACGCGGACACCGTGGGGGAACGTGCCCCAGTGCTGGTTTATTTTATGTGTTTATCCCTGAAATGGTTAATTTGAGGAAATCATTTCAGCCCCCAGCTTGACAAACCTCCGAGACAGGGTGTGAAAGCTGCCGTGTTTCTGGGTGTGGGGAGACGTCTGCGGTCAGTCCCCGGGCCGTGTCAGTGCCGCTGGTTTTCTTCCCAAACCCGCTTACCTTAGCACACGTGCAGGGGAGGGGGAGGGAGGAGCCTCGTCGGTTGGGAAGAGGCCCTCGGAGGTTCAGACAGAGGGGGGGACAGCCCCACCCTTCTCAGAAGGCCTGTCTCCCTGGCTCTTGGGAGAGGCCGGGGGGCTTGCAGTGGGTTGGAAGCGGGGGGCCTCAGCCCCACCCGGGGCCCAGCCCGATGACTGCAGGGGTAGATGGAGATGTGGAAGTGGGGGGGGGGCTGCACTCGGTCTGCATCCAACACCCGAAACATGGCTCTGTGCCGGCTCTGCGCCGGCTCTGCCTGGTCCCGGGAGCCCGGACAGGCCTGCCGCCCCGTGGGGCAGCGTCCTGGGGGCCTGTGGAATCCTGTAAAGTGCTGGTGTCACATTGGTGTCTGCAGGCTGTGTGCTTCCCAGGGTGGGAGCCATTGGTTTTGTCAGTAACTCGAAGGTATCCTGGGACCGCAGATGCTCTGAGGCCAGGGCAGGAGGGAGGGGCAGGCGGGAGCACAGGCTGGAGAGGAGTGCGGGCAGGTGCTGCCTGGAGGAGGGGGCACTGGACAGGTGATGGAGCAGGGGACGGGGAAGCTGCCTGGCAGATGTGGGAACCCCACCATTTGCGGAAGAGCATTCCCAAGATGCGGGCTGCCTGCAAGCCTCGGGCCGAGGAGCATCGCTGGCCCAGCTGGCCCAGCCCTCGGGGCGCCCTGCAAGCATCCCCTTCTTGATATTAGCCTCTCCTTCCAGAACTCACATGCACTCACACACACAGATGAGCATGTGTGGGTTCTGGAGCACGTCCCGTTCTCAGCCGCGGCCCCGAGCCGCCCCGCGTCCCTGTATATGTGCTTGTAGGTGTCGGTCGGCAGACGGTTCCCTCGTGAACGGGCCCCATCGCGGCTCATCCCTCAAAGCCGCAAAGCTCTGGCTCTTCCTGTGTCCTTAACGGCTCCGTGGGCTCGAGTCCGGAAAGCAGGGGTACGGGCGTGCGCCCTTCAAGCTTCATGCCTGGTTGCAGGCTGTGCTCGGCAGCCAGTGCAGGGGGAGCCCCTGTCAGCCTGGGCCCTCGTGGGGCTCAGTAAGCAGACAGGAGCGCCCGCCAGGCCCTCCCGTTCTAAGCTGTTGGGATGCGGGCTCTTGCGGGCAGTGTCCCGCCTGGCCTGGTGGACTCACACCCAAAGGCTCTGGTCTGAGCGATGGCAGGGAGAGGTCCTGAGTGGCTGGAAGGTGGAGCCCGGGAAAGTGGGGTAGGATCCTCGGATGAACAGGGGGCATCGAGCTGGGGTCGGGGAGGGTCCCGGCTAAGGGTTACCTGCGTGTAGGTGCTCCTTAAGCCACAGCGTCACACTGACTGACGCCAACCTAGGCCCCACTGCGTGCCTGGCGCTTTCTACGGCTCTCATCTTTGAGTCCTCAGAACAGCCCCGCAGAGAAAGTACCATCGTCACCCCTATTTCACAGGCCAGGAAACGGAGGCAGAGTGTGAGGAGACCAAGGTCCCCTTCTGGAGTTCTGCCCCTGGAGTCCCTGTGCATGACTGCGTCACACTGGCCACCAGACTAGCACAGAAGGTGGGCCCTCCGTGTCCCCCAAGGGGGCGGCGGGCTGTCAGCTGACCCGGCAGGGCGCAGAACAGAGGGGTCTTGAGCCCCCGGCCCACCCGTCGCCTGGCCAGGCCCCAGGGGCCGCGGCTGGATCTTTCCTTCTGCATCTCCAGTGCTCATGGCAGGACTCCCTGCTCCAGCCTCAACTGTTAGTAATTATAAGGGGCTTTTCCGACTTCATTGTGGGGAACATAGAGCTCCCGTCGGCAAGGCGACCCACCGAGTGCTGCCAGATGGAGGCCCCGCGCTGCTTTTGTGAGGGGCGTGAAGATTTACGCTGATTACTCCTCGGGATAATAAAGGAGCAGGTGTTTCCAAGCCGCTTGAAAAATAATGTGAATATCTGAGTGATGTGAGTAATTTGCATGCTGCCTCCGGTCTGAATAACCTGCCTGCCTTTATCCCCGGGGCCCTGGAGCCTGGCCCCTGTCAGCATGTACCCCGCTAGCTCACGGGCAAGGCAGTTCCTGAGCACCCGCCCCCCCAGTCTGCTCGGCAGCAAGCTCCCTTTCTCACTGGGCGCGCTGGGCTGAACATGGTCTTACCTCCGAAATGATGTTCCCGACATAGAAACTCTGTGGCGGTCCAGTAGGAAGTTGCGTGTAAAGCGTCCGGCATTCAATAGCTGCTCAGCGAAGGCTGTTGGGAAGATGAGACACACCTGGTCCAAGGTGTGGGATTTGCGGGTGATGGGGTGAAACGTTTTCCCACTGCAGCTAGTGACGTGTTATTTACCTTCCCTCCAGCAGAGCCTGAGCCCCTCGGCTGCAGCCCTCCCTGCTGTCAGAGGTCCTACCTTTTGCTACCTGACCGCTCTCAGATGTAGCTGGAACCCCACTGTCCTAATTTGCACGGGACAGGAGCTCATAATGAGCAAAATTTCCCTGCCATTTGTGGTTCCTCTTCTGTGTAATGTCCGTGTTGATCTTTACCCGCTTTTCTTTTGTGTTGCCTTTATTTTGTTGTTGATTTGCGAGAACTCTTTCTATATTCTGGACATTAATCCTTTGCTGACTTCTTTGTATTGCAGTCTGTGAGCGGCTTCACCTTTTCCCTTTCTTTTTGGTGTCTTGTTTTGATTTACCCACAGTCACCCTCTGCATCAAATGTTAATTCCCCTTTATTTACTTCTAAGTATATCAGCGTGTGTGTGTGTGTGTGTGTGTGTGTGTGTGTGTGTGTGTGTTTTAAACAAGGAAAATATATGCTGGATTTTCATGAACAGAATTTATCACCTTCATGGAGCTAAATGGATTACTCCTCTTGCTATGGTTAGTCGTCACCGTGGCTCATCGTCAGATCCTTTCCCACTCTGAGGTTATAAAAATGGGTTTCCTTCCTTCTCTTCAGGTTTTCAAGTTTTGCCTTTCACATGTAAGTCTTGAAACTGCCCAGATTTGGGTTTGTGTCTGTTGTGACGAAGGCAACCAATCCTCTGCACACATGGCCAGCGCCCTGTACGAGGGGAGACCGTGCTCCCTGCGCACGCTGGCAACCCGCCGCCGCACAGACTTTCCGAACGTGGCTGGATCCCTTCCGGGGGCTCTTGTTTCTTCCATCAAAACCGCCTTCTTTTAAAATATTATAACATTAGACAAAGGCTTGTGATCTGGCCCGGCAAGTCCCTCTAACTTGTTCTCTATTCACGCATGGATTAATTCAGCAAGTATTTACTGCGAAACTAAGCTGCTGTCCTGGTCCTCGGCTTCTGGACTCTCCTGGTGAGTCAGGCAAACAACACCCCTGCTCTGGCGGAGGAAGACAGACCCCTCAAATCATAACAAGAAAGGAAATGATGCAGTATTTACAGGGCCTCCCGTTCTACAGAAAAACACAGGGGTGGGGCTGGGGGAGGACGTCGCCGTCTTTCCGTTTCTATTCTCTGGACTCCGTGAGGTGTCATTTACATACGATAAAATGTGCCCTGATGAGTTTGGGTGAGTGTGTGTGCCGGTGTGAGCCCCGCCACACTCAAGACGCCTGCAGACCTTGTCTGTGCCCTTTCTGTCCGTCTGCACCTCAAGCATAGACTCTGCCGCCACAGTTCAGCGTCGTCTTTCCCAAGTTTATACAGATGGAGGGCAGTCGCGCTGCTGAGCAGGGCCCCACGGCACACTCCACGTGGCTGCCACACACCTGTTGATAGACACCTGGCTTGTGTCTAGTTTCCAGCTGTTGTGAATAAAAAACGTTTACATATAGGTCTTAGCGTGGGCATGCGCTGGAGTCACCTTTCGAAGAAACTGGAGACTATTTTCCAAAGAAATTGCACTATTTTACGTTCCTGCGATCAGTGTTCAAGCGTTCCAGTTGCTTCCCATCCCAGTGGACACTTGGCACGGTTAGTCTGTTATTTTGGCCATTCTGGAGGCTGTGTAGCAATACCTCATTATGGTCTTAACTCCTATTTCTTTGACTAATAATGTTGAACATCATTCAAGTGCTTATTAGCCATTCACATATTTTCTTTTGCTAAGTTTCTATTCAAATCTCACTTACTTTTAATTTTTCTATTTGTTTTCCTATTACTGATTTGCATTTATTATTATTATTTTTTTGAAGCGATAAACACTCATTTATTGTTTTTCCCTTTTAAAAATTGTTTAAAAAAGATTCCCTCCTACGTGTAAGAAGGATTTGCCAAGTTTCTGCCTGGAGCCATTTGTTATGGCTATGTAATAAATCCTGGAAAGTTTGAATTTTTTTAAAAAAATTTTTATTGTAATGTTAGTCACCATACAGTACATCATTAGTTTTTGATGTAGTGTTCCATGATTCATTGTTTGCCTATAACACCCAGTGCTCCATGCAATACATGCCCTCCTTAATACCCATCACCGGCCTATCCCAGTCCCCCACCCCCCTCCCCTCTGAAGCCCTCAGTCTGTTGAATTTCTTTATATATTCTGAGTACAAGTCCTTTGTCAGATATATGTATTGCAAATATTTTTTTCGTGGTCTTCGACTTGTCTTTTTGTTTTCTTAATGGTGTTTTTCAAAGATCAGAAATTTTATTATTTTGATTTTGTCTTTCATGGTTTGTTTTTTATATGTTCTATCTAATCAATCTTTCTTAACCAAAATGTTACAAAGATTTTCTCCTCTGTAATATTCTGAAAATTTTATAGGCTTAGTTCTTACACTTAGGTCTATGATCCGTTTCACATTAAGTTTGTATAAGGTAAGAGGTGAAGTTCACTCTTTTCCATATAGATATCCAGTAGTTCCAGCACTTTTTTTGGGAAAGGACTGTCTTTTCCTCCATTGAATTACCTTGGTACTTTTCCTAAAAATCAATTGAGGGGCACCTGGCTGGGTCAGTCAGTGGAACATGTGACTCTTGATCTCAGGTTTGAGGGTTTAAGCCTCATGTTGGGCCTAGGGTTTACTTAAAAAAAAAAATCAATTGACCAGGTATATGCAGATTTATTTCTGGACACTCTATTCTGTTCTATTGACCTATATGTTTATCATGACAACAAAACCATATTGTCTTGATTACTCTATCTTTATAATGTTTGGAAATTAAGTACAGTGAGCCTTTCAAATCTGTCATTTTTCGTCAACATGATTTTAGCCTTTGTAGGTCCTTTGCATTTCAACATAATTTTTATAATCAGCTTGTCAACTTCTTTCTTTAAAAAAGCCAGGATTGCATTGAAACTGTGGATTAATTTGAGGAAATAACTGACATTGCAATAACATTTGTCTTCTGATCCATGAACATGGTATATTCTCCACATATGTAGGTCTTTAGTTTCTCTCAGCCATGGTTTGTAGTTGTCAACATATGAATCCTACACACATTTTGTTAAATTTGTCCTTAAGTATTTCATTTTTTGATAGTATTGTTAAAAGTGTTATAAAAATTCAATTTCCAATTTTTAAATTGCTAGTTATAGAACTATCATAGTTTTTGTATACACATTTGTCAGTTCTGCATGCTTTTTTTGGGTACACATGCCTTAGGATTTTCTCTGTGGACAATCATGTTGTCTACGAAAGAAGACAGTTTTATTAAACTTTCCAATCTATATGCATTGATTTTATTTGCTTTATTGCACTGGCTAGAACCTCTGGTGATGAATGTGACATCTTTGCTTTGTCCCCAGCCTTGGAAGAAAGGATTCAGTCTTCCAACTTGAAATATGATATAATCTGTATGTTTTTCACAATGCCTCTTGTCAGATCCCCACCTCTTCTTTGTTTGATAAGAGTGTTTATAATGAAGAGATGTTGAATTTTGTCATGTGCATTGCTTTCCCGCATCTATTGAGATGGTTTTATCATTTTTCTTCTTTAGTCTATTGATGTGGTGAATTACATGAGATGATATTCAAATGTTGAACTAACCGTGCATTCTTGGAATAAATCCACCTAGTCATTAAGTTCTGCTATATATATACTTCATTTATACTGGATTTCATATGCTAATATTCTGTTAAGAATTTATGTCCATGAGGGATGCTAGTTTGCAGTTTTCTTTTCTTGTAATATCTTTGTCTGGTTTTGGTACCAGGTATCACAAAATAAATTGGGAGATGTTATTCATATCAGTATGGACTCATGGATATTGGGTTATAATACAGTAGTACTTGATTTTTAGCTCAAAATTTACCCATTTTGGCCATTAGGAACTCTTTCAGTTGGCCCCTGTGTCCTTTTGACTTAATCCCTTCACTGTGTGTGTGTGTGTGTGTGTGTGTGTGTGTGTGTGTGTGTGTGTTTTAGCACTTACTAGTTTCTGGCACTCAGAGTTCCAGAATCATCTTGTATATTTTCTGCCCCAGTCCTAGAATCAGCCATTTTTCTGAGGAGCCCTTGTTCCTTTCATTGGAGAACAGTATTAGAAATCAAGAATAGGGGTGCCTGGGTAGCTCAGTTGGTTAAGTGTCTGACTCTTGATATCAGCTCAGGTCTTGATTTCAGAGTTATGACTCTAAGCCCCATGTTGGGATCCCCACTGGGCATGGACAGTACTTAAAAAAAAAGAAATAAAAAGTGGGGTACCAAGGAGATACGTGTGTTTATATTAGCCCCCCATCTATAAATATATTTTTTAAAGATTTTATTTATTTATTTGACAGAGACAGCCAGCGAGAGAGGGAACACAAGCAGCGGGAGTGGGAGAGGAAGAAGCAGTCTCCCAGCGGAGGAGCCTGATGTGGGGCTCGATCCCAGAACGCCGGGATCACGCGCTGAGCCGAAGGCAGACGCTTACCGACTGCGCCACCCAGGCGCCCCTATAAATATTTCTATATGTAGCCATTTGTATCTATAGTAAATTGGAATACTGATGCCTGTAATGCTAATCCATCCTCATATGGACCATTCTAGCCTCCTGTCCTTGCTTATCTCTAACTTCCCATGCCAACAGAGGGAAACCTGGCTCCTACCATCTGCCACCCACTATGTAATTGTTCAATTCCAATAAACATGCTTCGATTAGTTTTGATAATTTATGTATTTAAATTTGTGTTCATTCCTTCAATGCTGTTGAATTCATTGACATAAAGTTGTTCATAGCGCTCCCTTATTACAGCCTTAATGTCCGTAGGGTTGGTAATGATATCTCCTCTTTCATTCCTAAGATTGGTAATTTATGTCTTCTCTTCTTTTCTTGATCACGTGCAAGTATAGATTAGATGGAGAGCTGGATTTGACCAGATTTGGGGTTCTGGTAGCTGAGTACAATAAAATGAGAGAAGGATAAGAGAGTGGAAGATGTGTGTGCCCGCGTGTGCATGCACAAAGGAGATTACAGTGATATATCATGGAAATTCAGCTGACTGATGAGGGAATGAAGGCATCGAGGGGCGAGGCCAGTGAGATGATGGGATAATGGGTTGTGAATCCCAGGATGGTCATGTTCTTAGGGTGGGGCTACTAGCCTGTGTGAGATGGAAAGAGTGAGGTTGTCAGTACAGGGGGATGCTTGAATGTGAGACCCTGGATGGTCTGTATTTAATGGTAATGCAAAGTCTAGGGCGTGTCCATGGAGGAGATGCTGGAGGGATGCATGGCCATATCAGCAGAGGAGGAGGGCAAGAAGACAAGTGTGCAGCTGGCCCTGACATGGCATTTCCGCTCTGGGCGCTGTCCACAGAGATGCACTGGACAGCCTCTTGTGGGGATTAGAAAGTGTGGGGTCTGGCGTGGTTGGATCTTGGCCACTTGCTAGCAGAGTGCCAGTGTGTGGGCTACTTAATTTACTTAATAATCTGAGCTTCAGATTCTTTTTCCATAAATTGGGATAATAACACCCACCTCTTGGAGTTATTGGTCACAGCAAATGAAGTAAAACACCTTTTGTGGTGCCTGGCACAGAGTAAGGGCTCAACAGACTTGAGTCCCCCATTCACAATAATGAAAATTTGTCTGATGTCTTTCCTTTCTCCCTCCTTTTTATGTCTATTGTGAAAATTTTCACAGAGACGCATGGTCAAACCAGTACATTCTTGTACGGGCGCTTTCCCCTGCCTGCTCTGTTCCTCGCGTGGCGCAGGCCACCGATGGAATGGTATGCAGCCATTAAACTCATGCTTTCTGACCTTCGAGATTTGTTTAAAGTATGTGTTAGTTTCCTGGGGCCACCGGAACAAAGCGCCTCCCACTGGGTAGCTAAAACAAAAGAAACAGATCTTCTTTCAGTCCTGGAGAGCAGAAGCCTGAACTCAGGGAGCAGCGGGGCTGGGCTCCCACTGAAGCTCTGGGTAGGGTCTTCCTTGCTTCTTTCTGACGTCTGGGGGCTGCTGGGGATCCTTGGTGCTCCTGAGCTTGCACCGTGTCACCCCGTCTCTGCCGCGGCCTTCACAGGGCCTCCTCCTGCTGCGTCTCTGTCTTTGTGTCCTGACCTCCTCTTCTCCTAAGGAAACCAGTGATGCTGGACCAGGGCCCACCCTCCATCAGTCTGACCTCATCTCACTGGCAATAACCCTGCTCTCGAATAAGGCCATCTTCACAGGTGCCAGAGTTTAGCACCGCACTATAGCTTTTCTGGGGGACACACGTCAACCCCTAACAGTATTCCACCAGATAGAAGAATAAAATAGGAGGGGAGGTAGGAAGAGATGGAATAGGATAAGAAAATGTTGATAATTATGGAAGCTGGGGGCGACTACCTGGGGGTTCATTACACGATTCTCTTTCTTTGTGTATATGTCTGAAAAATTCCATAATAAGAAGACTTTAAAAAAAATCATGCTTTTAATGAATATTTAATAAACTGGAAAATGTTGAGTGCAAAAGAAAAGATACAAAGCTATATCTGCTAGAAAAGCCTATGGCAAAGAAATGGCCCCAAAATATTCATGGCAGTCTCTCCGAGGAATATGGGGGCTTGTTGTTTCCTTCCTTTTCCTTTGAACTTCTCTACGTTTTTTCCAAAATTCCCACACAGGGAATAGGTTATTTGTATAATCGTAAAATAATTTTATTTGAAAAAAATCAAACCACCCCTCCACCCATCTGTTCATACACTCATCCAACAAACGGGCCTTCCTGAGCCCTGCCTCTCGCCCTGGCTGGGCGGGTCCCTGCCCGGAGACAAGTGCAGCCACTCACCCTGGACAGCCTGCGGTCCTGGCCGCGAGACCCAGCTGCACCTGCCCGGTGACAGCCCGTCTGCCAGATCTCAGTGAGTCACAGTGGATTTAAATGACTGCCGTGGGAGGCTGGAGAAAACGGAGCCCTCTTTAGAATCTTTGAAATTATTAATGATTTCGATAAAAACCAAGGCAAAGGCTGTCCACACGCCAGGAGTATGAGTAGGCCAGATACCGGGGTTTGTTAAGGGAGGGGGGAGGCTGAAGCTAAAGCGGGGGGGGGGTACAGCAAACACAGTGCAACCCTTCTCCCTCAGGTGGGAGAGGATGGCAGGTCTGAAGGGCTTGTCGGCCCTGCAGGGACTGGTGGATGGTGGGGGAGACGGGAGTGAGGGCTGGGGGTGGCGAAGCTGGCCCTGGGCTTGAGTCTGGGGGGCTCCAACCCAACGGGAGGCTTCAGACAGCAGCCCCGAGCTTATGCAGCTGGGCAGGGTGCCTGGTGGAGAGGCTGGGCCCCCAGCCGGGCCTCGCACGCAGATGGGACCGCCGGTAGCTAGCAAGCGTGCATGGCTCCCAGCTCCTGTTTTCCCTTCTGTGAAATGGGGTGATGATACCTAACTCCATTGTCATGAGGATGAAGGGGGTTGTGTTTGGAAAGTGCTCCTCAGGTCTGGCGCACGGCTTGGGGAAGATGACGATGTTGATGAAGAAGGCCACTGTGAAGTCAGCCATGATGCTGAAGGCTGGGGTGGCAGACAGAACCAACCGTGGGGGGGAAGGGTAGGATGAGCGGGAAGGGGGTAGGGGAGGAGGGGGAAGGGGGAGGAGGAGAGGGAGGGAGAGAGGAGGAGGAGGGAGAGGAGGGGGAGGAAAGGGAAGGGGTTGGGGGGTGGAAGCGGGGAAGGGGGTGGGGGGTAAGAGGTGGAAGGGCCTGAGGGGGGAGGAGGAGGAGAGGTAAGTGGTGGAAAGAGAAGAGTAGAAAGAGGGAGTGAAGGGGAAGAAGGGGGAAGGGGGGAGGAGGAGTGGGAGGAGGGGGAGGGGGAGGGAGAGGAGGTGGCCCCCCAGTAGCACCCCAACCCCCACCTGGCCTTCTGGATCTGCAGCTCCCAAGGAGGGGGCTGGGAGCCCAGTATGCGTGCACCCCCAGGCAGGCAGACAGGTGGGCGGCCCACGCTGGGTTTGGGGGGGCGTTGCTGAAGACCCCTCACGGGAGGTGCTGCTCCTTCAAGACCGGACAGATTGGTGAGGGGTAGGCTGAATTTTGATTGGGTTGAGTTAGAGTGAATTGAAATAAATTTGGATTTCTATTGAGTTGGATTTGGACTGAACTGAGACGGAATGAACTGCATAAATTAAATTTGGGTTGAGTCAGCCTAAGCTGGGTTGGGTGGAATTCGCTGAGCCGGAGCCTCCGATTTGCTCAGATGTGAATCTGGAGCGTAAGCACCTTGCAGTCTTGGTGTCCCTCAGTCCTCGCTGCAGCCCTGGGCAGTTAGGGTCGGGGACGTCTGCTTGCAGCCTCACCGCTGCCCCCTGCACCCCAATACCTTCTGCCACCTGACCTTCAGGGTGCCTTGGGGGTCACTGATCCCCCACACGTGACTGCCTGGAAGTGAGTGTGTGGGGTGTAAGTGTTGGGTGTGTGTGTTTGTGGGGCCAGGGGCACGTGCACTTGCCCCCATCTGCATGCAGGCAGGAGCTGGGAGCCCTTCTCTCGGGAAGAGTCGCAGGTGTCAGGGACTCTGCATTTAGGAGACGAGCACGGTCTCTCTCCCCCCAGCTGATCTTCCATTTCCCACTTACCCAGGGCCCAGGATCCTTCAGAAAACTCTTCCAAAGGGTTGGTCCCTGAAAGTGTCATCAGGACTCCTGATCTCCCTAGAGGAACCCCTGGAGGGGTCCCCCTGAGTCCAACCCCTGTGTGCTGCGGGAACACCCCCCCAGTCAGCCTCTGCTTGGATTCCCCTATGGATAGGGAGCTCACTGCTTCTCAGAGCAAAATCTGCTTTCCCATCACTTTCCTGCACTGGTTCTGGTCTGAGGGGCTTGTTGACCCTGCAGGGACTGGTGGATGGTGAGGGAGATGGGGGCAAGGGTTAGGGGTGGCTGAGCCGGCCCTGGGCTTGAGTCTGGGGGCTCTGATTCAGCTGACAGGCTCCCGTGGAACTCGCTTGCCCTTCTCTGTCAGATCCTGCAAGACATGGAGCTCTGCCCGTTGGGCATGCTGTGGGGCTCAGGAGACCACAGCTCTGCCACTTCTCCCCAGCCCCTAAAGGCAGTGGTTCAGGCTGCCCTGCCCCCATCTGGTTCTGGGAGGCTGTGCCCCCTCCCCTGGCTTCTCCTGCAGCCCATTTCCTCCTTTAAAAATAGGGTTTGGAGAAAGGGATTCTCACCCCTGGGAGGCTTGGGAGGAAGCAGACGACGCAGGCTGATCTCTTGGTGCCCAGCAGGCCCGGTAAGCCCCGGGGTGCGGTCAAGGCTCCCTGATTCTGCTGGGGGTTGCCCCTTCCCGCCCCGTGAGACTCCAGCCTGGCCCGGCCCTTGGTCAGCAGAGGAGGCCTGGGGCCATGTCCGCACAGAGCCAGAGGCTCTGACCAGGGCCTGCCCTTCAGGGAGCCGGGCCGGGCGGGTCAGGGCTCAGCTGTTACCCGGGGCCCCAGCCCCCTTCCCTCTGGCAACGGAGCCCCACCACCACCTCTGCCACCGGAGCTGCAGTCCTCCAGGTTGCCATAGAAACAGGAAAGCCTCTGCAGTTTGCATCCTTGGCATTCCAGGCCCCTCCTCCCCTTGAGGAGTTCCAAGCGGGCCCCCTTTGTGGGAAGGAGGCAGCATGGCACTGGGCACAGACCACCCAGGGCACCCCCACCTCCTTTCACCAAGCCCCACCTGCTGAGCACCCAGCACTGCCAGGAAGCCCACGTGCAGATGAAGAGGCAGGCCCAGAGAGGGAGGGCAACCGGCTCAAGGCCACACAGCTCCCAAGGGGCAGCGTGGAGTCCGGCTCCAGGGCCTGGGTCCCCCAAGGTCAGGATCCAGGAGCCCCCTGGGGGGGAAGGCTCCTTACTACACAAAGCCCCAGGATGCTTGGTGTTTGGGGTGGAGGACATGTCTCTGCCGGCAGGACCCCTACTGCCTGGGCTGTGTGACTCTGGGTGAGCCCCCTGCAATCTGGGGTCACCCCACTCACAAAATGAAAGCAAGACTGTCCGAGGGGGCAGCTCCGTTATGTTGCCCAGGTCCCTAACCAGGCATAGTGCCAGGCTCCTGCTTGACTCCTGTTCCCAGGCTCCCCAAGCCCTCTGTGCTGGCAGCCTCAGCAGAGCGGCTCTGGGAGACCCGCACAGGCCCTGTCCCAGGTCAGGGGAGAAGCCCTGGCTCTCGCTATGGTCGGGAGGCCCAGCTGCTCCCCAGGGCCAGCCTTGCCCGACCAGAGAGGCATGTGCCTCCAGAGGCGATGGCCACCAGCTGTCCCCATACCGTGGGATAAGGGCTCAGGAGCACTGCACCATGGGGACGTTTGGGAACACGGTCTCTGAGCCAGGTGGGGCAGCATAGAGGGCTTCCCAACAAGAGGACAGGAGGAGGCAGCTGGGCGGGGCCTCCCGGGAGCAGGGCTGGAGCAGGGAGAGGGGCGGGTCCAGTGGGTACCTGAGTCCTGGCTCAAGTCCGTCTCAGCCTGGGCTTGGTGGCCAGGGCCCCCAGAGCGGGAGAAGGGACGGACTGGTGGGCTCAGAAGATGTTTGTGTGGTGAGACCCCTCCATTTTGTTAAGACCCCAGAATGTGAGCCACTGACACAGAACCCAACCGCAAAGCAGGGGCTTTGGCTAATCATAACGTACCCGTCCTGGCTCACCAGTGGTCACAACCGCTCCCACGCCAGGTGGTAGTGATCAGAGGGGTACATGGGAATTCTCGACTTTCTGACCGGCTTTTCTGTCAGCTTAAACCGCTCTAAGCAATAACGTCTATTCCGGGGACCAGGATGGGAGTGAGGGAGGCGGCTGACCCTGGAACCTGTCCCGGCCCCCAAGACCCCCTTTGGCTTGTGCCCAGCTCATCTGAGAGCAGTGCAAGGCTCTCCCCAGCCAGGTAGGAGCAGCAGCCTTCCAGAACATTCAAGCCCGAGCTCAGACCCCGAAGGCCTCCAGAGCCCCTATCTGCCCCCTTCCCCCAGCCAGAAGAGGGGAAGGGAAGTTGAGGGTTCTGTTCATCGGGGTGGGGGCTTCCACAGCCAAAGAGGGGCGAGGCCAGGGTGAGGCTCCAGAGAGAACCCCCTCTCTTCTGCAGGAGATGCTGGGGACCTGGCCTGGTCCTCACCACTGGTCTTCCCACTAGCTGAGGCCAGGGAGGAGGCCCCCGTGACGGCCCCCCTGGGGGGCAGACCAGCATGGGCTCTGGGGGATCCAGGCACCCTGTGGCCAGCAGGCAGGACCACGGAGGGTACTTCCATCCATCGGAAGCCCCCACAAGCTCTCGCCTCCCTGGGACCCTGTAGAAGAAAGGAGCCCCATTCGTGTGGCCTTGGGAAGGCAGCGAGACCTGGTGTTACTTTCCATGCACAGAGGCACCTGGAGGAAGCATCGATGTTTCTCTCAGATCTGCAGCTCTTCGTCCACCCTTTCATCCTCCCCTGTAATTACCCCACAGGTGGGTGAAGGTAAACCTCCGCAGGGAGCCGGCCTCTCAGGAGAAGGCATTGCGTGGGGGCTGCGGGAGGCCGGCGCCACAGGCAGAGGCCTCTCCAGCCCCCGAGTTGTCCTCTCCCCTCTGGTGCTTCCTGGGCAGCTAGCAGGCTGGACAGTTGCCCTGTTTTCAGCACAGGGGGGCCCACGTCCCAGGAACCCCCCAGTCCCAGGTGAGTAGGGAAGGTTGGTCGCCCTATACACAATCCCGTGCGTGTCTGGGGCCTTCCAGAGCCAGCTGGTGGGGGCCACAGGCCCCGAGTGTACCTCCTCCTGGGACACCGGCCCCTTGTGCACCCCCAGCGTGAGACCCCCTCTCCCACCTCCCTTCACCAGGCCTGGGGCTCAGCCTCCTCCCTGGGGAAACCCATCGGACCCAACCCCCTAGTTCTGTGCTGTGTCTCCCCCACAGAGCCCCAGACCCGAGCATCCCGCTGACAGCCTGGACCGTTGGCCGGGCTGGACAGCAAGTCCCTTGCCTTGCTTTCCCCATCTGTGCAATGGGGATCGGCATCAATCCGCTGGAGGGCTCCTGCAGGGTCTGGATGCGTGAGTACATGTGAGGTGTTGAGCTGCAATGCTCGTCCTCTATCACGTTACCCATGAATGCCCACCCTTAGTATCACTGAGCCCCCAAGGCCACTTAGGAAGAAGGTAGTTGGAGTCCACACTTTCTAGATGAGAGCTGAGGCACGGAGAAGTGAAGGAACTTGCTGGAAGGTCCCGACCTGTCAGCCTGGTTGCGCTCGGGATCCTGGACTGCAGGGTTGGCACGCCTCCCCCATCGGGGCCCCTCATGTGGGTGGTGGTTATGCAGACTCATCCTGGACGGTCATTTTTGGCAAATCAAAAACCCAGCACGATCCCACATCTCAGCTCTTAGAATCGTCTCTCCTAATAGTGCTGATTAGAGAAACAGGAGCGTATCACAACCAGAGTCTGGAGCCCCCCACGCAGCGGCCGAGGGGACGCTCTCTCCTCTCCCAGCTCACACGGTAAACGGTGCCGTGTTCAGAGGCTCCTTAGTGACTGTTCTCCACACGGTTGTGCTTCAGTTGGTGATGTGGCTGTTAACGCGGCCCCCGGGCCCTGCGGAAGTGCTGTCCAGTGTCCCGAGCGCACGACGCCGGGATGCACCTGGCGGGAAGCACGCGAGCCCTTCCCAGCAGAGCCACAGGGCTTCTGGCCTGAGCCTCACGTGAATGAACCAACGATGTACGTTAAATAAGCCGTCGTTCAGGAGAAGCACACATAAAACAAAGCCATGTGCTCATCCTTGGTGAAAATGGGACCAGGGGCCATTGGGGACCTCACCCCGCGTCTCCCGGTGGCCGGCGGCCGGCGGGAAGCAGCAGTTGCTGACCCAGTGCATGCAGAGACTACAGAACATACCACCACCCATAACAAGGAGAGAATCAAGGTACTTATCGTTTCACAGAACATGCAGGACCCTGGCCACAGAGCCCCGCACGTCCCACCCTCCCTGCACCACTGCCCCACCCCCCCACCCCGCCCTGGCCAGCCCGGCAGGCCCCTCTCAGCTGCCCTGCACACACCCCTGCCTCCCCCCCATCCTGCTCTGTCGTGTGTTTCCTTTCCTGGCTCTTCCTCACCCCATCCCAGGAGCGGCGAGGGGACCAGGAGGGAGGCCTCAGGAGAAGCCACGCTGCCCACACCTGGATGGCAGACTTCTTGCTAGGTCACCTGGTGTGTGGCATTTTGTGATGGCAGCCTGCCACGACCGGGACCCCGATATTTGTACCCCCACGTCCACGGCACCATCATTCACGATAGCCGCAGAGTGGAAACAGCCCATGCGTGCATCAATGGGCGAACAGAGAGACAAACTCTGGTCCAACCATACAGCAAAATATTCCACGTGTGACCCCTGGGCGAGCTGCATGATCCCACGTCTGAGGACTCCACAGAGACCAGAAGCACGTCGGTGGTTGCCAGGGGCCGAGGGAGGGCTTGGGGTCTCCTCTGGGGTCAGGACATCGGGACGCGTTTTGGAACCAGGGCTGGTGCACTAAACGTCACAGAGCTGTTCACTCCGACCACGGAGCAGACGACCCGTCCTCCCCACCCTCCCCCCGGCCCGACCCCCGCCAGGCCACCCAGTGCAGGCAGGGAGGGCCCGCAGGAGACCCCGCGCAGGGGCTGCTCCCCACACTGGACACGTGCACCCCACGCCGGGCCCGCCCAGGTGCTGAGTCAGGGATCTGCTGTCAGACAGGCCCTGGGGCAAGCCCCCCCTCCCCACCCCTCCACCCCCCACCTCCGGCCAGGATTGGCGGGGAGGGAAGATAATACTTTGGAAAAAGATCTTTTCTTTTCTTTCTTTCTCTTTTTTCCCCCAAAGAAATTAAAGAAACCTGTGGTTGGCAAATCTGCTGACCCAGCAGGAGGCTGCCACTGAATCACCCCACCGGCAGGAAGAGGCCCGGGCCAGGGATGGAAAACACCCCAGGCAGATTCCAGCCCCCTGTGGGGAGAAAGTGGGTCAAGGTCAGAGCCGTCCTGAGGAGGGGCTGTGAGGGAAGACGGCGGGCTCCAGATGCAGGGGCCGCGGAGACGTGTCCCCCGTCCTGAGAGCAGTCTCTCCGGGGCTAGGGGACCAAGGCCTCCCCCTTGATGTCCATGCCGCTCCTGAGCATGCCACACTTGCTTCCAGGACCCCTAGCTCTGTGGAGGGGACCCGCTGGGCTCCGGCTCAATCCCGTCCTGCCCTGGGCCTCAGCTTCCTCACCTGGTGAACGCAGCGTCCCCCGTGCCTTCGACAGGGGCGAACAAGGCCCTGGCCGTCCCAGGCTGGTGGGAGGGTGCCTCGGACTCCAGCCCTCGGGTGCACTTGTCTGCACCAGCGGCCCCAGACCGCCGTGCTCCCACAAGTCTTGGTGACCAGTGGCTCGTCCTTGGTGCCTTGATTTCCAGAAGCAGGCTGTTCCTGTGGACGTGGCTCGTCTGGGCATTGCAACCCTCGCTGGGCCCACGAGGGACATGGATGGCCTCCTCATCGATACGGGGTCTGCATTCTCTGGCTCTCCTGACCTGGTGGTGCTTTCCTCCCTCGGCTCTGTAGCCCCCTCCCGGCCTCTCCTCCTCTATCTACTCCTTACTTGGGGCTGTCAATGTGCGTCCCCGGAGCTCCCTGCAGCCATCTCCCATTGGTACGCCGCGGATCCACTTCTCCATCACCATCCCCAGCACTGACCGCAGCCTGAAGCTCAGACCCACGTCCTCCTGCCTCCTGGACAGTCCCCAAACCTGCCCATCCTCTTCTTTGCTCTTTATTCCATGGGGCTGGGGGAGGGTGTCTGAAGTCTCCAGGACCCAAACTCTAGAACTATCCATGGTGTGGCTTCCGAAAGAGGACAGGAGGTTGGCGGCAGGGGCCAGGGCTGAGGAGGAGGGAAGCATGGCCCGCTGTTACCAGGGCGTGGGAAGGGGTGGTTCTGGACGGTGGGGAGAGCGCTGGCAGAGAGCTGAGGTTGGGGATGTGATGGTCAGGTCCACCCGGCTCCGGCTCTGGCCGCGCACGGTCCAGTGCCCGTTGTGTGGTGGGCGCCCCCGCATGTGGGCTGTGAGCCGCGCTGGCTGGCCATGAGGAGGGAGGCACTCGGGTCACACTCACTGTTGTTCCTACTGCTATTAGTATGGTTATTTGCGTGTGCGTGCCGAAGCTGGGCACTCTGCCCCAAGCCTGGAGCTCTCTCCGCCAGCCCCCGGGCCCCACGCCGCTCTCCTGCTGCTGTCCACCCACACTGGGGGCTCTGGCTGGCCATGCGTTCACTCCGTCTGCTCCGTGCGGTGTGGCGGGGATTTTTCAAGGGATCCCTGCAAGGCAACAGGCCCCTGGGGAGCCTGCAGCTCTCCTGCCTCTCCCCTCCCTCCTTCTGGAGACACAGCCTGGCCCCAGGGTGTGGGGGCTGGTGTTGAAGGAGAGCCCAGCCAAGGGTGCAGTCTGGCTGTCTCGGCCCAGAAACTAATTTCCTCCGAAGGCCATGGCCGAGGCGAGAGCTGGGGGGGGGGGGGGGGGGGGCGGGGCGAGGAGACTCGGCTGTGTGTGGCCCCTGCCAGGCCTGGATGGTCTCGGGGCAACTCCTTTGCCCCTTGGTGGGACGCGGTTTTCTCTCCTTTACAGTGGGAACAATGGTATGTTTGTCTATGCTGTGGAGGAGGCCAATGGACCAATCCACACCGAAGGGAAAGAGGTCCACAGGGCTCCGCTCAGGGGGGGACCACCATCCACCATGCCAGCCCCTCCCAGGCGCCCTCCACCTTCTCCCGAAGCTCCCACCCCCGAGCTCTTCACTGCACCTGCTACTGCGTCCTCCGGCAGAGACTCAGCTCAGGGTGGCGCCCTGGAGCCTCTGCCCCGGGCTCTCAACCCAGGCCAGGAAGGGGCTTCTAGTGGTTTCTATGTGCTCCAGCATGAGGAGCAAAGAGGCAGGGGGACCAAGGCCTTGACCCTGGTGGGGGGACTGTACCATGCCAAGGACCTCCGTCAGGCTGGGAGCAGCCCTCTGCCTGGCCTGCAGGCCTCTGGCCCTCCTTGGGCCCGTGTCTCCAGTGGTTGTAAGGCCGCACGCCGGCCTTCTCCACTCTCACTTGTTCTCGACGCCCAGCCTGTCCCGCTAATACTGATGCTACAGCCTCTCCCCTCAGCTCTTGCCTATTGTTCTCAAGAATAAGAAAAGCATCCACCCACCATCTGCAACCCACATACCATTCTATCCACTTCGCCACCCATCTGCCCACACCCGTCCTTCCATCCATCCCCCACCCATCTCCCCACTCCCCCAATCATTTACCTCCCATGTACCCACCCCTCATCCATCGATCCTCCCAACCTGTCATCCACCCCCACCCCATTCTCCTGTCCCCCACCCATCCCACTATCGCCCATCCCCCCACCCATCCATCCATCCCCCCATCTAGTCATCCATGCCTCCATTCACCCCCCACCCATCCCACCATCACCCATCCACCCAGTCATCCACCCTCCCATCTACCCAGCCCCTACCCCATTCACCCACCCCCACCCATTCCCCCATCGACTATCCCCCCTCCCATCCCCCACCCGATCATCCATCCCCATTCACCCACTCTCCCACCCATCCCACCATCACCTACCCACTCAATCATCCACTCCCCCATCTACCCAGCCCCTACCCCACTCACCCATCCATCCCCCACCCAATCACCCATCCATCCACAATGCATCCGTTTGTTTCTTTCCCCACATGCACCCACCTACCCAATCACTCAAGGAAATACACCCTCGCAGGCTTCCACAAACACTCACTAATCTACAAATCCACCCCCATCTAGTCATCTGCCTACTCACCTACCGTTCCACCCACCTGCCTCTCCTCCCACCCATTCATCCATACAGGACGCTCTGAACCCTCCCCTGCTCCATCCCGGGCCTGCCTGGATCCCAGGTACTCGGACCTGTTTACAGGCTTGTCTCACTCGCATGTTCAAGGGCAAAGGCGAAGATCAGAGCATCAGACCTGCTCGTTATGTAGTGTGCTTTGGGGACCCCGATCGGTATCCAGATACCCACAGTGACCCTATCCACGTGTCTGTGGCGGTATTCGCAGTGGAGCACGGGCTCCAGGATTTCTCTGTTAGAATCAGCGATGGGGGTGGGGACATTCGTGGTAGTCACTGAATTCTAGAACGCAAATGGAATTTCTCATGGAGACAGCCCGAAGTGGGCTGTTTTGGCACATACGAGCCATTGCCACTCTCGTCTTAGGGGTTCCTTCTGTGATAGTCATGCAGCAGGGGCGTTGAGGCGCTGGGCTGGGAGTGATGAAGCAGCAGGAACAATACAGTCCCGCCCACGGCCACCGTGTGGACTATGGGGGAGGGGTACTCCACCGTGGACCAGCTGACCACCCTCGGTCCAGGAAGCAGGGTGACTGCGGCAGCGCTGCCTTGTGCTCACGGGGTCCAGAGGAGTGTGGAAAGGAGGCTCCTCTCAGCATCTCCCCAGGTTTGGATGCACTTTGTGGGGAGCAGGAGGTGAGGGGGTCTCCGGTAGGGAAGGGCAGCCAAGAGTGGCTGGCCGTGGGGTGGATTGTGTAAGGGGAGCTGGTGGAGAGGACGAAGGGGTGCAGCCTCCTGGACGCCCCCAGGACCCGGGGCAGGGGGAGCGAGCCTCTGGGCAGATGGGGGGAAACAGAAACGGGATGTCTGCAGTCACAGTCAGGAGGCCACGCCCTGGACACCCCGGAGCGGCCAAGGGCCGGAGGCCAGAGGACGCGAGCTCGACCTGATGGTGCTGGAGCGCTCCGCTGCGGGGAGGAGACCTAGACACAGCCTCAGCCATCTTGACCTGAATTTCTAGTCAACCAAGGTCCCTACCCCAGGGTGTGCATAATTATTATTTCCCAAACTAATTACACAACTTCGTGCTGATTCCCGGGATACCTAGGGGCTGTCTGCGGCACCGCCTTCCCCGGAATGCTGGAGAAAGAGCCACAGCCAGGGGGTGGGAGACAAAGGGAATTGTCTAGTCTGAAACCCCCACTTTGTTCCTTCCAGGCTGTGTGTCCTTGGGCGTGCGGCTCAACTTCTCTGAGTCCCGTTTCCTCCACTCTAAGATGGGGATCCTAACAGCACCCACACCACAGGGGGAGGCATACCGGGTGGGGGAGAGTGTGTTTAGTGCCCCAGCAACATTCCCACAAGGAGGAGGCCCCCCGAGGGCTTGCCCCCCAACATGGAAGCCTGCAGGGCCAGCTCTCCCAGAACATCGGCACATTGGAAGGGGCTTGGAGACTGACTTTTTTTTCTTTTTTGCATGAAAAGTCTTAAATCTTAGGTAATATAATTAGGATAATTGTATAGATGAGTTTTGAGAAATCAGTCTGGCAGCAGAACAGGCAGAGAGCGAGCCTTTTTCCCAGGGACCTGCCTCGTGGAGGAAATAAGACAGCAGCTCGATGATTTGATTTCTTATTTATGGAGCCAGCCTCGGTGCCCAGGAAGCTTCTTGTGGCCCAAGGAGAATGGGGTGCTGGCTGAGTAGGAGAACCCGGGGCACCCACAGGCGTCCCTGGGAGCTGGGTGGAGGGCTGGGGAGCCACAGACGGCCAGGGTCCTGCCGCCCAAGCCCCGGTGTCAGGGGCAAACTGCACGGTGGGGATACCCTGGGTGCCAGTTGGCCCACAAATCCTGGGGGGCCCTTGGGCCGACAGCTTCAGTCCCCTCGGTGCTCCCCACTCGGCCCATGGCTCAGGTGCCGGACGTTGTGGGCCCCACACCTCCAGCCCCTGGAGCTTATGGACCGTTGGCCATAAGTCAGGCTCAAAGTCAGGCTCTGTGAAGGTTTCCAAACCCTTCGTGACGACGCCAGCTCTCCCACGGGGCCCACCACGTGGCGGGTGCCATTCCAAAGGCTTCCGCGTAGAGGAGCTCACTCCACCCTGGGAAGAGTCGCCACACCAGGGGACCATGGGGATCCCCATGCGGCAGACAACAGAGCTGGAAGCTGATGCCCAAGTCAGGGAGAAGAGCAGAAGCCCTGGTGGACGCCCTGGGCCGGGAGGACGGAGCCGGCATGGGGCCTCCTGCAGCACTTCCTCTGTGTTCGGCCACCGTGAGCCAGGCCTGGAGCCACTGGCGGGAGGAGGTCCCTGCGCAAAAGCTCCCCTCCACCCAGGGTCAGCAGCCCTGGAGGAAGGAACAAGGGCCCGGCCAGCAGAGACCGAGTAGGGACGATGTGACTGGCCCCAAAACAGCGCCCCGACCACGGGCCCAGGCGTGTGCCCGAGTGTGTCCAAGGAAGGCGGGCTTCCTGTCCATGGCTTCTCCTGCTCTTGCTATGTGCCCTGCCGGGCTGCTCCCCGCGGCTCTTACTGCACGCGTCACTCAAGGCCCCACCGCCGCCTGGCAGAGTGCCGGCTGTCCTTGCGGCTCCCAACCCCGCTGATCTGTACCACAGGCCTGGCCTCGTTTCACAGGCAGCCTGGCTTTCTCCACCGGCCCTGGCCTTTCATCCAGATGCGTGAGCGAGTCACCATCGTGGGGCTTACGCGCTCCCCTTCGCGGGTCCCTCTCTCATCTCCTGCGCTGTGTTGCATGGGCCCTCAAAGATGTGTGCATGTCCTGAGCTCTGGAACCGCAGAATGTGACCTCACTTGGAACAAGGGTCCTTGTGAATGTAATTGGGTGAGGTTCCTGGGTGACGCGGGTGCACCTGAGTCCGGCACCTGAGTCCTGTAAGAGACACACGGGAGGAAAGACGCTGAGGGAAGAGTAGGAGTCTGCGTGAGGCTGGAGGCAGACGCCGGAGCTGGAAAGGCAGGAAGGAGGCCTCCCTGGAGCTCCCCAAAGGCGCTCAGTGCTGCCGACATGTTGATTTCGGACTTCTGGCTCCAGAACTGTGAGAGAAAGGAGTTCTGTGGTCGTCAGGCCCCCGCCCCGTGGTAATCTGTGACAGCCGCTACAGGACACTAACACACGCCCATTAGAAAGCTCTGCCCCGCCCAGTGTGCAGGAGGCTCACAGGGGCAACGTGATTTGCCCGAGGACACAGGGCTCCAATGCGGCTGAGCCCTTCCCTTGCTCTGAGCTCCTCGAGGCCAGGAGCTGGGCAGCGTGCGGGACACAATCTCAGATCCTGCAGCACCTCCTGTCTCTCGGCTGGCATCCCGCCTGTGCCAAGCAGCCTCCCATTATCCGCTGTGGACGCAGCACCCCACCGTGAACCTGCGGACTGGTTTCCTGAGCGGCTACTGAGCGGCACGGAGAGTGCAGGGGCGTGGTTAGGAGCCAGGGCAGGCTGAGCAAACAAGTTCCCCTCCAAAGACGATCCCAAGCACGGTTCCTCTGTTGAGCCGCTCCTGAGAAGAGCCTACGTACTAAACGGGCATGTCTGAGGTCTCTTGCTGCTCATTGTCAAGTGGCAGCCAGTGCAGGAACGCATCGGTCACAAGCATCTTTCCTTGTCTCGCTTCCCTTTCTCCTTCCCCTCACTGTCCTGGCCTTGTGCTTCTCATAGGAAGTGGCAGTGACTTAACCCTTGCCTCAGGCTCTGCTTTCTCAGGGACCTGATTGAGACAGACAGTCTCACACCCTACATTCCTCAGCCTGTCTGCGTGTTTCCTCGCCCATCACAAGCCTCCCATCCCTTCTACCAAAATTTGTCCCTTGAACTGGAAGATGGCAGGATAAACAGGCCTCGAGGTGGTTCCTTCTCTGAGTCACGAGTCCTGTTCCTGTATTTCTTCCTTTCTTCATAGCAGTGTGATGGTTCGGGTGTTCTGGGAAGGAGACACCCAGACAGAGTTGGAAGTGCAGGGATTCGGTGGGGTGATGCTTGTGGAAGGGCAAAGGGGCAGGTGTGGTAGGGCGACCACCCACACAAGGGAGGGAGAGGGCCTCAGGCTGTGGTACAGCTCTGGGAAAGCCTTGACTGGCCCGTGGCTGCCCAGGGTCAAGGATGCTCAGAGGAACTAGCGTTGCGGGGAGGTGGCGAGCCTTGCTCCCTGCAGTCCTCTGTCATTGCTGGAGCTGCTGGGGAGGCGTGCGGCCTTGGCTCAGAAGCTGAAGCAAACCCTGCGGGCACTGTATGCAGGCCGACTCTCGAGTGGCCCTCCCCCTCCCCCACGGCCCCTAAATATGGACCATCCCCATGCCCCGCACCAGGGGCACCCACAGGCATTGGACTCAACCCCAGCCCACTGGGGGCACCTGGGGAACAGGGAGCCAATTCAGGGACTGGCACCATGACTCGGGCTGGAGAGACAGTTTGTCCAGACTCTGGAAGCTTCTGTGTTTTCAGGGGTCTTCTGTCATCCACGCCCCTCTGACAAGCCCACCTTGCCCCACCGATGCTCCTCTTGGCCCTTCCCTCACCTCATCCGGCACCGTCCTTGGGGGTGTCACAGAGGCCTGGGTTTCCATGGTGGCCAACCACCTGCTGTGGTGTGGCAGCGAGGTCACACTGAGGCGAGGGGAGGCCATGTCTTGGTGGGCTCCTCTTCCAGCTGAGTCATTACTGGTAAAGAGTGAGCAGGAGGAGAAGGCTCCCATCCTCCTTGTCGGTGGGACCTCAGGTGTCGAATGGGCATTTGAGGTCCTGTTAGGCGATTCACCAGGACGGTGGTGATGATGGCTGCCGGACTCCCAATTTTACACCGGGGGCCAGAGGCTTGGAGATGGGCATGTCCAGGGGCATGGGGCATGGCCTTCTGTGCTGGCTTCTCAGTGGCAGAGCCCCCAGGGCAGCCAGGGAAGCTTCCAGAACTTCCCCAGGACCCCAGTCTGTGTGGTGTTCTTCCACACTCTGTCAGGGTCCCCGGGAGAGGTGACTCCTGTTTCAGATGGGGCGAACTCTCCAGCTTGTCAGCACCTCCAAAAATGCTTCTCTAACAGCTCTGTCACATGTCCCATCAGGAGCCTCTTTCAGAGTGATTTGACATTTTGAGAGAAGAATGAAGACAATGAACGTTGGAGAAGCACTTGGCTGTGGAAGTCTTCACGGACTTCCCACAGTGTGGCCGTGCAGCCCCCGCAGGGTTTAACTGGTCCACAGGATGCTGCTTTCCTGCATAGGTTTTGGGGCCCCCGTGGAGAGCCAGGCCCTCCCCCACAGGCAGGCACAGGCATGAGCCACTGGATCTGAACACCGTTCCTTCGGGTGAGAAATAGGACAGGAACAGAGATACCGGTCAGGCAAAGGAGAGCAGCCGTCCCCGCCATCTGCTCTTCTTCTCTGTAATGAATTGATTTGTCGCATCATTGTCTTCTCCCTCTCGACCCCTCAAGGTTGGCACCATGGGGCGGGGACCTGTTACGCTGGCTTGTTTTATTTCCCCAGAACTTGGACAGGGCCTCAGCAGGACCTCAAGATCTATTTGTTCAATGGATAAATGGATGGACGGTTGGGTGGGTGGATGGGTGGGTGGGTGGATGGGTGGTGGATGGGTGGTGGATGGGTGGGTTGATGGTTGGGTGGGGAGATGAATGGGTGGGTGGGGGATGGGTGGGTAGGTGGGTGGGTGAAAGGGTTGATGGTGGATATGTTGTACCCTCTTCACAAAGTTCCAGGCCTGACCTTGGTCCTTCCCTCTTAATACCTGGCCGAGCTGTTGGACGCAGTGACATTATTCGGCCCTCCAAGTCCTGGGTGAAGGAAGCGAGGCACTGTTGCCCCAAACCTGTTCCATGTGAAGACACCCGGGAACTGGCCTGTCTCATCACCCTCATCCTGGGGGACCATCAGGCCAGGACTTCTGGGGGCAGGGCTCTGCCTGGTTTCCGTGGTCTCAGCCAGGCCTGACTCACTTGCATGTGCTCCCTCCCTCCCGGGTGGGGTCCCGGGTCCTGGTGAGCAGGAGCCCCTGAGAGGCTAAGACTGGGAAATCACGTGGTCAGCTATGTGGTCGAGAACAAGCCCGTCCCTCCCCAGCTGCACACGTGGACAGGTGTCAGTAGAGGAGCCAGGAGCCAGCTTGTGCCTGTGGAACCGACAGGAGAGGGAGGGCTGATGTGGGGGCAGCACTGCTCTCTCCACACCGTGCTCCTCCCCACGACCCAGCCACTTGCCGCACACCCACCCACTTGCCCAGGGACTCCTACACAGTCACCCAAACCCGAAGGCCCACCCTGACCCAGAGTGTGGACGAGGTCTGTCCTCCCTGCTGTCCCCACCCAGGGCAGGCCCTTCAGAAGCACTTACTGAGGGACTGCTGAGGACCCTGAGGCCGCACCTGGAGCCATTCTCCCAGTCGTGGGCACCTGGCAGCTGGGCCTCCTCGTGCTAAGCAGTGGCCTCTGCCCAGCCAGTGAGTTTGATGCATCGGCTGGCCCGGCCATAGTCCCCAGTGCTCGATCAAACCCCCACCAAGGTGTTGCTGTGAAGGTAGGCGGTAACTGTTGTTCACTGTCATAACCCTCAACTGATTGGACGAGGCCCCCCACTGGGGAGAACGAGTCACTTCCCTCAGTCCACCTGTTCAAACACTAATCTCACCCAGAACCCCCGAACACACCCAGAGTCATGCGTGACCCTGTGGCCCAGTCCAGTACATATAAATCCACCATCACACTTACAGACACGGTGGAAACCATTGCCATGGCCTCGGGCCTCACTCCCTGGCCTTGTCCTGTCCCTTCGCCTCACTAAGCCTCAGATTCCCTCGTGGCACAGTGATGAAGGGCTGTGTCCCCAGCGGGGCTTGGCACCCCAGGCTCTCTCCCAGCAATGAGAATGGCAGAGGCGGCTCTGATGGTAAAGAGACTCCGAGGCCCAGAGAGGGTAACGTTCCGTAAGATCACACGGCAGGTCCTGACGGCACTGGTCCCATCACCTGGGCTGGGAGAGCCGCTGTTCCACAGCTTGTCATCTGTGCCCTGGGCCCCAGCACAGGGTGGCAGCGTGGTCATCATTGGGCTCTGACCCTGCAGGGCAGGACATGTAGCAGCTGGCAAAGCACTGATCTGTAACTTCTCCACGGCCCCTCACAGCACCTGGGGAGGTGGAGGCGGGATGATCCCTTTCACAGATGGGAGACTGAGGAGTGCACGGTGGGAGGGGTTCATCCAGAGCCACAGCAACTCACGGGGACGGGGCCAGGCCTGAGGGGTCATCATTCAGTCCCACTCCCTCCCTGGGGCTCCCGCTCAGCCCTTCCTGCCTTCCTGTGGGGAAGGAGGGGCTCCGCGATCTGATCAGGCCCACGCTTGTGTGTGTGCCTGTCTGCAGGATGTGTGAATGAGACAGTGAGTGTGAGTGTGTATGAGTGCACTCATGCAAGCGAGGGTGGGTGTGTGCGTGCGTGTGGGCGTGTGCTCGTGCATATGAGTGTGAATGTGTGTGTGCATGTGGGTGGGTGTGCATGTGAGTGTGTGCATGCATTTGAGTGTATACATGTGCGTGAGTGTGAGCATGTGTGTGGGTGTGACTGTGTGCCTGTGTGTGTGAGCGTGTGTGAGTGTGAGCAGGTGCGAGTGTGCTCCTGCATGTGAGTGTGCGCACGTGTGTGAGTGTGAGCACATGTGAGTGTATTCCTGCATGTGAGTGTGGGCGCTTGTGTGCGTGGGTGCACGTGCGAGTGTGCTCCTGCGTGTGAGTGTGAGCGTGTGCACGCGTGTGTACTGAGCAGGTATAGAACCAGTTCCTTGGAGCCGTGAGCCCACCTTGAAGTCGCAGTTGGTTATTCTGACCCAGGCCTGAACTCCACACTTTCCAGTCCGTTAGTCTTGGTTTGAAAACAGTTTCCTGACTTAGAACAAAAACAAGCCAGCTAACTAACTTGAAAGATCGCAGGAAAGGCTCCAGGCAGCGTTGGCCAGTTACAGCGGCCGACAAATCAGAAACAAATGGTCTGCATGTCTCTTGAATTACACATGGAATTCAGACGGAAAGTTGGAGAGAAGTCTTGTGGGGAAGGTGAGGGGTGTGTGCTGAGTACCTGCGTTCTTGCCCTGGGGGGCTGCCCTTCCTCGGGTCGATGGGGGCTGTCTCTGCCTTGGCTCTGGGTCTGGAGCTGCGGGGAGGAACCAGTCAGAGGGCCAGAGGGCCAGGCCTCCCTGCGAGCCTCGCTGCTGACCGACCCCCCCAAGCCACCCAGTGGCCCCAAGAAGTGGTGTCACTGCCGCTCCTGGACACAGGTGACTGCCACTCAGGAGACGAAGGAGACTGCCTCAGTGAGCTCAGAAGTGGCACAGTGGGATCAGTCCTGGATGGCTGGCCCCAACCCCAGACCTGGTTCCCATATCCCACCAGGCCTCATCCAGCTCTGTCCCCATTACTCAGGTCCCACCAGACATCCTTCAAGTCCTGAGCTGCTTGGACCCCTCCTGCAGGGAGTCCTTGCATGGTCTCTTCCCTCTGAGTGCAATTCCCTCTGCTGCCCCCACCCTCAGCTGAGCTCTCTCTCTCTCTTATTTAAAGTAGACTCCCTGCCCAGTGAGGAGGCCAATGCAAGGCTTGAACTCACGACCCTGAGATCAAGACCTGAGCTGAGGTCAACAGATATACTTAACCGACTGAGCCACCCAGGCATCCCTTGGCTGAGGGCTCTTGAAAGCAGAGCCTGAGGCAAGGATTAAGAACCAATGGTGTATTTGGGAAGTGCGATCTCAAGGCAACAAAAGGGAGGAAGACAGGAAGGGAGGCCAGGAAGGAGGGGGAGTGGTGCCAGGCAATGAATCACCATGCTAGCCATTGTTACCGGTGAGGTGCCAGAGCCACGTGCGATGTCTCCAGACAGGTTATCTGGATGAGCCGGCTCCCTCCCGTCTCCTGTCATCCATGATCAAAGATGGCTCTGTGGGGAGTTAGCGTCAGGCTGCGTCGCTGGCCCCTCTGGCAGATGCTTGGGAAACCTGACTCCGCCCACCACAGCCGGGCCCCTCGCCCACGTCAAGAGTGGTAGAAACATCTGGAGACTTCAGGGCACAGGGAGCTGGTCAGCAGTACCAGGAGCAGAGGTGGAACAGAGTGGCCGAGGGTCCAGGGGACAGGACTGTCCCACAGACTCCTGCCCCAGCTGTCCCGGAGCTCCCGCCCAGGCCAGCTAACCCTGCCACTAGTCAGCTTTTCCAGAACCAGATTCTGTCCCACCGGAGTGCCCTTTGCTGTTAATAAGCCGAGCTCGTGCACCAGTGGACGCTCCGGCTAGCTCTGTCCCTGGCTGGGAGCCCCGAGAGGGCAGGGAGGGCTCTGGTTTGCTCAGCAGCACACTCCACGCTCTCAGTGAGCAGCCAGTAACTGTGAACCGAGCGAATGAGCAACTGGGTGTCAGGGACCTCGAGATACAGCTCAAGCACGGTGCTCCCCTGCTCAGAGGGTTTGCACCCCGCAAGCTGCCTGGGGACAAGAGCCAGCTCCGAAAGTGGTGTGACATGGTCCCAGTGCATGGCACGGCAGGATCACGAAGGCCACACATGCACACACGCACAGTCGCACGCACGCACGCAGGGTGGAGGCCGCGTCCTAGGCCCGAGTCTGCAGGGGTGAGGGCTGACAGCTCCAGCTGTTTTATGGCCGGGTTATAACCATGAAGAAGTCCCACTCCGTTTGGAAAACGGAAACAGTAATGTGCCTGGGAGGGCAAAGCTCTTCCTACCCCGACAGGTGGCCTCCATCTGCCGCCCCCCAGCATCTCTCTCAGCAGAGAAGGGTTATGTCCCCGTACCCAGTCACCACAGGGCCGCTCCCGCACTGCCGTCCTCTCAACTGCTTGATTTTGAACAACCCGGGGCAGCTGAGCCGTCAGGATGGCCCGGGACAGCATGGGTTTGGCAGTGGCCACCAGAGGCTCTGCGGGTGGCCTGAGCGACTCAGTACGAAGGAAGCAGGTGTGCTTGACAAGCACGCAAGGTCATTTCCGGGGAAGCTGCGTCCTCGGGAGGCAGGCCTTTGGAGACCCTGTGAGAAGTGGCACCTTCACTGCGGAAGTGAGGGGCCCAGGGTGCACCCCCGGAAAGGAGACCCAGCTGGGCCCCCAGGCCGGGGACAGACTCGGGGCTGCTCTCCAACACGCGAGTCGTGTGTCTGTGGGATGCGAGGGGGACCTGACTTCTGGCTGGACCGTGGCCTCCCTCCCGCCATCCCACGAATGCGCACGCTCTAAAGTGACTCCGGGGGGCATGTGTGTGGCGTCGCCCCTGGTGCCCTCCGGCCACAGAACGCTGTGTTTGGTCTCGGCTGCCCCAGAGCAGGGCAGGTGGGTGAGGTTGAGTGAGTGAGACCACAGGGACGAAAACACATCCAGTCCTCACATATCGGAGGTCCCGCACGCCGGGCCTCACCCTGAGCAGCCCTGGGGTGGGGGTGGGGGTCCCAGGGCCTGCCCCACAGAGCGGTTTCTGCTCTCCAATGTCCTGTCCCTTCAGCTGGGCCCCGAGGGCACGTCACCCAGGCCCCACCCCTGGCCTGCTCTTCTCCCGAATGAAGGCCCTGGGGCAGTGGGCAAGGGCACTCCTGACTTAGACTCATCCCACCCCAGGCCTGAGGAAATGTCCTGGTCAGTGGAGGCTGGAGAGCCCCCATCTGGTCTCCCTGACCCTTCAGGGAGGGCCGGGAGCCAGTAGGCCAGAGAGGGAGTCATTATTGGGTACCCTGCTCCTCATGGGGTCCTTGTGAGGGTTCGGTACAGGGACACGGGCTGCGCATGGAGTGAGGGCCACCCAAGGGTCATCGTCACCACTGTGCCTCTCCCCTGCCTGCCTCAGTTTCCCCACATGCTGACAGTATGGAGCAATGGGACCCAGTCTGACCCTTCCTTCACTCGGCCCTGAGTCTTGACCTAGTCCCTGGCCTCTGGGGTAGGACAGAGCATCTTGGGGCCCCATGGAGGTGTGTGGTGCTCCAGGTTTTGGGATCGTCCGGACAGGGTGTACTTCCCCAGAGCGGGGCTCTGGCTCCCAGCTTTGAGGGAATTTCCCAGCGTTGCCTGGAGTCACACCCTCCTTCGGGCTGTGTCAGGCGCACCTACGCTCCCCTCCTCCTTTCTGACAGGGCCTGGACATGAGGGGGTGCTGTCGTGGGTGGGGCGCAAAGGGACGGAGCATTCTGGTCCCGGGAAGCATCTGCTGGGGCCTCTGCCCTGGGGAAGTCCTGGGAGAGGATCTGTGAGTTGGAAACAAGGGGCTATTCAGCCAGTACCTTTGCTGTGTGCCTACTGCGTGCTGGGGACCCGATGGCAGTCACCACCCCGTGGGGCCACTTCTGACTGAGGGGTGCCGGGAGACGGGGGGCTTGCAGAGACCCCTGGTCCAGCCTGGGGCCAGAGAGGGCCGACCAAAGTGGTGTTGGAACCTGGTCTTGAAAGCAAAGTTGAAATTTGACAAATAAGGAGACGGGGGGGAGGGGGAGGAAAGAGAAAAAGAGGGAAGGAAGAAGGGAGAGGAGGGGGGAGGGGAGGGGAGGGGAGGAGAGGAGAGGAGAGGAGAGGAGAGGGAGGAGGGGGAGGGGAGGACCGAGAAGAGGAGGAGTGTTACCGGTGGGGGAACAGCATGGACGATGGCTTAGATGTCCTTGATCCACAATAAGACTATTGAATACCGATATACTAAATGCACATCCCTGGCCCACTCCAGGCCCCCAGGATCAGAATTGCTAGACCCGGGGCCTGGGAACCTGCATTTTTAGCACACTCCGCAAGTTCTCACTGAAATTACCACCAACAGCTCGAATGTCATAGGTGGTCACCCCCACCTCGTTATTCCTGAGCGACTCAGGCAAAGGTGTCATCCGGGTTCACACGGAGCTGTTCCAGCTGTGCCCCCTGCTCATGGCCTTCCTTGTCCAGGGCTCCTCGCTGCTCACAGAGCAGGGCTCTGAGCTGCTAAGGTGGTGGCCTGGGGAGGGCTGTGGGGCCTCCGTCCCGGGCACACGTGGTGGCCCCCAGGGCTGTGTGGAGAGGCCCTGAGCACCCAGAGGAGGCAACCCTGACTGCCAGGTTTACTCTAACCCTGGTGCGTGCCCGGGACCCAAGCTGGATGTGGAGTGAGTCTCAGAGTCCTGTCCTCTCAGGGGCCCTGGGCTCAGGTCCAGCCCCCGCCATCCAGGACAGCCCCCACTCTGGGAACCCTGGCCTTAGTGTGAGCAGGGTCCTGGCTGGCCCACCCTCCACTCTGGGGACTTGTCCTGACCCTCAGAACCTTCCCAGACTGGGGTCAGCTCCCCTGCCTGTGTAAGGGCCACACCCTCTCACGGGGGCACCTGCTCAGGGGATGTGGAGATGCCGCCGGCGGAGTAGGGGCACCTGGCTGGTGCGGCCACCTTCCCAGAGATCCTGCCTTGTCCACTGTTTTCTCAGACTGTGGTCTCACTGTGTAGGGAGACCAGATGCTCCCAGGACATCCCATTGTCTGGAGCTCTGTGGTGACCCCCAGTTCAGGCCGGGGACCTCTAGGGCCTTGGGGAGTAGTGTGACAGCCTCGGGGGAGCGCCTCTGCAGGGACGGGGTTCGCCGGCCCAGCGGGGGCCCTCGGATTCCCACAGCTGGGGGGAGCTCTGGATGCAGTCTGCTGTCTGGGGCTGACGCACGCTGTGGCCACCCGGCTCAGGCCTTAGCAGGAGGTCAGACGGGGTGCGCTGGCCGGACACCGGCCGAGCGCATTTTGGAAGCCACCACCACGCTCTGCATCCAGAGTGGGGAGCGGCCTCTGTCTCTGACCAGCGGAGGGGCCGCAAGGACCCCTGAGTCAGCGTTTCTCCCTCCTTAGGGCAGTGACCAGGAGGCGTTTCTGAAAAACCCACTTTTAAAGCAATTTACACAATTGTTTTCCAGCCCCGAAGTCGAAGTCGGGAAGGATCCCACAGGAGGAGAGTGGGTTTGCAGAGCAGCGATCACTTAAACAAATGACCTGCGAGGTCCCCCCTGGTCAGGTAGCCTCGGGTGTCCCACCACACCCCGGCCTCCCCGGCCCCGCCCAGCCCGGCATCCGCTGTGCTTCTGTCTGCACCGGCCAAGACTTCTGGCTCTTGCAGTCACCTCCCTGCTCCAGGCAGGGCCCGCGCAATCCCTCCCTCGGCTCTTGCTTGTCGGTTCCGGTCTGGCAGGACTGGACGGGGGTCAAGCGCCGGCCTGCAGCGGTGGGCCGGCCCGGGCTCCCTGGGTCTGGGGGCACCCCAGCTCACACCCTGTCTCAGACAGAAGCCACATGACCAAGGAAAGGAAGGTCCTGACCGGCTTCTAAATCGGCACATTCCCTCTTGTCCTCGACTTTGAAATTTCATTTCATTGAAACAATATGCTAAGTGACCGTTCAAAGCCAGATCGCGCTTCAAGGTTTATCATGAAGCCTCATCTGTCCGCCTCCCTGTCCCTGGAAGCAGAGGCTTCCAGCTTCCCATCTGGTTTGGTTTGGGTCTGCTTTTATCAGCTTGGCGTGTTCCTCCCTGTTTCCAAACGACATGCTCTTTCTGCTGCATTTGACGTTTAATTTTGGACCTCACCTCTTGACGTCCTCAATGATAAGTGTGTGCTGAGTTCTCCCTGCGTCCCACCGCCCCGTCCTACTCACCTCCCCGTGCAGTGTGACAACTGGGATCACAGATTACGTTACTATTCAATAGTTATCAATATGTCAACGTAGGAGTAAATCTTTTAAACCGGGTTTAATCAGTAAGTCGATTCTCCAGTCGAATCATGGCCGTGTTGCCGTCACTACTCCCCTCTCTTCATGGTGAACCGCGGTCGTCCTTGAGCGAGACCTTCCGCACTTCCCTTCGCGTTAAGCCCTGCGTTGGGTGTGCCGAGTCCTCCCTGTCCCGTCACCAAGTCTTCCCTGGGCTTCTCAACAAAGTGGTGGGAGCACAGCTCCTCCTCCGTGCTTCCGCAGCAGGGCTCCTCCAGCCCAGGTCTCCCGGCGACGCCTTCTCCCACCTGCCCTCTGTGGCTCCGTGACTCCTGCGTAGGGAAGCCTCTCTGTCTCCCCTGATGAGCCTCTGTGTCCTAGAGCACGGGACTTCCTCTTTGCTGTCTCCCTCCGTCCTCTGGGGCACGTCCTTCGGGATGACCTGGCCAAGGGTGCGTGAGCAGTGCCTTCCCGCGGGCCCGTGTGGCCAGAGAGTGGGGTATAGAATTTGGGGTGGGTGTGCCCTCCTGGCTTCCTTCTGAGGTGACAGTGGACAGTCTGAATGTCTTCTGAAGCCCGCGATCCTGGTTGCGGCTTATTTCCATTGTCCCCTGGGAACCGAGCTCCCCGAGCGGTGCAATTTCACAGCGGCGTGCTGGGTGGCTCTGCTCCGTGCCTTGTGCTGGGCGCTCGGGGCCCCTCGGGATCTAGCGCGCAGCCTTCCCTGGGACGTGCGGGGGTCCCCATCTCTGGGGCCTCGTGGGGGGTGGGCCTCCAGCTCCCACGTCCCGCCCCCTCTCCACCTTGTCTCCTTCCACGCGGGGTCCTCGGCTCCAGCTGCGCAGCTTCTGAGTTGCTCTGACCCTCACCGTCCCCCCACCCACCACGCTCTGTGCAGGACTGTTTCCGACGTGGAGAAGCTGGACACGCTGGAATGTGCGTCTCTGAGGATCCAGTATGTGCATGTGGGTCCTTTCTTCCCGGGAATACCGGGGGATTCCAGGCGATGGGCAGCCCTGGGCCCACAGCCAGGCACGGAGATGCATAGCGGGACAGCAGGTCGCAGAACGTGGAGGAGAGTGCCAGCATGTTCCCGCGGGGGGGGGGTGTCAGTGCGCGCACCCGGGGGTCAGCCTCCAGAAGGACGCTGATGGCAAAGTTCGTAATGATCCTTGTTTCTGGGTAGTGAGCCTTGAGGCGACGTCCACTCCCTCCTGTGTATTTTTCTGCATTATCTGCATGTTTTCCTGCAAACATGTGTAGGCTTTATAAAAGCCATTTTCATCTTGGAGAAAGAAAATCATGCACTTGAAGAATTCCCTAACTGCTTAAAACCCTGTGCTGGATCCCCACGGCTCCCAGAAAGCACGTCCTGGAGCCCGACGAGGCATGCGGAGACTTCCCGAGTGGCCCTCCACGTCCTCCCCCTCGCCAACCCCACCCTGCTTGCTCCCGGATTCACCGGGTCCTTGCACCCTGTGTCCTTGCAGTCATCGCACTCCCCCTCCTCCCCGGCTGTGCCTGGGCTGGGGGCGCTGACTGTCAGCCTTGTCCTGGGCCTTCCCCAGCGTGGGCCCACTTGAACTGCACGACTGGGGGTCTGGGGGGGGCCACTCACCCACACTTCCCAGCACGGGTAAGGACTTGGGCATAAGGGTTGTCCTTTGGTTGTTTCAACGGGCTCCAAACAGGACAAGACACGTGGACGGCTCACGAGGGATTTCTCTGCTAATACACACGCCGGGGGCCGAGCAGGTGGTCAGGACGCAGTAGGCCGGGGAGAGGTGTTCGAGAGCGTGTGAACTAGGACATGAGAGCGACGGAAGCAAGCCGCGAGTTAGCATTCCCGTTTCTCTTCTGGGTGAGAGACGGAAGTCTGTACGAGAATAATCTCGGTTCAGTCGAAGTAAATGCAAAAAACTGGTTTATAGACGGGTGAAGAATGGTTTATTTATCCGGGAAATTGGTGCTTTCCTTAACAAGTCTGTACGCGGCTGTTCTGGGAGGCAGGGACTAATTGTTCAGACCTCGGGATTTTAATGGGTGTATGTGTATAAATAGCCACTCCATTGTTCAAAGTAATGTTTAAATACATGGAAGGAATCAATTTAGAGTTTGCTTCCCTTTCCCCCCTCCTTTCGAGATAAGCTGGTTAATTGGGAGTTGATTTGTTTTGGAATTACTCAGGCCTTTTCTGTCTCCGCCCTGGGAGTAAAAGGCCTCGCTTCCGAGCCATAAAATTTCCACTCGCAGCAGCTAGAGCTGCAGGCTGGGGGACAGCAAACGCCGTTAGCAGTCGGATTTTATTTTGCAGGAGTAAGTTTTGTTCCTCAGGGTGAGCTATGGGGGTCTCCTCCCCGTGTCTAAAAGCCGGCAGGAGGAAACCTGGACCCTCTTTGCAGCCGCAAAGCCCCCAGCACACAGAGGAGCAGCCTGGTGGCTGGTGTGGCCCGAGGGTGGCCGTGTCCTGGGTGGGGGCACGCCCACATGGGGCCTGCTGGGGCCTCAGCTCTGGCTGGGGAGGAGGGAGCTAACATTTCGTGATCACCCAAGGCCACCCAGGCCCTGAGGTCCACAGGGTCATGTGATTGGATCGGGTCTGTGGCTCCCGGAGAAGAGAGTGTGTTTGACCTGTGGGCTCTTGCAGAAGGAGGAGGGCCAGGAGGAGGAGACCCGGCTGCTGTCAGCCCCTCTCACACCGAGACCTGAGGGCTGGACATGGGGAGGGAACTGAGAGAGGTCTCTTTCTGGGCCGGCCTAGAGGAAAGGGCCGAGTTAACAGCGGCTGGGGGCTGCCTGGTCCTCAGGGCCCACCTCCTGGAATGGATCCAGGCCTCAGGACAGAGGCAGGGGTGGGCCTAACAGATTCTGGAGGGCCTGGACCCCACGAGGCAGGCCTGCAGGCTTGGGTCCATCTGGTCTGTGCCCCACCCCCCTTCTGGGTGCCAGGCAGGGATCCAGGACACAGCCAAGTGATGGGACCAAGATGAAGTGCTCCTTCTAAAGGGGGAAGAGTTCATTTCTCTTCCATTCCAAGGCTGACAGCCTGGAATGTCCTCTGGGCACAGAGCTCTGCTGGAGGAGGAGGCCAGTGTCATCGGACAAACAGCCGCTGCGGCCCCCGCTGGGTGTGGGAAGGGGGGGGGCGTCAGGGGTGAGTCAGACACAGGCCCTTCTGCTGCCTGGGGCACCGTTTCTCAAAGCCTACGGTTGACGAGATGCAGATCTCAGGGCCCCACCTAGAAACCAAATGAAACCAGTTATGTTGAGGGGGGCCTGGAAATCTGCATCCCACACTGGCCCTGGTGGTCTGGGCTCCCCCAGGTCCGAGGACGCCTGTCCTGCAACGTCACTCTAATGATGGACGTGTGGACTGACGCCTTCTGACAGGGGGAGTAATGCCCCGAGTGGCGGGAGGCCACTGCTGGCTTGCTGGAGGCCCGTCCTATGGGAGGCAGAGTGGGGACGCAGTTCTGAAGGATGGGGAGTGTCGTAAGCAGAAGGGTCATGGGAGGAAAGGCAGGGAGAGGACTGTCCTTCCAGGTGCAGGAAACAGCACGGGCAAAGGCCCGGTGGCCGGGGGCTGGGTGGAGAGTCAGGTGGGATCTGAGCGAGACTCGGGTGAGAAGATGGGGTAGAGACTCGGGTGGGGGCTGGTGGAGAATCAAGGGCTGTCTGTTTGGGCTGCAACCCACACTCCCCATGGGGAGATAACGGCGGCTGAGTTGTCCTAAAATGAAGGCTTCAGGTAAGAGGGTGGGCCCTGAGCAAGGAGGTTCAGCAGAGCCCGAGTTTGGGTGCACCTCCCGCCCCCCCATCTTGGCAGAGCTGGGCATGATCCCTGCCCCCAGCATGCTGGACGGCAGGTGCAAAGAGCAGCATCCTGGGCCCCTCCAGCGTGGGAGCAGCACACCCTCTTTGCATGCTTCCCTGGCCTGGTGCTCTCCCCACGCCGGCCAAGCCCTGCTGGATTTAAGGCCCAGAACAAGGGTCACCTTGCCTCAGTTAGCGCTGGTCACCACAGTCCTGCACGAGGAATCATCACAACGCAGTGGCTTACGACAGAAAGTGTTTCTGTACGCGTGGGTCTGCAGTTGGCCAGGGTTTGGCTGCTCCGAGCCGAGCACGGGTGGGCCTAGCTGCAGACGGCGGGCTCACGTCAGCTCTTACTCCGTGTGTCCCTCTTTCCAGGAGCAGTGGACCACCCAGGCATGTCCTTCCAATGGTGGGGGTTGGAAGCTGCCGGACAGACAAGCAGAAGCATGCACTGTTTCTTAGGCTTAGGGTCCGAATGCACCTGCGGTCACTTCCACCTGTACTCCACCGGCCAAAGCAAGGCCACGGCCAGGCCCAGCATCACTATGGTGCCCACAGGGGGATGGAGGGGCCTTTGCCCTACAGGAATCCGATGTTCCACCGGCTTCCTCTGTAAAGTTTGCCTGGGTCCCCAAGAGAGAGACAGCCACCCCCTCTGAATGGCGGGCCCCCAGGCCATCACAACCGTACAAGCCTGCGGTCAGGACCATCTGTCTGTGGGCACACTGAGCTCCCGAGGGCACTGTGACCCGCCCTGTCTGCACAGAGGCAGTGTTTCTTAAGAATAAAGGAGGGAGGGAGAGAGACAGGGACCCAGGCAGAGAGGAATAGAAACCAGAGTGTGGAGGGAGGTCTGGCTCCAGGGGCTGAGGGAGGGGTGCCTTTCAAGAGCCTAGGGATCAGAGCCCGAGGACCTGCACTTCTGGGCTCTTTCGCTGCTGCCCCTGACTGTGGAGGCAGCTTGGCCCAGAGAGCAGGACGGCGGCCGTGCCAGCCAGGTCTGGCGTTGGGAAGCGGCCCGTGGGGAAACGCGTGCTCTGCGGGCAATCGGAGACAGCTGACTTTCTCTCCTCTCACTTCCTCTCTATCCTCAGGCTCCCTGACTCTGCCCGCGAGGTGTGGGAGGCAGGCCCCGAGCAGGGGAGCAGGCCCATGGGGGGCACCCACGGTGTCCTGGCAGCACCTGTGGAACGGAGCTGAGCCGCCCCAGGCTCTGCACACAAAGGGGCTTGCTTTTGTCATGAAAAATGTGAGCCTGGATCTCAACACCTCCGAACGCCTTTAAAAGGAGTAATTGCTTGACTGCAATTATTTTAGGAGGTTTAACTAAGCCACATGGGTGCCTTTTAAGAATACTTCTTGAGCTTAAAATTCCGCCCACAGCCCCCAAGGGTGGAGGCCCTGAGAGGTGCCCAGAGGCCTGCATCTGGCAGGCTCTGTGGACTCTTGGCTCAGCGGTGCGCCAGGAGGGGGGGGGGGTCCCAGGAGGGGCTTCTGGCAATGAAGCCAGCTCCACCCGGGGAGGCAGAGGGACCCGGTTGCCAAGGAAACGGCCTCCCTTGCACTCTGAGGGAGCTGGGCCCCTTGTGGCTTGGACTGGGCCAGCTGAGGGGCTCTGTGCGGTCCAAGGAGAGAAAGGACAAGAGGGGGTGGGGGGAGCAAAGGTGATTTTCTCCATGACAAGCACTTTCTTGAGCCTCTGAGTCCTTACTGATGAAATGGGGCGAGAACCTTCCTTACCGGGTTCTCGTAGGGAGTCAGTAAGAAAGTGCGCGTCTAGTACCTGACACGGGGCCGGCAGAGGGTGCACCCCCCCACGGCGCCCGCTCGGCTCTCCGGCGCTGGGCGCTACTGGCCTTCTGAGTCAGGGGAATGTTGGGAGCAGCAGCCTCGAGCTTCTGGAGACACTTCCGTCATGCACCCCAAAGAAGGCGGAATAAGACGCAGACGGAAACGTGCCCCAGCCCCCTCGGACGCCCCCCACCCCCGACGCTGTGGGCAGACACTTCAGGAAGGGGCCAGGTAACCATACACCTGAGAATCCACCCCGAAGCACTTAGACGCAATTTACGCACGTGGCAGGAGAAGGTGAGGGACGGGGGCAGGTCACAGTCACGGTGTTCCAGTACGCACTGCCTCCCCCGGTTTTCACGTCCTGCTGGAAAAGGCAGTTTGAAGAGAAGTTGCCGCTCTGGGTCCAGCCATCGGACAGGACTGGACTTGGAGGTCAGCGGGAAGGGGACCCTGTGTGCCTCAGGAACGTCCACTACACTCCTGTGCCTGAGACGATTTCTAGGGGGACACTGAGGCATGGTTGCATAAGGCATTTGCCCGAGGCCGCTCAGAAGCAGGTGGCAGAATGGCGTGGCCCGGCTCAGACCAGGCCTTTTCCAATGTCATGACCGCACTCTGGCTCGTGTCCCTCCTGGGGGAGGGACAGCACCAAGCGCCTCCCCCGACCCAAGAAAACCCTACCGCACACGCTGTGATAAAGCTGGCCCGGCTGACGGTCCCTGCCTGGGGACGCGGAAGGCAGGGCTGTGTGCCAGGTGGGCCATGGCCACGCTGGGCAGGTGCCCTCCCACGAGGCTGCGGAGGGTGGCAGGGCCACGCCACGGTCCGGCTCCCCGAGAGCCTGACAGGGTGCTTCTGCACGACACCCACACCCTCCCCAGTCCTCGTGTCCCACCCACCCAGGAGCCCAGTAGTAGGGACGACAGTGACCAGAGGGGGCTGAGCTCTGACACCAGCCTGTGCCGAGCACCTCACGCTCCTCCCTATTCTGCCGGGAATCCTTGAGCAACGTTGCACCGAGGACACTGGGCGGGCTCCGTGCTGGGGCCGCCAAGGTCAAGGGCCCACGGCCCTCGCCAGCATGCTGTCCCGCCTCTCTCAGAGTGTTCCCAGGCTGGGAACTCTTCCTCACGGTGTGTGGCTGGCTGAACCATACCCCGCCCCTGGGAAGGTCGCGTGAGTCGGGTCTCAGGGCCGCATCTGAGCAGCACATAGGCCTGCGGCAGCCCCTCCCTAAGACGCGCTCCTTACGGTTCCCTGTGACGGGGAAGCATGCAGTTCCTTCACTCCTTGAACCTGAGACCCGGCGGACACCAGCGAGGGTGGAACTAGTCTGGGGTAGGCCCTCGGACTGTTTATCTTGGGTTGTTGTCCTTGACCCGCTCAACGGCAGAGTCCTGTACAGTCATTAAAAAAGGCCTCCGGGCAGGTCGTACTGACCAGTGAGAACTTCTTTCTCATGTATGGTGTCGTTGAAATCAAAGCCTCCCCAGCTGGTGTGGCCACCGTCTCTCTCTTCCTGGGGATGAAAGTCACGATGCCTCAGGAACGCTTCAGTCCCCACGGCCACGTGACTCAGCTGGGTCTCCTCCTCGTCCACCGTGAACCCCCACTCACAGGCCTTGGGGACCCGGCACAGAGCCGGTTCCTGGTGCCAGACCCCCCGACATGTGACCTCAGGCAAGACAGTCCCTGCTCTGGCCTCAGCGTCCCCATCTTCTCCCCATCCACCGAGAAGGCAGATCTCAGGGGCCGACTGTATCGCAATCTGCTGGGATCTAACCTCTGGCCACAGATGCTTGTGGGTGATCACCACCTAGGGAGGGACCCTGGGGTCCCCGGTACCCCCAGCCCCAGCAGGGGAGTGCGGGGGGGGGACTGTCTGCCTCGTGCACGAGGACGGCTGGAGACAAGCCATGGAGAGCTCCTGCATGGTCAGGAGCGTCTGGCTGGATTCCGGGACCACGAATCTGGCATCTGCCCTTCTCCCCGGTGACGGGAGTTGGCCCAAATGCTCTCACTGAGCGCGGTGACTTTGCCAGTTCATTTGCTGCTTGAGCCACGCTAAGGGAGGCACGGCGCCTGGCACTGGCGGGAGGGCCTGACCCTCCACTCGGGTCACAGCCGTGAGAGACACACCCTGCTGCGACCACGGGGTTCTCCACAGCTACTCATTGTGGGTGGGATGCAGGTGGCTTTTACGTTCTTTGCTTTTTCTTATGTTTTCCCAAGTTTCTACAATGGAACTGGCTTATTTTTACAAACAGAAAAGAAAAAAAGCAAGATGAGGGTTTCTACCCTCGTGGTGATGGAGATGAACCACGTTCCTTGCAGCCCCGTGGGACAGCCTCACGTCCCTGGCTGGTGGTCTCGTGGCCCAGCCCCTGAGATTGGAATGACCCCCGATCAGGCATAGTGGCCTTGCCTCTCCCCAGGTGGGGCCACTACTCCTGGTCTGACCCGGCTCCCGATCTCCGCCTGTGGCTGGTCAGCAGTGGGGGCAGCTGGCCCTCCCCCCGCCCTCGCCACAGACGGACTCTGCTGCCCTCCCCACCAGCTGCCACCATACAGCCCCGATCCAGTCGGGGTGGGGACACTTGCAACAAGCAGGGCCAGGGCAGGCGGCCTCTATCTCTTGGCACCCAGAGACGGGCGGGAATGCCCCAGCCCCTCCTTCTAGGAGGTTTATGGCACAAGCCTCGTCACTTCTTCTTTGATGCCTGGTGACCCTGAACCTTGGTACACAGGACACACACAGGGCACATGCTGTACTCGGGCTCCTCCCATAGCCTTGCTCCTCCTGGCCTCCCCTGTCTGCCCCTCAGAGTGGACTGTGGCATCCTGTCTCTGGATTACCCCAAGCATGATATCCAGCCTCTTATAGGGTCCCCTTGCTCCCCAAAGGAGGGCCTGAAGCTCGGAAGGGAAGAGTGATCTTCCCGGGGCCTTACAGCATCAGAGCACTTGGAAGTAGCTTCCTCTCCCCTTCCTTGCCTCTGTCAGCCCGGGTACCCCGCCCAGGGCACAGGGCACCGTTGTGGCTTCACCTGGCGTTCCTTCCCCTGAGACGAGGGCCAGGGATGCAAGAAAACAAGAGGAAAGTTTCCGACTCCCCCCAGAAAAGAAACCCCACCTGGGCAGAAGCCCTTTCCCTCTTAGCTGCTCAGAACTTTGCTTTCTGCCCTGCCTGTTGGCTTGCAGGGCTGTTTGTGCAAATGCACACCCCCCACTAGACTGAGCTTCTCTGGGGCGGGACTATACCTGCCTCCTCTCTGCATGGACGGAGCCCAGAGTGTTCTTACCTACCCTGTCGGCCCATCCCCCTGCCATTCCCCTGGGGCTCTGGGCCAGAGTGGGACCCACAGCTTCGACCCACAGTGTGCTTCACCGTACCAGGTCTCGAACCCCTGGAGGTGGTCCAGATGGTCATGGGGGCCTACCCGGGATGCCTCGGAAACAGGCAAAACAGCATTGCCCCTCCCATGACAAAGGCCATATGGCTCACTTTTTCACACTCATCCATCCATCCATCCATCCATCCATCCATCCCACATCCACCCATCCATCCATCCATCCCTCCAACATCTATCCATCATCCATCCATCCATCTGTCCATCCGTCCATCCATCCAACATCTATCCATCATCCATCCATCTGTCCATCCATCCATCCATCCAACATCTATCCATCATGCATCCATCTGTCCATCCATCCATCCATCATCCATCCATCCATCCGTCTGTCCATCCGTCCATCCATCTAACATCTATCCATCATCCATCCATCTGTCCATCCATCCATCCATCCAACATCTATCCATCATGCATCCATCTGTCCATCCATCCATCCATCCATCATCCATCCATCCATCCGTCTGTCCATCCATCCATCCATCCATCCATCCAACATCCATCCATCATCCATCCATCTGTCCGTCCATCCAACATCCATCCATCAACCATCCATCTGTCCATCCATCCAACATCCATCCATCATCCATCCATCCTTCCATCCATCCATCATCCAGCAGCCATCCATCCATCACTCACTAGTGGTTGCTGGCCACCCGCCTGCATCAGGGATGGAGGAATGAAGCATAGGCTGTGCTCTCTCCGGAGGCGTCGGAACCATCTATGGCTCCCCGGTTGTTTGGCCCCTCCCCACTCTCTGAGGCTGATTGCAGAGCAGGTTTTTGTTTCTTGGTGGATCCCACCCCTCGCATTTCAGTGTGAATTCACCTAATCTGAAGCTTCGGCCTTGGTGGAATGATTGCAAAGGAGAAGGAAATACTATTCCATTAAAGTCCCTGAAAAATTGATCATCCAATTTCCGTGAGATCTCAGAGGTAGAGATGCCGACAACCACGCAGACTGAGTTCCCGTCCTCGTGCAGCTCCAGGTTTGCCTCAGCCCAGGCTGAGAGCCGCTGCCCGCCACTGCGGTGTCAGGGAGAACGGGGGGGGGGGGGGGGGGCGGCAACGGATACCTGAAGCTCTGGGATTCCCGGTGCACAGACTTCGTCCCCAGTGTGCTTCTAGCTGTGTTCCTCCCTGCCGGGCAAAGCCAGCCCCCGAGTGCCTGAGAGCGCAGCTCCCCCCCCCCCCCCCCGGCAGCATGCGAGGGTGGGAAGGGCCCCGGCACGTCTCTCTCGGGCTCCTCACCACTTACTTTCCAACGGCCACCACCAGCTCAGATGTTCTCTCCTGCTTGCACATCCGACACGGGGACCCCACCCCCTGTTGTTGAGGCCCCCCAGAGAGCAGCACGCATAGACCCTCCTCCCATCAAGACACAAATGGGGGGCAGGTGGGGTCTCTACTCACCCCACCCTCTGCTCCTGACTCCGTGGTTCTGGCCGCTCCCGCTCCCCTGCACTCCTGAGGCAGGCACTCACAGGGCTGCTGCCCCCGCCTCCTCAGTGCAGATTCCCCTCTGCCCCCCCCCGAGGGCGTCCGCCGTCCCGGGACTTGGGGAGCACGGCCTGCTCACATGGCCGTCTGCGCTGGCGCTGGTGACACGGACGTGCCTGGACGTTTGCAAACTCTACCACCTCGGGAGACATTGACGGTGGGGAAGGCGGGGGGGGGGGGGGTGCACTGGAAATCTCTCTGGTCTCCGCTCACTTTGTTACGACTAAAACTGCTCTGGAAAATTATGCCTACGTACGTAACACGCGCAACCTGTCCCAGCACGATCCTGGGTTTTCACCTCTGTCCCCCTGGGCCTTGGCATTTTCGTCCTGCAGCCACACAGCAGGGAGGAAATGTGCCCCCCCTCACGACCCCCACCACCGACCGTGGGGGCGTCTGCATCACAGCGCCAGGGTAGGGGCGGAAGGCAGAAGGGCCGAGCTGCCCAGCACTCCTGGGCCAGGCCCCGTCGGGCAGACACAGCAGGAGGGGTCTCCGCCCTTTCACCCTGAAGAAAGGCTGATGGGAGGCAGGCGGCGGGCCTGGGACCCCTGTGGGTGTGTCTGGGGCAGGAGGGAGCCCGTTCCCCGGGCTGGCTTCTCCCATCACCGCTGCACTGTGGTCCTCAACTCAGGGAGAGAATGGGGCCCAAGGTGACAAGCTCACCGACCGTGGCTTCTCGGCCACCCGCCGCTCTGCCCTACCTCACCAGGGTCTCCTTACCCAGCGTGCTCACCTTGCCGAGCGTGTCCCCCCTTCCACTCTTAGGGGAAAGGGGCAATTAGAATTGAGAAATCAAATTCACAGGCAGAGCTGTTTTCACGGGCTTGACTCCCGCCCCGGCCCGTCTCCTTCACAGCGTTCCCAGGGGACCCGGGCTCGTCCCCGTGACACCCCAGCCCTGGCCGGACAGGGTGGGGCTTTGCGCAGGACCAGCGCTCAGCAAACCAGCCCCATGGAAGCAGGTCCTTGGTTCAGAAGAGGTTGACCTGACGGAGCCGCCTCCCTGGCCAGGCGCAGGCCCTCTGGAGGTCTGGGTTCGCTTGTCCTTCCAGAAAAGTGTGTTCGGAAATTGCGGGTCTCCAGCCTGGAGTGGCTCCCATCCGGTCTCAGCACGTGATTCCGGGCTGCACGAAGCTACGGCTCCCTGGTGCTCTGGGACTCCAGTACCCGTGGTCTGCTTCCCACTGCGAGCTCCCTGACAGAGGGACAGGTCTCCGCCCGCACCCCTTCCCGGGACTGGGCACAGCTCGCCCAGAACGGTGCCCAGGACGGAGCTCTGGTTTTCCTGAATAAGGGGAAGCCATGGGCTCCTTCCCACTGCACTGAGCCGGCGCGGGGAGCTGCCCTCACCCCTCACTCGCCCCTGCGGTTATCCTCTGCACCTTGGTGGCCGGTCGCTGAGCCACCTGCGCTGGGGGCCCGGGAGCTGACGGGGGAGGGCAGGTTCTGTTTCCAAGGAAACGTCTGCACTTCTCCAGACATCAATGGGCTGTTCATCATCATCCCGTCCCCTCCCCGGGCTTGCTGAGGACAGAGGCAGCCACACCGGGAGCCGCAAGCATATTTCTGGAGTCCGGACTGCCGGCCTTCGGTCTGACAGGGGTGCTTATTAGAGGGGGCCGTGTCCCGACATGGCAGCCACCGACTGGCCGTGCTGCTGGCCGGGCTGCCTGCTCTGAGGGACCCTGCGGGAGCCAGTGCCTCTCCAAAGGCAGAATTTGCGATTCCCAATTTACTAGCAGGGGAGAGGGTGTGACCCAGAAGGTAGATTGTCCCTCCGCTCGCTCTGGCACTTCCTTGCTGTGTCTTCGGGCAAGTTTCTGAACCTCTCTGGGCCTCTGAGCCTCGTCTGTGACATTGGGATGATCATAGTGTCTCCCTCAGGGGGCTGGTTTCAAGGCCAAGTAAGTTAGTGGGTGTAGACGACAGTCCCCAGGTTAGAACGAATCCTCAGTAAATATTAGCGGGCTGCATGAGGCATCCGCCGGTGGGAAGGGTGAGACATGGGAAGCTTCCCGAGAGCTCATGGCTGCAAGGCACACGGCAGGCGCAGTAAGTGTTCCGTGAAGGAGGGACACCCGCCCTGCCGGGAAGACACCTGCTCTTCGAGGAGGCTCCCTCCACAGGGTCTCTGGGCAGAGATGATGCTAAACTCTGGGGACGACAAGGTTGACATCTTGACGGGTCTGGAACGGAGCTCGAGGGAGCAGGGCCTCGAGACAGGGCCGGCCTGATCAGGGCTGGCCGGTGGGCGCCGTCCTGGGTAAGATGAGGCTGAAGCCAAGGCCAGTGCAGCCTGGCTCCCGGGGCCCCTGCCGGCCAGTGATGCGGCCCCAGGCATGTAGCCGGCATGCTTAGAACTGGCTCGGCATAAGATGGGGACTGTGGGGATGCTTCCGGCCCCAGAGGTCAGTGGGGGCGGGGCTGAAGGCCACCTGCACCACTATCACCTCCCCCTCCCCACCTCCCAAGACCTGCTTCAGGCTCAGTGTTGACAGGCCTCCAGGGACTCGGGGGGCCAGTGAGGAGGCACCGAGCTTCTCCCCACGGGCGTCCCCGCATCCTCGGCTCCTTCACTGAGGGACAGGGAGACGGTCACATTCCTCTAAAGTAAGGTGTTTGCTTTTTCTAAAAGCTCCGAAAGCAGAATTTTGGGGGAGGAAATTTCACAGATCAAGCATCTCATAGGCCTCTTGGAGAGATCTCTCCAAGTAATGAGATGCAGTTGGAGCCTGGAGCAGAAGCCGGGGACGGATGCCAGGGGAGGCCCGCAACGCCACTCCCGGGTCCGAGGGAGGTGCGAGGGTCGGGTGTCCTGTCCTCCTGCAAGTGTCGGCACCATCCCAATGCCCTGGACCCCAGGCACAACAAAGCCACTCCGATCAAAGCCCGTGGGGCTTTTAGGCGCCCACATCTGGATGACATTTGCCCCGTCCTCGGCCACGCAGACTGGGTGCCTGGAAGTGAACCCTACAGCAGAGACATGGGCCCGGGGTGTGCCATCTGGGTGCAGATCCGAGCCCGGGCTCCCAGGTGACTTCCTCACGCCCTGCGCTGCTGACAGGAGGCCCAGCAGAGGACACCCCATCAGATGGCGCCTTAGGGACTCAGCAGGATGAGAAATCCAACATTTAGACCGCGGTCCCTGGCCATGTCCACACCTGGGGGCTCACGGCTCAGACCCACCGGTGACCACGCCTGTCTTTTGTCTGCCCTGTGCCAGGCTTTGCTCGGCGCCCACAGGAGGCAGGGACCAAAAATCTGGATAATCACAACCAGAGCCTGGCGTGCTGTCTTGAAAGTGAGGAGAACCTCGATCAGAGGTCAGGAGACTTCACCCAATCGTCTCTGTGGTGCTTGGCTGGGTCCCCCCACTCAGCTGAGGCCAAGTGGAAGGAGCTCGGAGGACGACGTGCCCACGTGCTCAGCAGAATGAACCCACTGTCCCAGAACCTCAGGCCCCGGGTGCCCCCGAGCTCACAGAAGCCACAGGCCGGGGCCGGCACCCGGGGGGCCCCCCGCCCCCGAGAGGATGAGGCCCAGCGTGGGCAGGGCAGGCAGATACCAGGTGGCTGAGAGAGGGGCAGCTGGACGGGCTGGGGGTTCAGGAGGGGGCGAGGCTGGTGCAGAGAGACTGCAGGCTGCGCCCTGTGAGCGGTGGGCCCAGCTGTGGGCTTTGGCGTTGGGGTGTGTGGGTTTGACTTGGGGGTGTGGGGACGTGGTGGCGAAGCTGCCGCCTGCACGGCCAGCCCCGTGACCCCCCCCGGACTCCGTCTCGCCCCGAGCCTGGCTGGGCTTGGAAAAGCGTGAGGGTCTGCAGAGCTTTAGACAGTTGGGCCACAGAAACACTGTCGAGGGCTGGCCCCACCTGTGCGAAGGTGCCATCCCCTTTCCACAGCCCTGGGACTTCCACGGAGACTTCCAGGGACCGCAGGGCAAGGGGGTTCGCTTCTTTCTCTGCTCTCATCCTATCACACGGCAGTGCTCCTTCCCATGTTTGCCCGTGGCTCCCCGTGACGTCACTCTGTGACATTGCCGTTCCGCCCTCCGAGTGGCTCCTTCTGGGTTATAGCCCCCGTTCTGCAAGCTGCCTTTTCCGGAGATGTCTCTGCAGTGTGGACCTTGGCGCCTGGTGGCGTTTGCCGGGAAAGCCCGTGACCCTGGCTGCCTCCCACGTGCGGGGAGAGCTCGCCTGGAAGCCCAGCAGCAACAGGGCCAGAACAGGCAACGTCACTCCTCCAGCCCGGGGGCTCTTTCCCCAAAGAACCTTTCCACGGGAGGCGGGGGGTTGGGGGTCTCCCCATTTTCCCAAGCGAGGTAAGAATCAACGGTAAAGCACGTCATGGCCACCATTAACGATGGGACAGAAGCCACTTCTGCTTGTAATTAGCCACTCTGCCTGCAAATTGTGTGACCCGCCACTTGTGGACTTTGACCCCCACCAGCGATCCACACGCTGCCAGCACACGGATGACACGGTCAGCGCTAGCCAACCCCTCCCCCCGGGGGGCGGCACACAGAGCACGGGGTGGGCATCTCGCGACTGAGTCCCAGCCGGGATCCGTGTACCCAGGGGGGTCGCCTGCCCCCGGGGCCACGTCACCTCTCCCAGGTCATTGAGAAAATGGATCCCGTCAGGGGCTGTCAAGCCTGCTTCAGGCACAGAAGCGTTTTCTCAAATCCTCTGCAGTGGCGACGCGGTTCCAGGCGCTCGGGGCGCCCGGGCCTGCCCTGCAGGGAGATCGCGGCGCTGAGTAGCAGAGCGGGAGCCCCAGGCTGAGGCCCCGCAGCCCTGTTTCAGCAGAAGGGTGTCCGGGAGCTCCCCGCCCTGCTGTGGAGGAGGCCGGGGCTGAGACTGAACCGGGCAGCACCCCGGCGTCGGCTAACACCGCCCGGCTTCCTCTCCTGTGGCCACTGTACCAGACTGTCCCAAGCCCAGCAGCTCTGACAGCGGACGTTTGTCACGTCACAGTTCCGTGGGTCACGGGTTCTGTGGACGTGACTGCTTCCCCTGTGGCCGGTGGCACGCACAAGGCCACAGTCAAGGTGTGGGCCAGCCTGTGCTCTTCTCTGGAGGCTGTGAGGGGAATCCAGGTCTAAGCTCCGCAGCCGGGGTAGAACTCAGTTCCTTGGGTTTGCGGTGGCTCATGTTCTGTGTCCGCTCGGCTGGGCCGCAGGACGCAGATGTTTAGCCAAACGCTTTCCTAGACGTTGCTGTGAAGGTATTTTAAAACCAAGATTAATATTTACATGCTCAGACTTTGAGTAAAGCAGATTATCTTCTATAATGTGGGTGGGCCTCATCCAATCAGTTGACGGTCTTAAGGAAAAATCTGAGGCGGAGGGAATTCTGCCTCCAGATGGCCTCCAGACTCCAGTTGCAACACCGGCTCCTCCCCGGTCTCCAGCCTGCTGGTCTACCCTGAAGATTTCAGACTTGCCAGCCCTGCAATCATGTGAGTCAATCCCTCAAAATAACTCTCCCCGCCCCTGTACGTACACATCCCATCGGTCTATTATACACGGCTGCGGAACTGAGGCCCCACCTCCTTGCAGACTGTCAGCCAGGGCTCGCTTGGCATCTGAGGGCCGCCCGAACTTGTCACGTTGCCCCTCCACCTTCCAACCAGCAATGGCAGGCGGATGGCAGGTGGATGGCAGGTGCATGGCAGGCTTTGGTCTCGGGCCACCCTCATACCTGGGAGTGGGGTCAGTCCAGTTGAGTACAATCAGAGGGCAGAAGGGGGGTGTGTTCCCCATGGAACAGAAAGGTGAGGGGGCCGGCTGAGGGTGGCAGGGGCGGGGGGCTCACCCCAGCAAGATGATCCCAAGGGTGTGAAGAAGGGGCTGTCTTCAGTGAGTCAAAGGAAACTCGCAGTGGACAGGGAAGCATCCAGGCATTAGTCCCACGGGAGCCAGGCCGCCCAGGCCCGAGGGCCACGCAGGGAGCATTGCTGGGGCCCGGAGAGAAGGCAGTGGCCTTAGTTGAGGGACAGGGCAGCCCCAGAGAAGCTGCAGCCTACGTGGGCCCGACAGGGAAACCCTCAACTCTCAT